>NW_027526361.1:173989837-174404662 GCF_048455015.1 Haemaphysalis longicornis | reverse complement strand
TGCTGGGGTATAAAAGCTCATTCAGTGAAGCTTCGAGATCTCGAGTTCACGGATAATTTCAACTCTACCATTAGGTCCTGGCAAGCTCCATAGATGTCTGTGGATGCATAATTCGGTATTCTTCCATTCTGCGAAGAAGGATGACCAAAAAAGCCGGGAACAGTCTGAGGATGCTGACACAACTCAGCCCGCACCTCACTGCTTCTGCCCGCCATCGTCGCTTGATCGATGCTTCCCGCAGAAGCTCGCTGCGGGCGCGCTCTGCTGCGAGACAGACTCCATTTCGCTCCCTGCGATGCACCGTTTCCACTGACCAGAGTCGGTAGACGCGAGAGTGTAGCTACGTCATCCAAAATCCCAGCCAGCCTCTCTTCCTTACTTCAAACTCATGTCCAACCTCGTCTTTTCTTGCTCGTACATAGAGTGGCGCAGGAGGAGTTTTCTGCTCACACGGGGCCGCCGGATTTTCGTGTCGACAAGTCATATAAAGCTTCGCTTCAAAAAGCCAGTTATTATCTTCCAGGATATGTTGAATTACGCGACACTGCTTCGACGACATGGCCGCTGCCCCACGGATGGAGTAAAGCACGCCTGGGTGCCCGGGAGAAATAGGCAGTGGTTACGGCAGCAAAGCGGTATGATACTTTCACTGTTGCTTCAGCACCCGAACTCGGCAAAGAAAGTAGCCGCCTGTGCTTGAAGATGGGAGACATTTCGGGAGACTCTTCATTGGGAGACTACGCCGATCTGAGCGCGATTGTAGGCGTGCTTAGTGCCCCGAGAGTTGACGGCAGCGTTCCTAACGTCACAAACCCTGATCCTGTCGCTGCCACAGAACAGGAGGAGGAGGATAATGTACAAGTAATGCACTTCCGCTGCAGGAGTCGTGGCCGGATGAAATACCGCTCGTAAGAGAAAGAAGTGCCGTCGTTCCCCTTTAAGGACAAAAGCCATGCAAACTGCAATCCAGGAATTCATACAGCATCAAATTGTTGAGAGGGCCTTCCCCATCACAGTGGGCTTCTGCTGGTACCGTTTGTAAGTTCGAAACCTGATTAATTCGGACTGAGCCGGCTCCCCCTTGCACTTTGAGATTACGAGCTCTTACTGCACCAGAAATACCAAGCACGAAGTTTCAGTAGTAGAGGCTGTCCTGAAGTAGCATTTTCGCACCGCTCATACTGGCGATGGCATACTTCATCGCCAGGGCCTTTTTTTGTTTAGCAACCCCTCTTGAAGTCTTTGCCGGTTTTCGTGTTTTCCAACACAGAAGCATCATGGGGTCGTTTCAATGCGGGCTTCACATGCTCACTTCGCAGCCAGATGTCACTAACAACACCTAACAAAGGTTCGGCGTTTTAGGCCTACCTAAACCCAATTTCAGTGCACCGCGGCTTCAAGCATGCAATGCATTAAGTGTGCGGAGTGTCAGAAAATGGAAAGAACCTGTGAATAATGCGTAGCGCGACGGTGCTGCGCTTGACTAACTAACTGTAGTTTAGAGTTTGTCTTCGCTTCCATTCACGTCGTGGGTGCTTAGTTCCGAATAACGAGATTTTTTCACCGAAGCTTATAGACAATCTCCAGTGGTTGTCGATGTCCGTCCGCCTACACGTCGCCCACCAAAGAAACAATTTACTCTGCACTTTCGCTCGAATGCTGTGTCTGTCTGAACCTGAGGAAAAATGATACTGAATTTGGCCAGTGAGGCGTGTCTGTCGTTACCTTGAGTTTTATGTACTTGTCTTAATTTGCTATCGAATTTGTGTATGGTATCGGTACATGATCCTCCACGGAGAAAGTGTGTTCACAGAAACGGATGTAGCTATTGTTTTGTCATAGCTGTCTTCAACTTCAACTTCAACTTTATTGAGCATTTCGTACATAGAAATGCGAGGACAAACACAAAAAGCTGCAAAACTGCAGCTTGACGAGGTGTTTGCCCTTTACGGTTGGCATGGCAGAGTAGGAACAGCAGTTCAAAGCTTATGCACAGGAAACAGTCCTAAGAAAATAAATCTCGCCTTAACATGCCCATATTTCATACAAACATAATAGAAAGCATTAAAAGGCACTATAGCTCACATTTTGTAAAAGAAACTTAATAAATGATATACATACACGCATATAGACACTTAGATACATACGTGCTTAAAAAGGTTACAAAACAGAACGGGGTACGCAGTACAAAAAAAGAAATATATTGGATATTTGCGGATTCTGTGTACGCACAGAAAAAAAGAAAAAGACAAAACTTCAAGAAAAAGTCATGTTATATACAGGTATGCACACACACATCAATATCTGCACTACAGAAGTATCCACATAAATAAATACACACAACATTGGCAAAAACAGTGTACGTTACTTTTTATATGCTCCAGTGAGCAGAGAATGAAGTCAATGTCGCTAGAACCGTTAAAAAATATTAAAAGTAAGTTTGGCCAAGCCCAGATCGCCACGAGAGACAACGCTTGATATTGATTTGATTTATTGTATGGTTCAACGCGCCAACGCAACGCAGGCGATGAGGCGCGCCGTAGTGGAGGGCTCCGGAATAGCTTTGAACACCTGGGGATCTTCAGTGTGCCCCAAAATCTCGCACACACGGGCGTTTCTGTTTTTCGCCTCCCTCAGAAAAGCGGCCGCCGCGGCCGGGAATCGAACCCGCAACCTCGTGCTCAGCAGCGCAACGCCTTGGCCACTGAGCCACCGCGGCGGGTACAACGCTTGATATATTTTCAGTTAAAAATGTCCAATGTTCAGCAGTAAACGGTTCTTTAAATCTCGCTTAGACATTTTATTTATAGCTTTGCCACTTAGGTTATTTAAAGGAAGGAAATTCGGAATGGCAACCATGGCATTGCCATAATTAGTTCTTGAAAAGAGCACGAACCATGTACTTCTTCCCCTTATTCCGTACGGTACTTCCAACGGTTTTCTTAAACTATATAGACCTAAATAAGCTGCACCGTTGTGTTGCAAACTATTTTTATACTTTGTTAGAAGATTAAAGTTGTAGATACAATGGCCAGGAAGCAGATTATACTGCAGAAATAGTTCGTTGGTGTGAGCTTCATACGGCATAGTTGCGATATGTCGAACGGCCTTTTTCTGAAATAAATGCAGCTTATTTTTTGCGGAAGTGGTTAACCATACGAGGCTGTAGTAATTGGTGTCAGCTGTGAATATAGCATGATAAATAATGTTTGATATTTGATGGAAATACATGCCGTAACCTACAAAGCACCCCACACGCTTGAGATAAATTAGTGCAGACGTGATCGACATGAGCATCCCATTTTAAACGTTCATTAAAAACAATGGCTAATGTTTTTATTTTACTGACGATACAAATCTTTTCAGATCCGTTAGACAAACTAAGGTTTATGTCTACAGTTCTTTGAGCTGGTGAAAATAAGACTGCTTTCATTTTCTTAGTATTTATTTCTAAGAGTTTGCTCTAGTCCATTTGTGAAGCTTTTGGAGGGTTATATTTGCTAAATGCAAAAGCTGAGTAGTATCACACGATTGAAATAAAATGTTGGTATCATCTGCGTAAATATACGCAGTGCGCAATATACGTAATTTCTACGATATCAGTGATATAAATATTGAACAGGATTGGCCGTAAAAGACTGGCTTGCGGAACTCCAGCCCTTACTTCTTGTAAAGCGAAGTGGTGCTCCTTTATTGCTACTGCCTGTTTCCGGTTACTTAAATACGATTGCAAATGAGTAAAGGAAAGCCCCCGGAATCCATAATGTTGTAATTTTTTCGAACAAAGTTAAATTAATAATTCTATCAAATGCTTTGGAAAAGTCCATAAATATACCTAACGTTACCTTCTTTTCTTCAAATCCCCGGATTATTAATTCTGTTTTCGTTAGTAAAATAATTCCGTTGATACATGTTTACGAAAACCGAACTGTTTTGATGATATAATAAAGTGTTTGTCACAGAAGCACACAACCCGTTTCGCGTTGTGTCCTTTCACAACAACTACATTGCAACTACATTGTAACTGCATTGCACGACAATTATCCGCAACGATGACTCTAGCATTACGCCGAGCTTCGTCTACGTGAGTGCGACGCAGCTTGAACGGTTTTCATGGAGTGTGCCACTGCCACCTGCTGGTTCCGCTGTAATCTGTGTGCAGTGCTGTGATCACGCCAAACCGTGTGCCATATTATTTGTATTTTTACTTTCAATCTCGCAGTTCACAGTGAAGTTCTCAATTTTGTGGAGTTCTCGTTGGCTGTCAGTGCACGCGATTCGGAATGAGGAAACCGGAGAGCCACATGTTTGTCCCCTAGAGTAAAACTCTAGTCCTTGAGGGCTTCATTAGGGTAAATAAGCAGGTAGTAAGCCTAATCGAAATTTGCACTAATTACAGACAAACGTCTTTTGTTCTCTGCACAAAGATTGAGGTGAAACACACCCCAGCTTCACCGCTCGTCTTTTGTCGCCGAGTGGAAGAGCGGCTGACTCCAGTTCGTGAGTCCAATAAAAATCAACCAACTGCGAGCCATTTGTTTTGTTTAGGTGGTAGTTGTGCTTACCAGATTTCGATTTATCAATATTCCGCTGTATAAACTTTGATAGCCTGGGAACAATGTACGTGGAGCTTCTATGAACTCTTGCCTCGACGAAATGGGACGGTGAAGACAACACATCCGCAAGGATTATTGTGAGAACTGTTGACCAGCTAGGAAAAAAAGGACAAAAGGGGGCACAAGAACGCTGTTCAAACCATAATATCAAAACGTTATCGCTGGTGCATTCTCAATCAGGCGCTTTCTTAGAACAGATGGTGTGTGGGGAGATAGAAACAGGTCGACATGAGTACTTTCACAGCCCCACGTACAGACCCAGACGGTGGGGCAGCACCACGAAAGTTGGCGAATATTCCTGGCGCACATCTAACATTCCAAGCATCATTTTTTCTTGAAACTATACGAAAGTGAAACGCCGTACCCTAAACTGTTGTTACCACGTCTCCTCAAATATTTTCCGCTGCGCTCTGGAACATCTACATGAGTGCGACGCAGCTTGAACGGTTTTCATGGAGTGTGCCACTGCCACCTGCTGGTTCCGCTGTAATCTGCGTGCAGTGCTGTGATCACGCCAAACCGTATGTCATATTATTTGTATTTTAAGTGCAAATGCACTTTATAAGCGACCCTGAATTCCGTTGACCGCCGTCCGTCCACATAGCAACAGCTGCGGGTGCGCGCGCTCCTCGTCTTCCTTGGCAACGGGGGGAGATGGCACATACCCACGTGGGGGATTGGCCAGGAATCTCCTCGTCTTCCTTGGCAACGGGGGGAGATGGGCGCGCGCTGCCTGGCCGCTGACATGGCACATACCCACGTGGGGGATTGGCCAGGAATCGGGCGTGAGAAGGGCTAATACACCCGCTTAAAGGAGTACTGACACGAAATTTCAAAGCTGAGATCCGCTCTAGCAATCAAGTACAACGACAACCCAAATAGGTGTCTGTGCATGGCACATACCCACGTGGGGGATTGGCCAGGAATCGGGCGTGAGTAGGGCTAATGCACCCGCTTAAAGGAGTACTGACACGAAATTTCAAAGCTGAGATCCGCTCTAGCAATCAAGTACAACGACAACACAAATAAGTGTCTGTGAATAAATGCATCTTTCTTTCTTTGTAGTTGTGTTTGTGTGTGTGTGATCTCTCTTTCGCGAACATTACCGAACCGCGCAAATTCAACTCGTGCATTCGCACTTTCACATTCTTCCCCTCGGGGAAATGCGGGGAAATTTTTTTTACTTTTTGTTGGTAATATTATGCCGTGCTTGTAACATTCTAGGTATGTTGATATATAACACACCCACATCAATGCTGCATGGCTAATGTAGGTAAGCTAGGTATTAAATATATAAATAAAACATATAGAGCGTGCGATACTGAAGGCGTCAGCTCGATCAGCGTCACACTGGCTGCGCCAACGAACCAAGACGCCCATATAGTATGTGTACATGTGCTGAAAAACAATCAGAAACACCTCCGTCTCACGACGGCGATGGTTGAAACAGGGAGCGGTCTTGCGTGAGAAAATAAAATGGCGAAGTAAGTGCCGAAATCGATACAACTGCAATCGTAGTAAAAGCGTAAACGATTAAAGTGCAAGCTCCTGAGAGTTTCAGTAGACGCGTCAATGATCAAAGTGCAAACTGCCTGCGAGTCAACTTTTTACCTCAGACGGCAGCAAACAAATTCTTAACGAGAAATATGAGCGCCCCCTCCCTCCTCCCCTCATCATCGTCGTCGTTAGACCATCGTCCTCGTCGAAAATATAACCTACAAGCCCAAATACAAAATACAAGTCCAAAGCCGAAGTCCCCTTCAACTCACCCAAAGTCCAAAGCCAACGCCCAGCCAACACCAAGCAAATTCTGGGAGGCCCGAAAGCTATCATATCACAATCGGATAGACGTCGCCTTCATGACACGAGGGAACCAGGCTCGATTCCGCCAGGACACTCGTTGTTTCTTATTTCAGCATCTTCTTGTGGCAACCCATTTTCTAAAGTTGCCTTTCCTGCACTACATATTGGTTACGACAGTGTCATCATTGATAACAACAAAGTTTCGCTTTATTATCGATACGTTACTATCATGACACCGTGTATAGTGTCATCCACTGTGGACGGTATACCATCAACAGTCAGCAGTTATCTGGTATCCCTAACAACGAAAGTGAATAGGTCGGTAGGGTTGTATCACTAACAAACAATTCCGTTGGCTATTGTTAATTCGTCATTACTTGAAATTTACCGCCTCTACAGGCCAAAAATAGAGCTTGTGTTAGGGTTTACACGCATGTTTTTTTCAACTTTAGTGATTTAGCTCAATCCAGCAGGATTGGGCAAAATCAGACCCAAATTATACCCTGGGCGTGCCACCAGGCACGCCCAGGGTGTAATTGAATAGCCTCGGCTGTATTTGATGAATTGTCGGAATGCCGTTTGCCCTAACCGCACACGCCGAATACTTAGGAAAGTTAGCTGGTGGCTCACACATTCGCTGAGGCCGTTTCCTGAGCTGTACTCCGTGATCAATTGAGTTCGCGTGCCCAAGTGGGGCTTCCATAATGGCCCGGATAATATTGTCTGGTTTAAGATGTTGATAGAAATCTGATAACCGAACGAAGGCTCACTGCGGCCAGGAACATTTTTTTTACCTCAGAGCTTAAATACAAGCTTTGGCCTCTCAACCCTGACCACCACAAATTCTGTTGATTTGTGGTGGTCAGATCTTTTCTAAACCTTTGTTCTCAGTCAACACCGATTAATACAGCAAAGTCAAACAAGGTTTATTGTAATACAGAGGAAGAGAAAAAATGTGATTTAAAGGAAGTATCCAATAAAATGTCTGATGAAGATAGTGTTTCACTTGGTCCACGCGGCGCTTATTGAATACAAAAATTCAGTTGGGTGCGCCCGCCGGAATAATATCCCTATAGGGACCGGGCAGTTGGACGGGTGGCGCCACCACTCGGCGCTCCCTTCGTCAGTGGAATGAGCCCGTGCATTGTACTACACAGCCTCCCGTTGTTTTTGTTGTGTTTGCTTCGGTGCTTTGTATGTTTTGGTGGCGTTGTGAGCAGACATGTGAGATGAAACGAAGTCTAAACAGATGTGTTGGGTTCTTAGATGCAGTAATGACTACGTAAACTTGTCGGACGCGTCTAACGTTGGGTATCGGCTGCAATGGCACGAGCGCTTTCTGCAGCGATCAGCGCTTGGCTCCAACCGTTCGGAGTACGAATAAAACTACTATTACTAGTATTATTTTCTTCCTAAATGCACTAACGGCTACGCAAACTTATTGGATGCTTGTAAGGTTGGGGAAGGGCCACATTGACACGAGCGCTTTTTGCAGCGCTCTGCGCCTGGCAATGCGTGATCTGACTAGGGATAAAACTATTAGCAATATTAGAATTCATTTCTACCACTTTAAATTATCTTCACTGGTTTCAATGACTACGGTTTCCACGCCAGCCTTAGCGCTGGGATACCTCGATACGTGTGCTTTAAATAGAAAGGCACCTGCATACAAGATGGATTACCGTGTAGCCGTAGAAATGTTGCGGTAGTTTACACTTTCTGTAACCGTGAGCTTTGTACCTTCGGTTTTGGTGAGCGACACTGTGACAGCATGGGAACCTTAAAGCCGAAGTAGAAATCCCACGTTTATGGTGGTCATTTTATCAAGAGCCAAAGTTATTCACCAACTCAACAGCCCAAGCTACAAACCATCCCTCCTCCCCTTCCCGTTTTACCACTTGCGTAGAATAAAGGCTGGCACCGATAGTTAAAAAATGTGGCAGTGTTAACATCAGCCGGTGTTTTTAATGCTGAAGTATTCTTTACACAGTACCTAAAAAAATTGTGTAATGCCTGGTGAAGACACCAAAAACGCGTGATTAGTTGCCTCAAATATCGGTGCATGAGCCCGAGTCCTCCACCACAGACTCATTACCGACACGCTGGGAAAAGTTTAGATTTGGAGAGGGGGCATGGAAGTTCAAAATTAAAAAGCAAAATAATCTAGCCCTCCGTCTAATGATTATGATGGTTGAACGCAAAGCTTTCTTCGTGCGAAATCGAATAGGAAATGGTCAGTCAAAGACGCTGCGATTAAAAGACCAAGCTGCGTGCTGGTCAAATTCGACGCTTAACTAGTCAAAGTTTAAATGCAGAAGGCAACCAACGAAACCCATACGATAGAGCTTTGCGATAAACCATCATCGTCGTTAGACGGAGGTGTGTATGATTTTTCAAGCGTAGGTGGCAGCTTGTAAAGCGACCGCAGCATTCAGTTGTGAAGCTGAGTACAGGTTTCGGGCACCCTCCTGTCTTGCGTCCTTCAGCCACGCAGGAATTGGTTTTTGAAAAACCATTTACCAACTCGCCAGCAACCATTGCAATTCTTGTAAAGCAATGCTTCTCCACGACAAGCAATAACATTCTACTATCATGCGGTATATATTCTATCAACGATTCCCGATGACTGTAGTAAGAGAATTTCTGTGAAATTAAACACGTTTCAGCCGTAGGTAATGAAGTTACGGAAGCGTCGTCCATCACAATTTCTGTTTTGAGGTAAATCTTCGAAGACACCCTCCAACTTTGTCTTTCGCTTGTGCACGACGTCGATGCCGTTTCGTCATCAACTGCCGAAGGCCAGCGCCGCAGCATTCCTAGATCGGTTGCACACACCGGCTTTGTGGTAGCATTTAGCGGCAACATACTCCTCGATTCGCGAAACAGCATGCAGGCATGAAAAAATTGCATGAAGCACCGAACTTTCACTTCCAGCTTGACTTCCAGTTTGGCGCATTGAGCGTCGTCTGCTATTTGTAAATACTGAGTATTGGCGTAAATAACACACATGGCATGCCTCGTAAACGTCACATCCACACTCAAGATTTATCGATCTGAAAAATGCACGTGGGATTACGTACGCTTTGCAAGCCGCACCGAAGAAAAACGACAGAAAGCCATGCACAACTACGCTGCGCTGATCGCCACCGGCATTCCACTGACGAGCGGTTCGCCACGGGCGGCGCTGTTCGCTAAAACGACGGTGGTGCCATACAACGGCCGCCCGGTCCCTATACCGTCGCGGTGGATAAGTGGCTAGAACGCTGTTCTGCTGATCGCAAGGACAAGGGTTTGATCTCAGCTTCCACGGCTGTTATTCTGGTGGAGGTGAAAACACGAATGTAACGATATTTTGGCATGCGTTAACGATCACCAGATGGTCTAAATTAACGTCCCGCTTTCAATTAGAGCACGGGTGAAACCTCCCTCTCCCTCCCCCCGCCCCCCCTACCACATAAAAAAATAAATTTATGTTATGTCTTGTAGATATCGCGAATTTTATATTACTATAAGTACTTTGTAATTGATGTTGCGCCATTACAGTTGCTGACATTAAACGTAAGGTATGCGCTCCACAGGTGTATTATTATGCCGGTCGGGGAGTTTCCCGATTTGATATCCTGTTCGCATTAGACGGTTACAGAACATAATACCGCTAGAATCATATGTACCATCTTTGGCCATATGCGTGGTTTGATTGCCCGGGAATATTATTAGAGTGTGGGTTGGAGGGGTTTGCTGCATCACAACTTCTACTGCAGTGTGAAGCATCAAGATCTTCTCGGAAGACATAAAACTTTCCCCCCACATAGTAAGCTAATCGCGCATTCCCATTGGCTTCCATTTCCGGTTCCTCTGAGGGGTGACAAATCCTGCAGCTTTTTAAAACATCCGCTCGTCCCCGCTTGGGACGATCCGCACGCCTAGCGTCCTAAATGTGCCTCAGCGTGCTCGCCCCACCACTTTCACAGGCGCCTCTCGCGTCCTACCGATGGCTGGGGCGGGTCTCGGTTCGTCGTGCTGCCTACAGACGGCGCCGCCGTCGCGTGTGTTTGATTTTTGCCGCCGCTGGGCGTTTTTGTCGGTGGTGGTATTCTTTGCGCCCCCCTCTCTCTCTCTCTCCCGGCGTCCCCTCGCAGACCGCGGTTGAAGCCACGCGCGGAGTCAATGGTTACTTGTGCTGGTGTGTGGACGCGCTTGTTGTGTTACGCCCGCGCGCGTGGATTCCGGCATGTTCCTCGCCCTCGTGACGACGCTCGCGCTGTTCGCCAAAGGTATGTTTTCGGCCGCTTCTGCTTGTCAGCGACGTTTGACGTAAAGAAAGAAAGCTGGTCTATCTTCGGCGTCGTTCCCTCTGCCTGCGCTGTCCATGGGGTGGTCGTTACAAACGAGGTGAATGGCTTAGAAATAGAGCGTCACGGGCGAGAGACCTCTTTGTTTCGCGAGCGACGTTGTGATTCAGCCATTTGGTTTGGACAAACCGCAAGTCATTCACAGCACCCCAATATATAGAGAGAGCGAAATCATCGGGATGACTCACCCGCGAAACCGAGTTACCGCACTAGTGTTTGTGGGCTTTTTGGTTGTTGTTATCGCTGTTGTTGTTTCTACTGTACTTCTGGAGCTTCCCTGGCGTTGTTGTGTCGACCGCAAGTGAGTAAGACGTGGTATACCCACAAGACCGCAAGCGGAATGTGCGCCATTTCCCGTCGCTAGCACTGCACTATTACAAGTTGAGCAACTTTCGTTGCGAAGCACGCTCACTCATTTGCAGGAGTCCCCTGGTGCCCATTGTGGAGAATCCGTGCTCGGTCCACGAAACTGTGACGGCGATGTGCAGGCTGTAAGGACCGCGCTGATACAGCAGAAACTCGGAGCTAGAACTACAATTAACAAGACTTCAATCGTTATTTTTAGAGATTCCTGTGCTATGACAGGCCTTTGGAGATTTGTGGACATTCGTTTACATCACGCTCTTTCATAATACGCCACGAAAAATAATCACTTAAGAGGACGGTACGACACGATAGAAGTCGAATTACGGGGCGTTGAACAAGCAATCCGGATGACACAGAAGCTCAAAGACCAGACAGTCTTGCTAGAGGATCCTTCCGTTGACCACTGCGACGTCATCCGGAAGCTACGGCTCATTCTAGCGTAATCTAACTTGACTACCGCCATATAGACACGCGGTGTTTTGTTTGTTTTTTTGCTGTTGTTTTTGGCTTCGGGTGTAAAGCAGTCGTTCTCCAACGCAAATGAATAAGAATCAAATCTATTGTGGGACAGCGTATAAGAGACATTTCAAATACATTTTATTAGGGGCCGTTTGTAACGTCATCTTGGGAATTCTTCTTTTGACATTTTCAAGAAACCTTGGTTATGGGGCACACGTCCGACTTTGGATATGGGCGTCGAGCCCAGTAAACTACTGAAGGAAAGTGGGATACGTCATGCATGGCGGAGTGCGGTGAAAAGCTTCGGAGGCCAAGAAATTAACATAGGGTTTTCTTTACTTGACAATAACTTCTTTTGATATCCTTGCGAACTTCCTTGAGCAATTAATATCGCGCCTTGATGCTAGCGCAACTTTGGGTAGGGTATGACAAATACGTAATCTCTGGTGTGTGTATAGAAAACAACCAAGCCTTTCCAATCGGTTCATGCACAATCTCCCATTAAGGATTGTTCATGCAAGCTTAATTGAACGGTATGCTTGGGCGGTGCGACAATTTTCTCCCTTCGTTGGCATTTTGGGGTCATGACCAATTATCAGAAAATCAGCACCTACATATAGTTCGTAGCAGGATAACTAATGGGAATGCATCGCCCACATCGTCGCGGGTGTGTTACACATTCCCTTGTTTTTGCAGCGACGTCTGGCGGTCGACACCGCTTGTGCATATATCGCGCGAACTGCAGAAAACGTTGCGAATTGCACCTACCTCGCCCTTGCAAGGGCGATTCATTCGGCGTCATCGCTGCGTGTGTCAGTAGATCTGACAGCCACGTGTGAACCGGGTACACAGTCACTCGTGATGCTCACGCACTTGTAACAGTTCTTGTTGAGAGCAAACAGTTGCGACAGTTGGCCCTCGGTTTCCTTTTTATGTGGCGTGTTCTAACCATCGCAGTATGGGCTCACTGTCGTATCTAGAACTGCCGTTGTCTTCTTGCGCAGCCTTGCATGCGCGCGAGTAGAGCACGCTTCGACCTGATACCAAAGCCAGGCTTTTCGTAGATGCCTTTGCAACCATTTTCAGACACGCATTTCCATGTGCTGGGTCATTATGAGCTGCTTTAAACGTACCATTCTTCTAAAAGAGAATCGTAGTCATGGGTACATTATGGGGGCAAGGGACCACTCAGATGAAACGTCATGAGGTTTCTTACTAATTAGTTGTAGCGAGGCACGACTAAAAATTTCCAACTAATTACTGAGAAACAAAATTGTGTGTTTTTAGTTAGCTCCTCGTAAACAGCATTTTGCGAGTGGTACAACCTTACGTTATATAATTGCTGTAAATTAATATATTCCGTAATTGTTTACGCAATTACATCACTATCAACATCAGTTATTGCACTTAAGAAAACGATTTGTGTAATAGCAAGTAGAGCAACAACATATACACAAGAGTAAACTACAGGAAAAAGATCCGCTTCATTCACTTCAACTATTCCAGTTGATTAAAGTAGCAGTAGTTTGGGCGCTTGGATATTTTGTTCCTGGTTGTTTCATAGGTTTGATTGTAACCAGTAACCGAAGATCGGGGCTCACAACGAGACAGCGTTGAACGTAGCTCTACTGTAAACGCTATTTTGGCATTGAAAATAGATAATATATACAAAAGCATATTAAAAGAACTGTCACGGACACCCGGCAATAGTGAGAACGTAATTATCAAAGAGCAAGGATTGTACGCAGTGGTAGTTTCAATGTTCCTTCCTTCGACAAATACAGGCCTCAAATTTGCCCAAACATCAAGCCTTTCTGGACCTACATCGTTTTACCAGATTTGTACCGCCACTCTATTGGACAACACTTGCGTAGTAACAGCGGGGAACCGGCGCGCAGTTGTTCGTTCGTCCTGGTTACCTGGTTAAAATAAATGCGTTATACTCAAGCTGAATACTGCTCCGGATCTGCATTACCAGATTTACACGTCCGCATTTGTCCGAACGTACCGCATGTGCAAGAACATTCCACAGTGAGGCTTTTCAAATGATTTTTTTTTTGTAAAAACAGAAACGCGGCCAAACAGGATTGACACAGAGCGACCACCTACGCATTTCAATACAAACTTCCACGATGTGTGTGCGAAATTAGAAGCACGGTTTTGCATTCTCGTTGAGTAACTGGGCCTTGCTCAATAGCTTCTTTCATTTCTACCAGAGCAAAGGTCATCTAATATAAACAGAGTCACCTGTCCGCTTTTTTTACTCCAAAGAATTAAATGACCGATACGCTAAAATATGGCGTCAGGCGTAGGCGTGACGGAGAGATGGCTCAAAATGGCCAAAAGTGCGAAGACAAAAACCGTAACGGCATGAAGGCTGGGTAAATTTGGGTGTAGTATTCAAACCCGGGGCCACAAAATGCGAGTCAACAGGTACCCCCTGCACCATGACCTATCCTTGGCACTAGGTGACCGAAGGTGGAGCTACTCAATGTGTTCTGGCCTTCGGCGTAGAAACCTGTGTTCCAGGCTTAGAGAAATAATCTGAGCACGCTGATTACAGAAGTAGCCACGCACGTCTAGGCTTGTAGCGCGCATGGAGGGCTGGGAAGGGCGACTTCTCAGTCCTCTGAGGCATGGTAACGGAGAGAAGAACAAAATTAAAGCAGTTCCACTCAACGTAAAAGCTGTCAAGTGCGGAACAACGAATCGCCAGAGGGACTGCGTCGCCCTCTCTCGACTAGTTTCAGTATCAGCCTGGCGTCAACACCGAAAGTAGCCAACAGACGTCGCCGCAGCCCCTGAAATGCCTATAATGAGGCACTGCATTGAGTTTTTATTATTCTCGGGTAAGTAATGCCTTCAGGACTTGTTCCTTGTGTTATATGGTTGTGTACTTATTTGTGGCGTAGCAACGGCAGTCTCCGCAGCAATGGCGCAGCGCAGAGATAGCCCCAACGCTTTGCATGTGAGCAACGTGGGCCTGTGTGTGCAATAGGGTCTACATCGGACTCGCGACGTGAGAGGCCCAGGTTTGATCCCGACCAAGGGAAACGGAGATCTTTTTGAAGACTCCATTTGTCTGCGTGACCCCGCGTGGTTGTGGTGGCTACGTGCCGTGACCCCCGGTCTAGCCCACATCAGAACTTAAAAACACTGCCATAGTAAAAGGGTAATCGTGATAAAGGGACGACGCAGTCGCCCCACTGGATACTCTTCTGCTCTGGCGCTAGCCATGTAACATTCCGTTATGGGTACAACCCTGAACTTCCTGCACGCAACCAGCGCCATCTACTGCCTTGCTTCGAACACTCCTATTGTTTTGAGAACCTGCTTAGAGAGTCCGATTGTTCGGCCCAAGGAAGACTCGCGGGCTTCCAGCCCAAGCGACCTCAGTTATATCTCCAGAAGGGTCGAAATTTTTGCAAAACCCGTGATTTTTTAGCTTGAGAAGGTTCTTTGACTCAATTAGACGCGATGTTTTTCGTGGATAAGGGTAGTTTGGTATCGTTTAATGTATTTCACTGCCTATGAAAAATCGCTTCTTTTAACACACCTTTTTTTTTCTTTTGGGGGGTTTCTAGAACCTCCAAACATTAGAAAATATTCGGCAGCAAGAATCATGTTATTAGTTAGATCAAAAGTTTCAGCCAATTTTCTAACAGCTGGGGAATGGGTCTGAAACCAAAAATAAAACGGTGCAGTAACAGAAACTGAACATCGGCAATTTTCAGCAATGTATTTGAAACTTTTCTGGCATGTTTTATTCTCATACGAAAAAGATTACTGTAAGAAAATTTGTGAGGTTTCTTTCTTGTAACATTTCTTTAAATTTTCGTGAGGGGTATGCATGGCGCAACAAGCATCTTAGTTCTTCACTTTGCGCGCGTTATACCCCCGCTTTGAATGCTACGGGGCTCATCATTTTCATAGGATTATTACCCGCCGGGGTGGCTTAGTGGCTGAGGCGTTGTGCTGGTGAGCACAAAGACGCGCGTTCGATTCCCGGTCGCGGCGGTCGCATTTCTGATGGAGGCGAACAGCAAGAACGCCCGTGTGTACGAGATTTCGGTGCACGTTAAAGATCCTCAGGTTGTCAAAATGCTCTCCACTATGGCGCGGCTCATCGTCTGCGTTCTGTCGGCGAGTTAAACCCTACAATCAATCAATCAATCAATCAATCAATCAATCAATCAATCAATCAATCAATCAATCAATCAATCAATCAATCAATCAATCAATCAATCAATCAATCAATCAGTCAATCGATTCATAGAATTATTCCTAATGGAAACAGTATTAACACACGCTAGACGCTTTAATAAGAAGGCTTAGTGAAGTCTAGGCTTAAAAAGCGACAGAAGCGAAAGTTTCGTGACAGTCGGAACACAGTGAATGCTCCAGCAGGATACCAGGTGGACGTGAAGGTATCGGAGAATGCTGAAAAGCTTGGGACCTTGGAGAAGAAATAGAAATGCCGCTGAGAGAACCTTTCAAGGTAATATAGGTATCCAGCTCCTGTCTTTTTATCTGCACAACTGATATGGGTTGCCCAGGGTGTCCACCGGAGCCCACTCATCCTACTTTTTGGTATATGTGACGCTGTGTGACGCTTCAACGATGGAAACAGAAGTAGAAAAGATATTGCAAGGGAAGCAGGCACCCAACCTGGCCAGCACCCTCCCGTACCATGTTGCATTAATGACCAATGCCGCGTAAAGAAGGGTAAGCGTCAATCAATGAGTCAGAGAAAACATATCTGCAAGGAAATACGGGCGGCAACAAAAGCCAAAAAAGCGCCTGTGCCAGGCAGGGAGGGCTTTAGCGGTGAACCTGGTGAATTATAACTTTCCAGGGCATGATATTGTTGGTTGTGCACAGATCGAAAAACTTCATTATTGTTTTTCTTAAAACGATTTTTCGCACTTTCTTCTTACGGAAACAGATGTAACATCGAAAGGAATAAACCCCTTCAATGAAACGTCGCCCACTTGTTCCTTTGTTACTAGACCGTGCAATGAATTAGGGTTTATTAAAATGGGA
Organism: Haemaphysalis longicornis; assembly: GCF_048455015.1. NCBI lineage: Eukaryota > Metazoa > Arthropoda > Arachnida > Ixodida > Ixodidae > Haemaphysalis > Haemaphysalis longicornis. The sequence goes on along the minus strand of NW_027526361.1, from coordinate 174,388,023 downwards.
TGGTAATTTTTGACGTAATCATTTTTATTTCAAGCAAGCCAGAAAAAATTACACTTTTTTACTCGTCGACACTTTTGCAAAGCAAATGTGGGATGGCAAAGATCACTTGGCTACCTCTGTGGTAAAACGTTAGCAATTCCTAACGCCCATACGCTAGTTGTGAATGTCCCCGTAACAGCCACGTTTTGGCACATTTTTGTCAATGTCAAACATCAATCCGGTCGTTTTTACTATACATAGCATTTAAATGTTAATTTAGAGGGCCCTTTATAAGGTCCACGTGTAAAAACAAAATTTAAATGTCGTTTTCACAAACTTTTTAAAAGGGTGGTGACATACCTGAAGTTGATGTGGCATTTAATTACCTGTAAGAATCGCACCGGAAGTGCGTAGCCGGCGCGTATCTCCGAACGGAATATCGCTTGCCGCTGTTTCTGATACGACGTTGTCTGAATCGTCTACCTCACCTACAGCTGTGAAACGTGCTCACCCATTCAATTGCGCCTCAGAAGAAGCTGCCAACATTGGGAAATCTTATTGAGCATTAAATCTGCAAAGGAACACGAAAATGGCCGCGTATCCGCAGCTTTTGTTGCACACGCTGACGAAAGACGATAGTCGACTGGTGCCCCTGCCACTTAAATGCCTCCCTTCACTTTCCCGCTCACCTCTGATGCTGTTCCTCTCCTGTCTCATTCTTCCCAAGATAAAACACTCGTCAATTCAAATTTACAGCGTTCCACTGCGCCAATTCGGGTTCCTCTATGCCAGCGCTGCTGTACGATGGAGACGCGCGTGAATTGAGGCACCATACTACAACGTTTATAGAACCGTGTTGCCGTACTTCCCAAGCCCTCTAAACGGAACGTCCGCTAGAAGCTATAATGGCGCGGGCGACAGCAGGCGGCGGTTTTCTGCAGTTGATGTAGTATTTTATTTGCTATCGGATAAACCATGCATTCATGAGTTTTTAATAAAGGAACACTGCAAATATCACTTATGTATTTATTTTATGCCTTATATTTGCGTAATATCTTGCCCTTGTTAAACAATGTTGAAAGGTATGAACATTGGCACCGGGTTTAGAGTTATAGATTCGGAAGTGGGTATGTGAAACTATAGCGCAGGTTCTGTTTCACTGTGGCCTGGTGGCTGAATTGACTCGCAGACAGGCAGGCATACAGACACCAAAATTTCTCCTTTTAAGTAGCCCAAGAAAGACTATATTCTTTAAAAATGTCGCACTGCGATTAAAGTGGCACACGCCCGTCGCAGCTGAAACCACCACCAGCTGACACCACCGGAGCCGTCGCAGGACGCCGCACATCGCCCTTTGCGCTTCCAGGTCAACAGAATTGCAGAAATTCCCAGGTCTGAATTGTCTAATACAATCTTAACGCACTGTGACATCGGGACTATTTAAAGTAAGCTTCACTACTTCACATCTATTGCTGTGAAGACATCTTGCCAAGTGCCAAATAACCATTGTCATACCAAAAAGGTCTGACACAAAATCCACATCATGGCCTTCTGCTCCGATTCCTTCGAGAATCCCGAGTGTTCGGGATAATGTTAGGAGTGTTCGGGAATGTTCGGGATAATGTTCGTACATTTAGTTTTTACTAATGCTGAACAACAAACTTCTACAATAAAGAAAATATGTCCGAGGGCCTTATAAAGGGATAACTTTCTAACTGTACCTATGGCGTCCTATCACAAAAGTAATGCATTTCCCCACAGACTGGTTGGTCGACTGAAAATCTTTGATCAGATCTCTGAACACACGGCGCGTGCGCAAAACCGGACTTCCATTGAGTCCAAACGGCTGCTTGGAAATTGCGCAAAAGGAGCGCTTCTTGAGAAGACAATACAAGCATCGATCACGAAGAAAAGGTAAAATAGTATACCTTAATCTCATAAACGGCGTATCGCTACGCGTTTAGATCTTTCGTAGATGGGTTTACTTAGTGCGCGAAAAATTCTTTCATGGGTACGTTCTTCTTTTGGGATTCGGAACCTTGGAGGTTTGACAATTGATTTCACGCACTTTTAACGAAGGCTTTAGCGCAGCGTGCGCGCAGTTTTGATGATGACAAGCTTGGGCGCTTCTCTCAACTTTCTTAATGAGAGAATGGTAAAGTATTGTTAAATCCATTCATATTCCTTCGTACTTTAAAAGGCGATTGGTTTTTATGGGCTACATAAACGCGAAATCTTTTTCCTGCCGCTCTGTCTGTGTATCTGTCGAATCAGTCACCCGGCCAAAAGTTCGAAGAATTCGGGAACCATACGTTCACATACGCTAAACATTTCCAAACTACTACATCTGGCATAACTTACCCTATACTTAACAGCATTGTTCAGCAAAACAAACGATTAGGCATATTTGAACAAAAAAATCAATATATAACTCATACCGGGACTACTTTTTTTATAAACATATATGTAGGCGTAATTTTTGTGATAGCAAACTTATGAAAATGCGTTAAAAACAATGTTTTAGCCACAAATATCATGAAGGGCTCGCGCTCAAAACTGGAGCTCGTGGCTCGAGCGCCAAGCCAAATAGTAACAAACGGGCCCTAGACATGGCGCGCCAGCAGCGGGAGGTATGCGCTGGGAGTAGTTTGAAGTTCGAGAACCGCAGAGTAAAATACTGCCGCGAACCATGCATTAGGTTTGTTTGTTTATGTTTTGTTTTTGCCGACTGGTTGCACAGGAGTGTGTTATCTGTGTTTCCGTATGCCAGGTGAAGCGCGTGTTCCCTTCTTTATTTTTGTGCCGCGAGTGTTATCTGTTTTGATGGGGAGATTGCTTAGAACTAACGCCACCAGCCTAGGATAATCTTCGTTGATCTATAGTGTTCTGGATATAATTCGACGGCGCGAGAAGCACTCGCGCCCAAAGATAAATTCCCGCGGAGCAGACGCCGCAGCATTCAATTCACCGACATTCGCCTGCGCACGTCACTTTTTTGACTGCTGCTTCACCGACTGTGTATTTTTGAGTCTTTAGGGGAGCACGAGTTCGCTCCAATAAACCTGTTTTTCCTTCAAGACGACTGCGTCGTCTTTGCCTTCATGGCAATACGTTTGGAGAGTAGTCTGAGAGCAATGGATCAACGTAGGTCGACAGCTAAAATTTTTAGGTAACTACAAATGAAAAGTTTGGACACGCAATGGCTAAGCAAGAGTAGAAGGCTAATGATTAAATACGTAAAGAACAGTGGAGAATCGAAGGCAACCAAGATAACCAAAAAAGAGTCAAGGCAGATAGAAACGAATAAATGAAGAGAACAAATGAAATCGAAAACGTCCTTAGAGTGGTACAGTGCTGAGAAATCGGTCGTCAGAAAGGAAAATTTCTATGATAATTCCAAACACAGTGCTTTGGTTTTTGAAAATAGAGCAGGTTGCTTGCGAACCTATATCTTTGTGGGGTAAGTATACACAAAATGATGGCTTATGCGTGGTCTGCGGAAAATACCAGAAAGTATGCGGCACATAGTGTTAGAATGCGAGCGTATGCATCGAAATCTACATGAAGGAAATATTGGGCTTTCAGAAGCCCTAGGAATAAAGGTAGCACAGAGGCAGTAACTTCATGGCTGTCGAGGTTACCTAAAGCAGATTAGAATGCTGGTGGGCGAAAAGCAGAGAGGGGAAGATTGCCTAGGGCAGTCACGACCCGTAACAGAACAAATAAATATTTTGTGCCTAATAAGGTTTCTGCGTCTGGCCTAAGATCAGCGCTAGTATTAAACGAAGAGTGTAAAACATTCAGTAAGACGTGTTGCTGGGCGAGTTGGTTCATATTACAGAAATCAGATTTAACGCAGCAAAGCCCACGGACGGTGGAAAGAACGGTACGGGCGCTAACATGTAACTGGTTTTTATTGAACAGAAGGCATGCACATATACTTTTGGCATAGTCACACACGTGGGATAAAAAATGGTGATATAGCCTACCAACATGCCGCAGGTATTTCCGTCACTAACTTTTTGGTTCTACTGGAATTCTACCTAAGTGCAACGTGGATATCATTTGACGACAAGATTTTCATTCAAAAGAAAGGCAGTTGCATCGGATCGTGTGTAGCGCCAGTATTGTGCAGCATTTTCTTGGCGAGTGTCGACCGTGACCTGAGTAACTGACTTAACTGTGACAAGGTTTTTAAGATTTTTAGGTACGTTGACGATTTTCTGGTCCTCTTGAAGAAACAAGACCAAGCCACATACCCCCACACTGTGACTGAAATTTTAGACCTTTTAAAGCGGGTTGGGAAGGGTTTAACTTTTACTCATGAGCTACCCCTTTACAGTAGTCTCCAGCTTTTAGATCTTAACCTTAACTTTTCAGACCACCACGTTTTTTGGTAATATTCAACCAGAACCGCCAAGGAACTGCTGCTTTACGATTATGCACACTCCAATACAGCGAAGCTAGCTATAGAGGGCTTGTGCCTCCAATCTGCACTCTACAAATCATGTGAGCATGCCATAGAAAAACGTTTTGGCCATCATATGACCACGCTAGAAGCCACAGGCTTTCCGCGCTCAATGCTCACTGGCGTGACTGAGGCTTTGCTTCGCAAAACAAGAACTGGCTTGAAAAGAGCTCACGTGGAACCTTTGCACAAAAATGGCAGCATCTCCACTCCGTGGATGATGTCGAGGATGCGGAGTACGGGGACTCGAAATTACATCCGAGTTGCGCCCCGAGTGACATCCGATTTGCGCCCCGACCATCATTCGATTTGAGCCGTGAGTTGTACCTTGATTATTCCTTAAATAAAACTGCAACTCACGGCTCAAATCGAATTTCGCTTGATTTTCGCTTGATGGCGGTGTGCGCACGGATGGACGTGGACGGACATTGGGAGGTCCTAAGTTACTCCGCACCGTTACAGGCGAGGGAGTAAGCCGTTTGACCATCGAGGTACTAACTCACGTTAGTAGCCCAATGGGTAAGACGACTGACACTAACTCTGTCTGGTCTACCAGACACAGGCTCGAATTCTGCGGTGTCTGTGTAATTTTTTGCGATTTTAAATGCTATGCGCACGGACGCCGACGGACATTGTGCGGTCCCACGGTTCTCTGCACCTAAAAAACACGCCCTGAAGTTATACCTTACGCTCACCGAGTCGCAAATAATATAAAGAAAGTCGTCACGAGGTATAAGGTCCCAGTTGTTTTTTCAGCACGGCTTAAACTTGGCACACTATGCGCGCGAACCGACCCTACAAGGAAACCTCCCAAAACATACGATAAGAAGCATGCTAAACCTTTTGTAAACTGCATTCAAGGTGTTGTGTATCCGTTACCGTTGAATTGTGGCAAAGTATACATCGGCCAAAGTGGTCGATGTGTGAATGCGCGACTACGAGAGCACGCTCTTTGCATGAAAATGGGACGGGATCACACTTGCCGTCCCACTGCAAGGAATGTACCTGTGTACCCGAATTTGATAAAACAAAATTTTGAAACGAAGTCGGGGCGTTACGGCACGTGAAGTAGCGGAAGCTTTCTACATCAAGCGAAAGGGACGCAACTGCGTGAGCGTGCCATCGCTACTAATCTACGCAAAAGAGTGTGGATTCCTGGATACCATCTTGATGTTTGTTGGAATGTGCCCTCACCGGATGTCTGTTGGAATTTTTTTAGCCCAAGTGTGTGATTACGCCGAGAGTATATATGCATGCCTTCTTCTCAATAAAAACCCGTTTCGACTAAGCGCCCGTCCCGACCTTTTCAACGTCCGTGTCTTTTGCTGCGCTAAATGCTATTTCTGTAGTGTAAAACATGTGTATATTAGTTTCTTTTTAGTGTTTTTTTTTGGTAAGATGACACGTCATGATCAAGCTACAAAGGGAATACCACTATCTATCATCATCCCGCAAAATTTGAAACAAGTTGAGCAAGCGTCTATTGAGTTTAATATGGGAGGCCCGAGGTAAAAGAGGAACGTCGTGACAGGTGTGCAGAGGAAAGAGGAGAGGCAGCTACGTGGCAGCGGCTGCAGAAAAATATCGTTTTTCGTGATTCACATGGAAACGGGCACGTAAGCCAGTTTTTTAATGGGTCCATGCACGGAGGCGAAATGAAAGTACCTAGGCCTGACTACTGTGCATGCATGCTTTCTTTGAATGAAGTGTAATGGGAGCAATACATGATGTCTCATATAAAAATTTGAAGCCTCTATGGCATTGTAAAGTGTGATGTGATTGTAGAGTTTAACGCGCCGACGCAACGCAGGCGATGAGGCGCGCCGTGGTGGAGGGCTGCGGATTAATTTTGACCACCTGGGGATCTTTAAAGGAGCCATGAAGAGAAAATGCAAGTTGGTTTTATTCGAAAGATTTCGTGTTTTATAGTGCCCCCAGCGCTTGTCCGGGTACAAACGGTGCTTTATTCACTGAGAAATTCAACAATTTAGGTTAAACTTTTGATTTTCCCGCTCAATCGTGCGTTTTCGTGGTCCCAAATGACATCACAGGAACCGACCGCTCTGCAGCCTAGAGTACCTTCATTCACCCATCCGCCGTACAGGGTAGAGACACGTATACGCTGGCGCCGCCATTTTCGGTTGCTCGCTCGCCGCCGAAGCAAGTCATTGTGTCAAAACCGCGCTAAAATTATCGCCGCAACGTGGCTTACTGAAGAAGTTTGAATCATATTGTCTGTTTCGCGTTGCTAGGTCTCGTGGGAATCGAAAAGAATAACGCGTTGAGCCCGTTGGCCCAATTGCGGCGGCACGGAACCGTTCAAAGGTTGTCTCTACCCTGTACAGCGGTGTTGGTTTGTTCCCGCGTTTCTTTACGTTCCGTAACCTAGATGGCGCCACCATACCGTGGCAAGCGTTTGGTTTGTTTTTGCCCGCATTTAAACCTGGTTTCTTTTGTTCTGGGAGAAAATATTCGTTCCTTGAAACAGTGCTCGCTCGACAAATGGGGTCACGTAAGACACCGTTGCTTGCGTCAATCGGCCAGTGTCGTCTGAGACAACCCCAAGCCCCGTAGTGCTGTGCAGCTAAACCAAGCATGCTGTGCGCTGTACGAACAGCAGAACGCATCAGTACTTCTATCTTTACATGTGCTTTCGTAACTTCCACTGTTTGTCCCATCATTCTTATTGCTTTGTAAAGAATGTGCCCTAAATTTAAGCGCAAATCGCTCGTTCGTCTAGTTGGTAAGCTCTACCTAATTTGCGTCTGCTTCTGCCAGCCTCCGCCAATCGCAGAGCTTAGCTCATGTGACATCATAGGTTCTGTTGCGGGAAATGAGCTGGTGGGTCGCATGACCATTCCCGTTTTTCCTAATTATGTAGCTTATTTGAGCGAAGTTTACGTTAAAAGTGGTGTCGATATGATTCTAACGAGACAATCTTTTGAATGAACCAAACTTAAGTTTTCTCTACATGGCTCCTTTAACGTGCGGCGAAATCTCGTACACATGGGCGTTTTTGGTTTTCGCCTCCATCAGAACAGCAACCGCCGCGGCTGGGAATCGAACCCGCGACCTCGTGCTCAGCAGCGCAACGCCTTAGCCACTGAGCCACCGCGGCGGGTGGCATTGTAAAGTCGACTTCACTGTGATACACTTATGTTTTCCTGAGAAGACCTCGTTTCTGGGGCAGCGTAACAACTCTAGTATGCGAAACTTATTGCGTCAACTGCTTTGTTCGATATTCAGCGATCACCTACCTCACGTGAACGTAATCCAGTCGATCAAAGATTCGCTCGCCGCTCCCGTTTGGGGAACCAATCGCACGGCCCTGTATATCCACCACTCGGCTTCAACGACGACGCCTACAAAGCTGCACATTCACAACAAGGGACAGGAAGAGGGCGGAGTGAGTTGGGGAACAAACGCGTGTTAAGGACATTGAGAAGAAGAAACGAAAGTGGGCAGGGCATGTAATGCGAAGGCAAGATAACCGTCGGTCATTAAGGGCAGCAGAGTGGATCCCTAGAGAAGGCAAGCGTGGCAGAGGGCGGCAGAAAGTTAGATTTGCAGATGAGATCAAGCAAGAAGTTTGCGGGGATAAATTGGTCGCTGTTAGCACAGGACCGGGATGATTGGAGATTATTGGGAGAGGCCTTTGCCCTGAAGTGGGCGCAGATAGGCTGGTGATGATGATGATGCAGAAGATGACATTCGCAACTCCTTAGACGAGATAATCGATGCCCATCGCGCGTCACGGCTCCTGATACAACCGTCACTCACCGATTCCACTCTGGCCAGGATAGCGAGAAACCTTGGAGCCCTAATCATGTTCGAGCCCCTCCTTAGAAACATGCACCGGACGTCCCATGCGAAAAGAAGAGAGGAGCACGCGCGCAGTACCACTCGCAGCCCTACCCGCCAGACGAACTCAGAGTATACGTGGATGCCGCACAGCACCCCGACAAAGCAGCCTTCCCAATCGCAGGCGTCGCCTCTGTCATAGAAACGAAAGGAACCGGCAATAAAAGACTCAATAGGCACGGCAAACGCCACCACTGCAGAAGAAACAGCCCTGGCTCTAGCCGTAACAAAGGCGCTAACACCGACCACCCACCATGCTATCAGCAGGTGCTACGCAACTATGAGGAGAGCAGCATCTTAGCACCGGCACTAAAAAAATGGCGAAGGTTGCGCTAAATTGCCCAAGGCTTCAACCATAGCGAAGCTAGAGGATTTCTTGCTGTGTAAGCACTGAAGGACACACCACCACGCATTGCGTTAGGTTTGAAATACACGATGTTTCGTACTCGTTCTGTCGTCGCTTTTTACTCTCAGTGGTAGTCATCCTCATATCCATCTATATCTTCGTCTTACTCATGCATGAAAGGGGGTCCCGGACCATTTTTTCCACGGCCTTTCACATTTCTCCTAAAGTGTAACACGTAATCACGCTCTAGAACCGGCCGCAACCGGCTTCGCGAAGTGGGCTTCTGGAGCGCGAGCTGTCTTGTGCTCCCCCATGGAAGCGCGGACTCACGTGAACTGTCGTCTTGGTATTTCGTGCGAGCTCCACACGCAAGCATCGATGACGCCGGGCACTCGGCGTTAAGCACGTGCTCAAGCGTTCCGTAAACGGCGGGAGTAACCATGGCACGTGGGTTGTTGATGACGCCGCACACACTAAAGCGCGTATATACTCCGACTTTTCCGGTCAACAGTAGCGCGGCCGCGCTGTCGACGACGGCACGTCTTCTAGACCAACGTGGGGCTAGACTGCACCAGCGGCGATTTCTACCCCTGTACACTCCGACAGGGCCGGCGTAGCGCTGTTATGCGTTGGCAGATGGTAGCCAACACAGCCTCCGGCTGGCGCATTTGCAGAAGGATTGGCGACTAGTGTACCACCTGTTGTAAAATTCACGAAACGGTGGAGCCTCCGCTGCAGCCAGGCCGTGGGCACGCGCACCCAGTCCGGGAGCTCCGGCGAGATGCATGCGGGGATATGGGGCCGACGTTGGCCGATCTGTACGCCGCGATGGGTGCGAAATAGATACATGTCCTACCTCGGCGCCAGTGCCAAAAAATCACGTCGAGCTGGGCCAGAACCGTTGGCAGTTATATGGGGTTAGAGTATACAAGTCCCCGCGTTCGCCGACGTAACGTAACCCGGGCGCGCGGGCGCGTGCGCGTACGCTACGTCGGAGTATAAACGCAGCTTTACGGCCAGCAACTGTCAACAATGTCTTACGAGGACCTTCCAACCAGAGCCACCCACCGGCGTGGGTGGTTTGTTTGTTTGTTCCAGGTTTGTTCCCACTGGCGTGGGAACAAACCAGGTGGGTAATAATCAGGCCCGACCGTTAATACGCCGGACGAGCAAGGAGCACTTGAGGGCGCTGGGTACGCCCTCACCGCATACCGTGACAACACTCAACTGTACTGCTGCTCAACGCCAAACTTACGATAGAGGAAGCACAGATGTGGGGCACTCTTCACACCCACTCGTTTACACATCGCTCGAAACTATAGCTCAACCACCCACACCCCTTTCCCTCCGCACAGTGTGCGACATGCCACGACCTCGACACGCTAACCACTCCTTGTGCGAGTGCTCCGCGGGCCCTAACCCCCCCCCCCCCTTTCCCCAACCCCGCCCACTGGGAGCAGGCCTTGGGTAGCTCTTGCCACGTAAACCAGCGGACCGTGACGCAGTGGGTGCTACAGGTGGCGTGGCAATCTGGGCTGAGGCCCGTCACCCCCCATTCGCCCCCTCCCCCGCCCAACCTGAACCGGGTGTCCCAAGATCCCAACAATAACAGCGTTTTCTCTGTATCTCTAGGTCGGATACACATCACAGCGATGACCCAAAGTTCTTTTCGGCATTTACGTACACGTGTGAGCAGCAAGAAGGACCGCGAGTGCAACACGAAAACACTACCACCCCTCTCACGATGTAGCATTGACATTACAACACTTGGATTCGCTACAGTCTCGAGGAGGAGCTGGAGGAGGAATAAGTCTTATCATAAGATTAAGCTTGGCAATTTCGGCGGGATTCAGTCATAGATAGGGTGTTCCGTAAGCAATTCGACTGATGAGAATAGCCTGTATTATGCGGATAGTATCCTTTTCTTTCAGCCCTGAGCGTCTTTGGGAAATCCTGTGTATGAGGTGCATAATTTGGGTAACAGTGCGTTGAAGTGGTAAGATGGTTTGCGATCCCTATCGGTCTCTGGGAATCGTCAAGCCAAGAATACGTAGGTGCGGTACATTCGGGATGGTTTGTCCATCGGTGGTAGCTGTAGGGTCCGGTATTGTGTCCACGTTCTTTTTGGATAGCCGTTTACGGAGTGTTAGTAAGGCTGATTTTTCAGGGGCACACTGGAGGCCTCGGGCGCGTAAGTACTCCTGCGTTGTATTTATTGCCTGTTGTGGGGCTTCTTGTTGTTCTCCACGGGAGCCGGTCGGTGCCCACAGTGTGAGGTCGTCGGCATAAATGGCGTGCCGTAAGTTGGGGATGTTTAGGAGCTGGGGAGGCAGGTCTTTCATGGCCAGATTAAAAAGCAATGGCGAGATTACCGAGCCTTGTGGTGTTCCTTTTGGGCATAATGGGGATGTATCAGATCGTAGGTGTCCAATGCCTATAGTGGCGGTGCGGTCGGTGAGGAAGGCTTTGACGTATCTTTCCCCGCAATGTATGGAGCTCAAGCCTTGCAGTATGGCTGAATGCGAGACGTGATGAAATGCTCCTTAAATGTCAATTGCCAATATAGAGTATTTGTGCTGATTTGAAAGCCGTTGAATTACATCTTCTTTCAGCCGCAACAGTATGTCCTGTGTGGACAGATGTGGTCGGAATATGTACATGGTGTGCGGGAAGTAATCGTTGTCTTCTATGTAAGTCGAAATGCGGTTTTGTACTAAGTGCGCTAGCACGTTACCTACGCGCGATGTCAGCGAAATGGGCCGGAGATTCTTCGGGACTAATGGTTTACCTGCCTTGGGAATTAGAGTGACGTCGGCATGTTTCCACTGTGGTGGTAAGATGCCTGTTGTCCACTGGCTATTGATGCAGTCCAAGAGTTGATCTAGTGTTAGAGGGTCGAGGTTGCGTAGTAATTTTTGGGTACTTGATCACGACCGGGGGTGGTGTTCCGGGTGAGGTTTCTTGTTACCGCTTCTATTTCCTGTAGGGTGAAGGGGGCATCCAGATCTTTGCTAGGGTTACCAGTGTATGTAGGTTGCACTGATATGTTTTGCGTCGTCGTAGCCTTTAGGGGTGCCATGATTTCATTAAGTAAGTCCTGTTCAGTACCTGTTAGTCCTGTTCAGACTTACCCATAACTACCGTCTCGAGAAAAGAACTTCTCAGTGGCTCGACACCCGTGTCCATTGATTGGGGCCTTCCTGTTGTCCTTTTCGGTCCTGCCCCTTTCTATTCCGTTTCGTTCAATATTGGGCTGTTTCAAGCGGCATCTGTACAAAGCGACAAAAGTACGTCTGTCGCCCAAGTCCGGCTAAGGAGTGCAGGGTCACATTAACATTTGTGAGATGTGTGCGTGACACGCGTGTTTGCTCCACGTACGTTCACAAGCATTGTCCCGCTCTCAGAAAACCGAGAGAATGCGGGGAGCTCGTACTCCGATGAGGAGGCGTCTCCGCAATAGCTGGAGGGCTGCGACCGGGAGAGAGGAAGGAGACCCTCATTAAAACGGGAGCAGCGGGATTGACCACCTGGAATCAAGTCCCCAAGTTCGGCCCTTCGTTTTTCACCGCCGCGTCATGCGCAATACATACACGTCTCCACTTTCGCCAGTCGCGCTAGCCCGCAATGAGTCCGCACGGAGGAACAGCGAGGATTCTCGCGGAGGCCAAAGTGCGCTTGGCGCCTAGCCGTAGTGCATCGCTCATTATTTCAGTTACGTAACTCTGTTTGGCAGCATAAACTTTTCGCACGCTTCGCCGATGGGGACACCTCTGCTCTGAGCCAATAACTCAGGCGTTGGGGGGGGGGGGGCGGGGGGGGGAGGGGGATTAAAAGATGAACAATTGTTATGCTTGGAAAGCCATCAGTACTTTCCAACGTTGTGCTTTCGCCCGCTCACGTATCGGGTACCGCAAAATGCCGAAGTTTACGCTTATAGCGTGTTTTGCTCGTGTACAGAGAAGAGGCTTGCTTGCCTTCTACGCGAAGCACCAAAACTACAACGTCACAGAAAGAAAGGAATACACGGTAACAATGTCTTGAGTTCTAGTTAAATTTCGGGTCATTACGTTGTTTTGATGTCCAGTTTTCATCGCAAAGCTGAAACCACCGTGCTTTTGTTACGTTTTAGTTCGGCCCGCAAGGCTTAAAATTGTTGCGACGCGCTTTTTAGAGAACTTGCTGATGTGGACAATAACTACAAAAGCGTGGCGAGTAATATTGCAGAAAACAAATCCGGTCTTAGCAATATAGTTTATTATTTGTAGTATATATTAAAGTATATTGTATATAGTTTATGGTTTATAGTCTATTTTATACCACACAATGAAGATGCACAGAATTTTAAAGACGGCTTTCCACAACCAGTAGAGTGGACAATCGTGCACCCACATACACTCTTAAGGGAAAGAAGTGTACAATTGCTCTAAGTTTGCCAGCTGCACAGCTGGTTGTAGCGAGAGCAACACATACCTCATTGGGCTTTCCTATAGGGACCGGGCGGCCGTTGTATGGCACCACCGTCGTTTCAGCGAACAGCGCCGCCCGTGGCGAACCGCTCGTCAGTGGAATGCCGGCGGCGGTCAGCGCAGCGTAGTTGTGCATGGCTTTCTGTCGTTTTTCTGCGGTGCGGCTTGCAAAGCGAACGTAACCCCACGTGAATTTTTCAGATCGGTAAATCTTGAGTGTGGATGTGACGTTTACGAGGCATGCCGTGTGTGTTGTTTACGCCCATACTCAGTATTTACAAATAGCAGACGACGCTCAATGCGCAGGGCTGGAAGTCAAGCTGGAAGTGAAAGTTCGTTGCTTCATGCAATTTTTTCATGCCTGCATGCAGTTTCGCGAATCGAGGAGTATATTGCCGCTAAATGCTCCCACAAAGCCGGTGTGTGCAACCGATCTAGGAATGCTGCGGCGCTGGCCTTTGGAAGTTGATGACGAAACGGCGCCGACGTCGTGCACAAGCGAAAGACAAAGTTGGAGGGTGTCTTCGAAAATTTACCTCAAAACAGAAATTGTGACGGACGACGCTTCCGTATCTTCATTACCTACGGCTGAAACGTGTTTAATTTCACAGAAATGCTCTTACTACAGTCATCGGGAATCGTTGATAGAATAAATACCGCATGATAGTAGAATGTTATTGCTTGTCCTGGAGAAGCATTGCTTTACAAGAATTGCAATGGTTGCTGGCTAGTTGGTAAATGGTTTTTCAAAAACCAATTCCTGCGTGGCTGAAGGACGCAAGACAGGACGGTGCCCGAAACCTGTACTCAGCTTCACAACTGAATGCTGCGGTTGGTTTACAAGCTGCCACCTACGCTTGAAAAATCATGCACACCTCCGTCTAACGACGATGATGGTTTATCGCAAAGCTCTATCGTATAGGTTTCCTTGGTTGCCTTCTGGATTTAAATTTTGACTAGTTAAGCGTCGAATTTGACCAGCACGCAGTTTGGTCTTTTGATCGCAGCGTCTTTGACTTTGACGATTTCCCATTCGATTTCGCGCGAAGAAAGCTTTGTGTTCCACCATCATAATCATTAGACGGAGGGCTAGATGATTTTGCTGTTTAAGTTTGAACTTCCATACCCCCTCTCCAAATCTAAACTTTTTCCAGCGTGTCGGAAATGTGTCTGTGGTGGAGGACTCGGGCTCATGCACCCATATTTGAACCAACTAATCGCGCGTTTTTGGTTCTTCACCAGGCAATACACGATTTTTTTAGGTACTCTGTAAAGAATACTTAAGCATTAAAAAACACCGGCTGACGTTAACACTGCCACATTTTTTAACTACCGGTGCCAGCCTTTATTCTACGCAGGTGGTAAAACGGGAAGCGGAGGAGGGATGGTGGATGGTTTTAGCTTGGACTGTTGAGTTGGTGAATAACTTTGGCTCTTGATAAAATGACCACCACAAATGTGGGATTTCCACTTCGGCTTTCAGGCTCCCATGCTGTCACAGTGTCGCTCACCAAATCCGAAGGCACAAAGCTCATGGTTACAGAAAGTGTAAACTACCGCAACATTTCTACTGCTACACGGTAATCCCTCTCGTATGCAGGTGCCTTTCTATTTAAAGCACACGTATCGAGGTATCGAGGATTGAAACCAGTGAAGATCATTTAAAGTGGTAGAAATGAATTCTAATATTGCTAATAGTTTTATTCCTACTCAGATCGCGCGGAGCCAGGCGCAGAGCGCTGCAAAAAGCGCTCGTGTCAATGTAGCCCTTCCCCAACCTCACAAGCATTCAATAAGTTTGCTTAGCCGTGAGTGCATTTAAGAAGAAAATATTACTAATAATAGTAGTTTTATTCGTACTTAGAACGGGTGGAGCCAAGCGCAGATCGCTGCAAAAAGCGCTCATGCCATTGCAGCCGATACCCAACTTTAGACGCGTCCGACAAGTTTACGTAGTCATTACTGCATCTAAGAACCCAACACATGTCTAGACTTCGTTTCATCTCACATGTCTGCTCACAACGCCACCAAAACATACAAAGAACCGAAGCAAACACGACAACAACAACGGGAGGCTGTGTAGTCCAATGCACCGGCTCATTCCACTGACGAGGGGAGCGCCGAGTGGTGGCGCCACCCGTCCAGCTGCCCGGTCCCTATTGGAAAGGGCCTGACGAGATACGGGCTCTGAATACAGTGCTACGCATGAAACCGACAGCTATCTTGATTAGAGCGAAGATCCCTGGACACAGACGCGGCAAATGAACGAGTCTCTGTAGTGACGTAACGGCAGGGGTGAAGACACTTGGCGCGGACAGCTATGTATCCAGTTTCAGTTTAATATCCATATGTGTCTATGTCGATCGTTAGTTCAAACAGAACGTTCTGTTCGGGCAGCTTCTCGCGCTACGCCCTACCTGTGCTGTTCGTCACGCCTTCTTCATTCTCATGTACATCTTCCCGGCATGCTGACGTATTTAAGACACCCACTTATCGATTGCTTTCTCTGCCTCGTAAGTGTTATACTTTAATGCGGAGCATTCTTGGCCAGTTAGCCCCGGTCTTGATGGCCTCCTTTATTTCCGTGCCGCCATTCAGACCTACACGCAGGGAAACATGTTTTCCAAATAGAAGAACCGATGGCACAGTTAATACATGGCAATATTATTTAGCGGAAATCCGATATTAAAAATATTTGAGGCATTAAACAAAAGTATGAACCCAGCTCTCAGTGTTGTTCTCACGAAATATAAATATTGGAGCTTTCTTTGCGAAAAAAAATAATTGCGCATCTCCGTTAAACCATTGGAGTGAAGCGAGGCACGACTACTGTACAAAGAAAGTCTGCTATCACGCTAAATGAAGGAGCAGGGCTACCCCATTGCCCACGTCGACCCCTTTCTTTCCCGAGAGCAAACAAGTGAATCCCCATGTACAGCGTTGCAGCTACGTAGACCCCTGCCCCCCCTCAAAAAATTGGCCGCGTATCTGCTCACTTCGTTGCAAATGTCGACGAAAGACGATAGTCGCCTGGCGCCCCCGCCAAGTACCGCCTCTCTCATTTTTTCCGCTCACCTATCATGATGTTCCTCCCCCGTCCCGCTACTCCCAAAATAAAGACGCTAGAGGTTTGGTCAAGTCAATTTTAATTTACCCCCTTCCACTACTCCACGACGAATGCCTCGATGCCAGCTCTGCCGTATAGCGGAGACGAGCGTGAATCGGGAACCCTACTTATTCGACGTGCGTTCCAAGTGGAGCGTGAAAAATATCTAGTTTAACCTTTCGTTACTGTCGCCTCTCGGTTTTTTAAAAAGACTATGGGGAAACCGCGGGCGACCGTTTTTTGTATTTTTCGGGGTGTATCTTTCAGTAAGTAAACCATCCGTGTAGTTATAACAAAGAAAACAACGAATATCAACTATATATTGATGTCTTGCCTCGGATAAGCATAATATTTTGTTTTGGTTCAACAATGTTTGCAAGCATGAACATTGCCACCGGAATTTCGGCGGGGGTTAAATACGGTATATAATCCTATTGCGCAGCATGTGTTTCACTTTGGCCGGCTGGCTGATTCGAGGGACAGACAGACAGACAGACAGACATACATACAGACAGACACACAGACAGACAGACAGACAGACAGACAGACAGACAGACAGACAGACAGACAGAAAGACAGACAAACCGAACTTTTCGTGTTCAAGTCGCCCAAGAAAGACTATCACCTTTAAAAAACACAAGAAAACAAACAAGGAGGTTTTATCCCGCAGCCGCCGAGCTGAAATCCGCGTGCTGTCGTCCAGGTCAACTAGCCCCCGACGCTACTGCGGGGAACTCCACCGCGTAGCTCAACAGTTCATTAGGCGTATCCACAGCAAAGCCACTTAGGGGGTCCAGAAAAAAACACGCGATGCTGATGAGGGGTCATCACGGGTTTTGTTCGAGATTGTCCAGACGCCGCACCGTACAAAGGCGATCACCTTGTCCACTGTATCCTCCAGCTCTCCTATTGCGAAAGTCGCTTTTCTTCATTTTTTACAGCCGTAGGTAACTGGCGTCGCCGTTCATACAATGAACAAAATACGCCATAAAATGTGACCTTCTTGCTCACTTTGAGCGCAAACTATGACGTCGGTTCTTCATCCAAAAAATAATAAGCAGCCCACTCATTATCAAACACACCGTACTCTGTACACCTACTCTGTTATCCAAGCTCTTTTCCACCAACTCTCAGTTCTTCAAGAGGGCTGCTATCCATACATATTGTAAGCACCAACAAAATCTACAGTCCTGCGACAATCTAATGTGCTGGTACTATCTCCGTACTTCGATAGGACGCACTATCGTCATCGCTTTATCGTCATCGCTTTTTCTCGGATCATCATCACCGCTTCCCGCCGGGGTCTTCCGGGGTCCTCGGCTCTCGGAATAAACCGTTCTCCTTCACGAGTCCTCGACTCTCTCGAGTGGTGGAGGGTGCCTTCGTTCCTGCCGTCTACCCCTCCCAATCGCACAGCTGTAACTTCGATCAGGTCGGCGCTTACCAACTAGCCCCACGCAGCGCGAGTGCTGCAATGATGGCAGCAACGCTGCAGTTCCTGTCCAGCCCACTTTTACCGTCACCACCCCCAACGTGAACCGCCCTTTTTCGCTGGCCTTCGGGGCGAAGACGTTGAGGAAGAGCTTGGCCAGTTTGAGCGAGTGAGCGTGTTCAACCGGTGGGACGACCCATTCAAACTGAAGAATGTTTGCTGGTCCCTGAATGAAGTGGCGAAGACGTGGTTCCTCAACCAGGACGGTTTTTGTAATTGTGCGAGCTTTAAGGAGGAATTGCGTAAGATCTCTGGAACGTCCTCCGCTCGCTCGGATGAAGCCAAAAAGAAACCTAATGCCCGTGTGCAACGCCCGGAGGAAACCTACGCTTCATACATTGAAGATGTCCTCGCGCTATGCCGCCGGTTCGACAAGGGCATGCCTGAAACGGAGAAGGTACGCCACATACTGAAAGGAATCGCTCATTTTGCCTTTTTGCTATTGCGATTCAGAATCCCACAACCATTGTCGATGTGCGAACAATCTGTCAGCGGCTCGACTATCTCCAGTCCATCCGCATTCAACACGACACCTTGCATGCCTGCCCCTCTGGCTATGCCGAGCTCCGTACTGTGATTCGTGACATCATTCGTGATGAGTTGCATCAGTGTGACACACCCTGCGCTCAGAACAACCACGGTCGCCCACCTGGGCTGCGTGATATGATCAGAGAGGGGCTGGTGTCCATGACAACTCTTCCTCAGCCATTTCATATTGCTCCTCTTCACATGCCGACTTACTCCGAGGCCGTATCCCGATCACCTGTGCCCATGGAGCAGATTGTGTCCCCGCTCTCACACGGCCACTTGACCGCCCTTTCTGCACCTCCGGCCGCACCGCCTTTCCATTCAACTTGGCGAGCACCGCGCCCTATTAGCGACCGGCCCGCCTGTTGCTACTGTGGCATCCGAGGGCACATTTCTCGCTTTTGCCGTTGACGACAGCTGAACGAGCGCCGCGGCTCCGCCTCATACGATCGAGGTAACCGCTTCAACTACGACCCTCGCCAGCGTGTGTACTCGCCACCTCCGCCTCGCTCTACGCCCCCAATTGATTCCGATGACCGGTCCCGTAGTCCACGCTCTCCCAGACGCCGTTCGCCTTCGCCTTTCCGCTAGTCTTCGTCCCCTCTCCGATTCGCATCACAAGCTTTCGACCGACACCCTGAAAACTGAAAGCAGCAATTTTCTGGGCGGAAACTGCATCACAGGAAAAGTCAGAAAGCCCTCCTAAGTCACCATCGAACACATTAACGGTTTTCGTTGAAGGCGTTTGGATAGAAGCTTTAGTAGACACTGGGGCTAGCATTTTGGTCATTTACGCAGTGCTCTCGGATACGCAAGGTGACAACGCCATATGGCGGTCCTGCTCTGCGTGGTGCCAACGGTGGAAGGATTCGACCCTCTGGACTATGCGCTGCGCGTGTTTTTATTGATGGCATTAACCACCACATACAGTTCCCGGAGTTGTTTCCATATGCACATCAAGTCCTCTTGGGTTGGGATTTTCTGTGATCAGCATCGGCAATCATCACCTATAATCAAGCCACCATTTACATCACTGACCCCTGCCTTGCCAGCCAATTTGTCGGAAAGAGGAACGCATTGTCTGGCCGCAACAACTGATTGTGTGCTCTCTCCAGGCGAAGAAACCGTTTTCTCCAGGTCGTCCGACACAGTCATCCACGGTGACGTGTTTATTGCACCAGCTGGCAATTTCGTTATCAAAGGAGTGGTCATACCTACCTGTCTCGTCCATTTGTTTCTGGGTCGGCTTTGGTGAAGCGGTGAATATATCTGCAGAAGCAACTTCGGTTTTAGGCGATGAAGAAGCCTGTGTTCTTCCACTCTCAACCATTTGGACAGATGAACACGTTACCCCAGCGCCCGTTTTAGCTTCGGCTTTTGACACCGCCGTAAGTTCCGACCTTCCACCAGAGGAGAGGCTAGCATTGGTGCTTCTGGTGACCAAACACCAGGGTTATTTTGGACGCGTACTCTTCTGTGCTAGGGAAGACATCTGCAGTGGTACACCGCATCGGCACAGATGGATCTTGTATCGTTCGCCCATACCGTGTGTCTTCGTCTGAGCGTAAAAGAATACAGCAGAACGCGGACGACATGCTCAAGAGAAATATTGTTCGCCCTTCATCGAGTTCCTCGTCTTCTTCTGCCGTTTTGGTGCCGAAAAAGGACGGTTGTGTACGATTTTGTGTGGACTACAGGGCACCGAACAAAATACCGCGCAAGGATGTCCATCCAATGCCTCGCATTGATGATGCCCTAGATACTTTACAAGGTGTCGAATACTTCTCGAGCCTGGACCTCCGCTCTGGGTAATGGAAGGTTCCCACGTACGAGCCAGACAAAGAACAAAACAGCTTTCGCCACACCCGATGGTCTTTACGAATTTAACGTGACGCCATTCTGGCTGTGTGATACCCCAGCCACATTCAACAGAATGATTGATACAGTCCTTCGTGGCCTTAAATGGAGAACCTGCCTCTGTTTCTTCGACGATATAGTCGTTTTTTCCTCGATTTTCGACGACCATCTAAAGCGTTTGGATGAAGTCCTAACCTGTCTTACCAACGCAGGACTTCAACTAAATACGAAAAAATGCCGATTCGCGACCAAGTCCGTCAAGGTGATCGGGCATGTTGTGAGCAAAGACGGAATTTGCCCTGACCCGGGAAAATTAATGCTGCAGGCAATTTTCCCCACCCAGCCTGCCAAAAAGATCTCCGCAGCTTCCTTGGATTGGCTTCCTATTTCCGGCGTTTTATTCGTAACTTTGCTGTCCTTGGTTAACCCCTCCACAAACTTCTTGCATCCGCTGCCACATTTGTGTGGTCTGAAGATTGCGAAGCCGCCTTTGAAACGCTCAAGCATGCCCTAACATGTGCGCCAGTGCTGCATCATGTTGACGAAATGGCAGCCACTGTCCTACACAGAGATGCTAGTGGACATGGCTTTGGTACCGAGTTACAAGGCAACGCATCGTCTGTGGGGAACATTGTGGTTTACGCAAGTTGCGCATTGACACCTGCTGAATGAAACTACTCAATCACTGAGCAGGAATGTCTTGCAGTTGTATGGGCCTTACAGAAATTTCGTCCATACTTGTACGGACGGCATTTCACTGTGGTCACTGACCGTCATGCTCTCTGTTGGCTTTCGTCGCTCAAAAACCTAAATGGACGGCTTGGTCGCTGGATGTGAGGTTACAGGAATACGACTTTACTGTGACATAAAGACTGGCAAGGAGCACATGAATGCGACGCTCTTTCCTGCTGCCCTGTGTATCTAGAAGATAACTCGCCATCCAATGCGGCACAACTCGTCTTACCAATGGCACCTATGGACGATATAAAGTTCGACCGAATCGAACATCTACCCTCCCTTGAACGTGCATACCGGCACTGCACAGACCCAATTTATCAACTTGCCGGTTCGACGAAGCCACTTAAAACAGCTTGCGCCGCCAACTGCAAAACGTTCGACTTTTTGACGGTGTTTAATACCATTGTAATTACAACCCTACCGGTGACAAGTGGGTTGCCGTTGTTCCGCGTTCTCTACAGCAGCATATTCTGATAGTTTTTCATGACGACGCTACTGCCAGACATTTACGTTTCCACGAGACCTACCACCGCGTAAAAAGTCGTTTCTTTTGACCTGCCCTTTCCACCAGTGTCGCCAAATATGTCTTCTCCGGCGCGCCCTGCCAACACCGTAAACGGCCAACGTCACAGCCTGTTGGAATGCCACAACCCTTACCTTGTCCGTCTGCGCCGTTCGAAATCGTCGGCATAGACCTGTATGGCCATTTGCATTTCCACAGCTGGTCATCGTTGGGTTGTAACCGCCGTTGATCATCTAACCCGCTATGCCGAAACCGCCCCTCTTCGGAATAGTTGCGTTGTAGAAGGTGCCGAGTTTTTTTTGCGCTCCATATTTTTCGCCATGGACCTCCCCGAGTTCTGAGCGACCGCGGAAAAACTTTTCTGTCGGCTACTCTTGCGGAAGTTCTTCGTGCCGTTGACACCGTTCACAAAACTATCACCCTCAAACGAATGGTTTGACTGAATGTTTTCATCGAACACTATCCCACATGCTCTCTTTGTACATTCGACCTGATCGCAGTAATTGGGACACAATTCTTCCGTTCGTAACATACGCATATAATTCCGCAGTTCAGCGCATAACAGGTTTATCGCCCTATTTTCTGGGATATTGCCGTCCGCCTCCCTCTATTCTGGACTCATCTTTCTTGTCGGGACCTGTTGACGGCACGGCCAGTGTTCCTGAGCAATTCGCTTCCCGTGTCGCTTTCTGCCACCGTCTCGCCCGTATAAACACAGACGCCAGCCAGAGCGTCCGCAAGGCCCGGTACGTCGAATCTCATCGCCGCGTCACGTTTCACCCAGGAGACGCGGTCTTGTTATGGACTCCGGTGCGTCAAGCTGACCTCTCAGAAAAGTGACTTTCTCGGTACATAGGACCTTATACAGTGCTCCAGCAAAGGTCTCCTGTAAATTATCGCGTGGCTCCAAACAGTGCCGTTACCGATCGTCGCTGCCGTAGAACAGAAATCGTCCACGTTTCGCAGCTCAAGCCTTATGTCCAGCGGTCCGACACGACCTCGGCAGCGGCCGGGTGACCACTTTCGAAGAGGGTGGATAAATGTGAGCACCAACAGAATCGACACCCCTGGGACAATCTACTGTGCTGGAACAATCGCCGTGTTCCGATAGGACGCACTATCCTCATCGCTTCATCATCATCATCTCGGCTTCTCGGATCATCATCACCGCTTCCTGACCGGGTCTTCCTGGGTCCTCGGCTCTCGGAATAAACCGCTGTCCTTCACGAACCCTCGACTCTCTCAATACATATAGGCAATAAGGTTCATTCACTGCATTGCATTGGACACGAACACTTGTCAACTGAGATCGCCAACGAATTTCGTCTTTTCAAAATATAATTACCTTCTCCTTTAAAAATCCTGTGGTACTTCATAGATGATGAGGCATGCCGTTTCGTAACATGCGGATTTACAGTTATACCTCGTTAACTCTAACCTGGATATATCGAAATATCGGTTAAGTCGAAGCATTTTTGTCGCCGTGCATTTACCTCCCACCGGCGCCTTGTATTTCCCCCCTTTTATTTCGAAACACTGTTTCAGGGGACCAAGGTTATCTAGAAACGTTAACAGAAAGGACAAGAGGCAAAGTCCGCTCCAGGCAGCTAGGGCCTCCGTGCGAACGCTTAGCTCTTACTATACGCTGAACGTAGTTGTGAAAAGCAAATTTACGCTGTACAAGGCCAATGTTCCCGTTACCGGAATGCCACCGGACGCATACATGGTTGAGAGAGCTGTTGGCGATGCAGCAGATCATGAGGATGAAGAGGAGCCTCGAGAAGTGCCTATAACGACAAAAACAACAAAGATGCTGCACCTTCTTCGAAGCAAGGTAGCATGTAGCGATGGCGACCAACAATTGATGCGATGCATTGAGCAGCTGGAGAACGGTTTTCAGTGACCAGATGCAGACGCCAAACAGGTGAACATCCCGCAGTTATGTATTCCGAAATAATAAAAATTTGTGCTTGCTGTGAACTTTTTTCTCTTTATTGTGAATGCTCCACTACACCTGGGAGCTTCTGCTACCAGCACTAGCTCTTAGTTCGCTGACCTAGCCACAAATTTCGGGCCTTTCGCTTAACTCGACACTCTGCTTATCTCGAAACTTTCAGCAGATTTCACGACTTCGAGTTAACGGGGGATTACTGTATAATACTGCTCCCATGCCCCCATTGCAGTGCTCTTCGATTTAGGCAGTGACGAAACTCCTCCTTTTAGAGGAGTGTTGCCACTGAGATCTGAGGACGTGGTTTACGTGGACGCCGCGGACTATGACGATCGTGACGCCATGGCCGTAGCCATGGTAAATCGACAGCGCGATTCACCCGCCGCGGTGGCTCAGTGGCTAAGGCGTTACGCTGCTGAGCACAAGGTCGCGGGTTCGATTCCCGGCCGCGGCGGCCGCTTTTCTGATGGAGGCGAAAAGCAAAAACGCCCGTGTGTGCGAGATTTCGGCGCACGATAAAGATCCCCAGGTGGTCAAAATTAATCCGGAGCCCTCCACTACGGCGCGCCTCATCGCCTGCGTTGCGTCGGCGCGTTAAACGCCACAATCAAATCAATCAATCGACAGGGCGATTCAGTCGCTTCCGGCACGATCGTAACGACGTCGCCTGAAGTCGTTGGAGGCGGCCAATGCCCTGGCAATCACGGCATCCAGCAAATACAAATTTATAGTGAGCGACTCCAAGTAGGCCATCGTTTATTTCTCGAGGGGGCGCGTGTCGTCGGAAGCGCTTAAAATCCTGCTGGCCGGTTTCTGCGGCGATCGGGTCAGGGGGTCCGAATAGTCTGGGCGCCGGCGCACTGCGGTCTCCCGGGGAACGAGAACGCGCACGCCGCGGCTCGAGGTCTAACCAACCGAGCCGACGCCGACGATTCCACCGTCGACGCGCACTCGTTTCGCCGGTCGGGGCGGGACAGGCTGGTATCTTATCGGGACATACTAGATCATTACAGCCTTGAAAGAGCAAGATACCCTGCACCATACGGATCTTTAACTAAGTGGAAATCGGTGGCTTGGCGTTTGCTCCAGACCAACACGTTCCCTAACGCTGTAGCATACAGCCGCTGTTACCCAGGACTGTACACAGCTGAATTCAAAATTTGTAAAGGCAGAGCGGACCTCCAGGACATGGTTTGGTCGTGTCCATCAAGAGTAAACAGGTACAGCAGAAAGGACTCCCTTTCTTAGACATTAGAACCGTGGAGCAGTGGGAGACCGCGCTGCTCAGCTCCGATCCCGAAGTGCAAGTCGAACTCGTCCGGATGGCTGAAGACGCTGCCGGGGTCCAAGGACTCCTGGCTGCCGCCTAAAAGGGGGAAGAGGACCCAGGAGGATCTCCAACCTCTTCCTTTTCCCACCGGGCACAAAATAAAGTTGTTCTCTCTCTCTCTCTCTCCTCAAAAAACGGGCCTCACCTGGACCCCCCCCCCCCTGCTTCAGCGGCGCCAACGCGGCCACCGCAGACACTTTCCAAAAAAGCACAGTAATTATTCAAACTGGCAATTTAACGTTCACCTCTATTTTATTGGTGCATAATTCTTTTATTGTCGTACTTTCCTAAGATATTCATTGTTTATTTAATGCGTTTTTTTGTTGCGATAGTTTCAGCGTCTGCGCAACTCCTTGCGCGGGCACTCCGGCACAACATAGGTCCGACCGTGTAGCGAGAAATGATTTTTTCAGTTCTCGCTGCACGGACATCATGCTGAATGCCAAAACTAATCTAATAGCTAATCAAGTGACTCTGAATAATTCTTTAAAGCTTGCGTAAAGTCGTCGCCGCGAATTTTAAAGTTTTTTGCCGCCGGAAGAACACAGATGACGCGCAGTATACGACAATGCGAAGGTGACATTGAACACACAGACGCAATTGTTTACTTCTATTGGGTCGAATGCATATAAAATAGTAGCGTGGTTGAACACCTTGGGCTGCTTCGGCACGAAAAGTTTACGTAAGCACCCAAATACCATTTTTCGCTCATCTCGTCGAGCAGCGAACTACGTGGTATAGTTTATTTTTTTACCATTAGATGACGCCACTGTACTGCAAAATCAAAATCAATAGAAGAATCGTAAGGCCACGTTTTGATACATGGAGTAACTATGCTCCTATTGTAGGTCTTCGAAGAAAGATACCGACCAAGCTTGCTGAGGAAAAAAAGCTAGAGCTGTACAAAGTAGCCATGGAGCACTAAACGCTAGACGCCATCAAACACTAGTTCTTCAATGATGCCAGTAGCGAGACGATTTTCCCGGTTGCGTGTGCGTACATTGTTACAACTGCAGTTGCAAAAGGTTTTGTTGCACATCTGTTCCTCCCGTTATCCCGAAACTGTTTTCAAGAAAACTGCGTCAAAACTGAACCATAAAAAACGTTCGCCAACACATTTCTGCTCATGTTTTTGGTTTCCCGGAGAGGCAACACAACCTTCGCCACAACCGGTGTATTACAAAGCCACTGGTGCAAAGTTTCTCATTACGAATTCAACAGCGCATTAGGCATGCATGCCGCACTTCGAGAGCGCAAATGGAGGCCAGCCTAACTGTAGTGAGGTTTTATTCAAACAAAAAGAATCCTGCGGATGGGAGCAAATCACCCCATGTCCCGCGCTGTTTCGGTCAGACTAGCCTGTCGATCAGCTTGTTTACGAGGAGAGCTCCGTTAAGAGATGCTGGGTGTCCTAACGGCTGCAGTGAAAGGACCTTGGCGCACGCAGCTAGCAATGAAACAGTGTAGTAAGAGCAGTGGAGAAACATACACCCTGCACAAAGAAATCCACCTCGCGGAACAAGGTGCCAATGTGATACGCTTGCTGTCGGTACGCCGTAGCTTAGCCTGGCTAGAATTACCGATCGGCCCGAATCTTCCCAATGCATTATGCATTGCCTCGCTTTCCGCACGGAAATGATAGAAAAGGCAGAAATAGCGAGCAACAAGAAGAAAGACGGAATGAAGGCAAAGAGGTAAAAGACCGGCCAGACAGACGGCGAGCAATGGAACAGGATAGAAGGAGGTTGCATAACGTAAGCATGTACAAACGAACACGAGCGGAACAACGCCGCGGGGGGCTGATATCTCTGGTATCCCTCTGCGGGCGCACACAATGCGACGTCGCAACGAGTTGAGTTAATACGACCAGATAAGGCCGCGGTGAGCCATGCGCAGAGGCACACTGCCCCAAGTAGCAAGGCCTTTACGCTCGTTGCGAGCCTACAGCCATCTTAATTTTAGCGCCTTTTGGCAATGAACAGTATACTGGCAGTACACCGCTGTTATTGAAAACTACCATTTATGAAAGCGCAATTAGACACCAGACAACGTGCTTTGCCTGCCGTGTTGCTTAGTGGTGCACATGCGCACAGCAGCATTGCAGCCAGGCACGGTGGTGTCTCCACGCCTCATTGGGCATGCAGAGCTGCAGTATCCAATAAAAGCGCATGCCGCGAAGTGCACCCCAGTCCGGTCGGCCGCCATGTTTTATTCAGTGTGACCGAACTGGGCGCGGAAGAGCGAACGAAAAGGGAATAACAATCGATGTCTCCATTCCGTGTAACTTGGCTGCTCTCTTTAGAATTCGCCAGTTTCGGCTGCTTATACGACCTTCGGGCTGCAAATACGCCTTATTCGGCCGCAGACAACAAGGTAAGTGCTGTGCGGCTCGACAAAGCTCACGCGAACAGACCAAGCGCACCCTGGAGGGATGTCTTCAGGTTGGCCAAAAGGAGGGTGACCAAGTAATCTTAGCGGGACGCGCAAACAGAGCGATAACTGCGAGTGAAAAGCGTCAGTTATGCTAATCTTAGAATATCCAAAGAAGACAATAA
The DNA here is from genome assembly GCF_048455015.1 of Haemaphysalis longicornis. Classification (NCBI taxonomy): domain Eukaryota; kingdom Metazoa; phylum Arthropoda; class Arachnida; order Ixodida; family Ixodidae; genus Haemaphysalis; species Haemaphysalis longicornis. The sequence goes on along the minus strand of NW_027526361.1, from coordinate 174,360,823 downwards.
GCCGAGCATTGCGACAGCCAGTTGCCTTAATTCAAGAACGCCTACACGTGAAGCCGCCCTTTGCAACCCATTGTGACCTTGTCAAAAGATTCGGAAGACCCGTAATGCATTTTATTACGTTGCCGCACGCAGATAGCCCGCTCGGTAAGCCATTTGCTTCAAGATTTGAGCTCTCGACTCGCTTTAAAGCGGCCCGATCCTGGTTCGGAATTCCTTTGTAGACCCTGTTCCTGCCCTACAATGTGCTCTTGCGAAGTTGGGACAAGAAGAGAGGGACAAGGGACAAGAAGAAGGCGGAGTGGGTCAGGGAACAAACGCGTGTTAATTACATATTAGTAGAAATCAAGATGAAGAAATGGGCGTGGGCAGTGCATGTAAGGCGAAGGCAAGATAACCATTGGTCATTAAGGGTAACAGAGTGGATTCCTGGAGAAGGCAAGCGTGGCAGGGGGCGGCAGAAAGTTAGATGGGCAGATGAGACGAAGACGTTTGCGGGGATAACTTGGTCGCAGTTAGTACATGACCAGGATAAATTGAGATCCATGGGAGAGGCCTTTGCCCTGCAGTGAATGTAGATGGACTGGTGGGGGTGGTGATGATGATGATGATTTTTCCTTTTTATGGGGAAGTAACGGTTTCTTCCTTGCGCACAAAAAGATTTTGCGGAGATTCATCTCAAATCTGGATTGGCCTGTTCCACTATTTGCGAGCACGCTATGAAAGATTTAAAATTTGACACGGTGTGACGTTACGCTCGCCCAGTGTGTAAGCGTGGCTCGCATATCCAGAGGATTCGTCCTCTGCGGTAAACCTGGTGGAATTAGTTCATCGATGCTCATTTCCTGTCTGCTTGTAACGCACACACACCTGGGTATATATTACACGATGCCTCTTGTCCACGCCCAGCGTGGTAACCACTCATTCGCATTTCGAGTGAGAGAGCAATAGCATAGAAAACTGGGTTTGGTCTTTGTTTTCATGAGTGATCTTCTGAGTTCGAACAAATAAAACGCTGATGAATGCTGGCGTCGAACCTGGGTTCTCTCAGTTGCGAATATGGAGCCTTATCGATCCCGCTACGAATCGTTCCTGTTGAGATTAGCGCTGGATGCGATATCCGCGCGCCGTGCGTTGCCGCAGACGATGAGGGCTCGCCTTATGTGCGACAATACCCGCTTGCGCATATTTGAAACAGATATGGAACGCTAATCGAGATCGTCGTCTTAATTGTCTGAAGAAGAGATGCGTCGCGCCGCTTCCATGGTCACACACACGGCCTATATTTTATATTTGCCAGGGATATGCTTCTAAAAAGGCCTACCCATCTCTACGGACATCTGCGCTCGGACCCATATCCGTATATCCACAAATGGCACACGCTGATGATAAAACGACGTCTTGACAAAACACATTGTAAGTAGCAACCGCTCCAACAATGGCTGACAAATGCCTTGCTCCGTTGAAGGAAATGGGAGATTTGGTACAAGAACAATCCCCAGTCAACCCAACTAATGTGAAACCGGGTTAGGGGCGAAGCATTCAGTGTGAGAATGTATTTTTGCCTACGGAGATGAAACCATTGGGGGTTAGAGGTATACAGCTTTACTGTAAGAGTCTGGTATCTTTGAAGCACCAAGCATTGTAGCGCCCGGCGCAAGCGGTTGTCAATGTGCTCTTTTAGTACGCGTTACGAAGTGTTCTAGCGCGAGGCGTAAACGAGTGTTCCGGTGTTTTAGTAGCGTGATGACTAGATGAGAAGACGATTACGACGGTGACAGGAGACGCCAACAGCCGGAGCCCCTGAGGGCTTCACCCCTAGAATAAGCTTTTCATTCAATGCTGTAGTCGTCACACAAACCATTTGTCACTCTTTTACTTCTTTCGTAGGTGGGCCTGTGCGTGTGTAAAAATAATGCGAGGTTATAAATGCGTAACAAAGTGTACTGTTGGGCGAGTTGGTAGTTCATTGTAAAAGATTATACAGCGCGAAATAAAACGCGGACACAGAAAGACACAGCGCTCGTCCCGTCGTCTTCCTGTGTCCGTGTTTTATTTCGCGCTGTATCATATTTTTGTGAATGCGCTCTATCTGTTATAAAAACAGAAGCAGCGGGGCTCAGATGCCGATACAAAAATAACACTGGAAAGAAAAGCAGGGATTTGTTAATAACGAGGGTGTAATAGCTCGACGTTTCCCCGGGCCATGGTCTTGCACGCGGGGCGGGTATGATAAAATCTAATAGTGACCCAATAAACCGAATCGTGTCGCTTCCGCCTTGTTCAAGTGGAACCCTTTACAGATAGATTTCGCAGTCGTCCAACGGAGAGGCTGGAGTGAACAAGGGTACCTTCCTTACAGCACGACCTGTTTAGTGTGGGCTGGCTTGCGCCTGTGTCTGACAGAACGCACGTCGCCGTGTTTCAATGCGGATAGAAGCTGAGTGTGCCTGAAGTGCCGGCAACTGTTGGCACAGCTCTCTGAAGAAGCAGTGCCTGTGGACGCTCGGTGATACGGCAGGCCCGGTTGACACCTGGAAAAAGCACACGGTGCGCGGCTGAGTGGCCACAATGGCGCCTGTTTTAGTCGTTCAGTGTTTGTGCTGCTCAAGGGGTGGAGGGTATGTTGGAGGACGCAGGAAACAAAGTTCTGTCAGCACTCTAACCAAGGCCCCAGTAAGCGCAAGAAAACGTGGGAATAAGAAGCGCCATTTAGACTGTTCCATTTAGACTGGGTATCGGACATGTTCGTCCGGACTAAGCGTGTTACCTGAGTTATCTCCCAATGAAAGTTTTTTAGATCCATAAGCATCGGAAAGTGCAAAATAAAAGTGGTCTTGTTAACCAAGTTCTCCAACCAGCCCGCAGGCGTTGTTTCATATGGTAACATCCGGTGGTAGTGCTTATAGTGACAAGGTAACCTTGTCACTATTCTTCGCGAACACGCTTAATGCGGCATCTTTGAAAGCATAGCTACAGCTAAAATGCGCGTTGTCAGTGAGACTCTAAAGTGATAAAAATAAAATTTACCATCGACCTTCACTTCATTTTCTGGCTTCGTGAAATTTCAATTTGAACCTTTTGATGCTGCTATTACGTGAGTTTCAAATGACCAACTCTGCATTCAACAATACAGTTCGGTTTGCCGGCAATGTACCGTATTTACTCGCGTAATGATTTAACTTTTTTTATGAAAAGTTTATGCAAAATTAGGGGTGCGTTCATACGTAGGGTAAATTTTTTTGCAAAGCATTTTTGAGCACAGAAAACGCAGGCAAGTTTATGGTAAAAATTTTTACGATAGTTCCCAAGAACATGGTACGAATAATAAATAGAAACATAATAAATACTCCGTACACCGTCACCAGCCGCCTTGCAAAGTGACGCAAAATGTGGTGTTTTTATGAATTACCGAACGCGCCTGTACGAGTTTGCTGCGAGGTGACAACAGTTCGAGCCATAAGTGGCTGCCACTGTTACAGCGCGGAACATCAGAACAGACATTGCGGCCGACTCAGTAACCCGAGCGCGTTTTTCTGTTTGACTTGTGAGCATATTTAGTGTGAGTATTTAGTGAGAGTTTATTCATCATCTGTATTGAACGCATGCTCGCCGTTATCGCTAATATCGGCAAGACTGCCGCAATAACGGGTCTAATGCCTCTTCAAAAGGGATGCAAACAGAGGTACGCACGACCATCACCAGGTACACTTTGTACACATACGAGATATTGCTGACGCTAGTTCGGGGTTCGTTCATTGCGCAGGAAATTAAAAAAATTGAACTAGGACGACATATTTAAGGGGTCGATCATTACGCGAGTGCGATCATTATGGAGTAATTACAGTACTCTACGCTGGAAGCCACACTGTTTTTCGCATGTTTTTAGTCGCACTAAAAAATCTAACAGGCTGTATCGGTAAACACTGTCATGCACAGTACGCTCTCGTTAGTCGGTGAATATTCCGTGGACCTTTTTGCGGGAGCATGTTATGCCTCAACTTCCTGCACGGAAGAGGCGTACGACTTCCGTGAAGCTGTGGTTTTGCTGATTCAAGGACAGCTTATATGTGCGCGCATTTTCTGTTTACGCGGTTTCACAAAACAGTCCGTCGGAGTTCGCAGTTTTCGTAGTTTATTTGTATGTGACTAAAACACGGAGCCCTCATTGTTATTACACAACGGAGCGGAAACAACTGACCATGACAGGGAAAGCGAAGCAGTCAAGCATATCACTTATCTCATCGTGTCCGGCCGAGCACTTGTTCCAAAAAAAGCTGTAAAAATACAGGGACTGAAGAACGGTTGTTTACCCTTTCGACAACAGCAAATATCCGTTATGCTAAGCGCGCTGGACATAGGGTCTTGATAAACACACGAGATCGCGGGTCTCGTTTCGATCTGCCTCGCTGACTGGTCATGCATGTCGACGCGTTCCTCCAACATCGATCGGTGTGACATAACAGAGGCAGTTCAGCACTCCGCTGGATCAATTCCCCCTTGGTAGTCCTTCCGTTGTACGCGCACGCGGTGCTGGCTCTGCATTTTGCCAAAATAATTATAGCGCAGAATCTAAACTGAAATCGAAATTCATCCCAATCCTTGTGCAGAAAAAAGCGACGCTTGCTTGGTGTTACGCAACGCGGTAACGTGACATTCTTTCGCACTTTTCTGGTTGTATTGATTCCTTTGAGCGTGTAGCGTTTGTTACCTTTCTTTGCGCTCTAAACATTCGCCGTCATGAAATGAAAGACATGTCACTTGCGCAGTGCTCGTTTTGCGTGTCAGTACACCGGCGGTTTTAATGAAACAGCCGTCATTGCCGTTTCATTTATCCGACGAAAGTGGAATGGCGACGGCGGGGAAGGCGCTAATTCCCTGTTAACGAGCGGAATGTCTGTGTTATTGATCGAGCGCGGGAGAAACTACGAGCGACGTGCTTTGGCAGAAAGCGGGGTCGATTTGTTCACACTCTTGCGGATGGGGTCGAATTCTCATTGGTGCGCTTAACTCAGATAATAGCACTGCACTCAGTCGTAGACACCACCCATTGTGAATCTCCGTATTGTGAAACTTTCGCATGCTTAGTTTTCTAATCATAGCTCAATCATCCCTGGCCCACGTTATTTTCATGCGACCCTTCGTAGTTTATCGGATCTGGGCCGTTTAAACCAGCTCAAGGCTGTTGCTGGGGCCTCTTGAGCTGATTTCTTGGCGTTTGGTTTTAAAATTACGCTTTATGTTGCTCCTCCCGCGCAAGACAGATTAGCTGGGTTTATAGAACATTTGGCATTAGGCATCAGAACATTAGGCATATTTAAGGCAAGATATCAATACATAAGTGATACTTGCACTGTCCTTTTAATTTAAAATACATGGCTGCTTCGTTTTTGTCATTCCAAATAAAAATCTTCAACTTGGCAACGTTCAACATGGCCACGTTTTGTGGAAAATTCTTGAACGTGTACTTGGCAACGTTCAAAGGACAAACTGTGTTTAGCGATGCAGGAGGAGGAGGAGGAGGAGGAGAAAAGCGAAAGGAAAGGCCGAGAGGTTATCCAGAGCCCGGATTGCTACCCGGCACTGGGGAAGGGGTATTCAGGGGATAAAAGAGATGGCAGGCGAAAAAGGGGGGATAGGAGCGCGGTCGCGCACACACTTTAGTCCCTTCGTGGGCACTATAGTCTCTCAGCTAAACCTGTGTCCTTCATAAAACGCAGAAGGGCTTTTGTTGCCTTCTGCGATGGAAGCTTAGCTGTACTATTAGGGGAGCTCTCGGAAGTTAAAGGGAATATTATTGGGTGAAATGAGGTCAGACTAACCGTAGATGGCTTCATAGAACGGAGTAGCGAGAATATTCGGTGCTATCGAACACCTCACGAAAAGAAAGCGCACGAGGTGAGATTTTTGCCTGCAGCGAGATAGCAGGGTCGCGGAAGGATTCTTCAGTGTTAACGAAAGGGCCAGAGCCGTTGTGATCAAGCTAAACAGGCAATATAGATTAAAGGCAGTACAATCCTAAGCCACTGCATCTAACTTCGAGGATGAGGGCTTAGATAGTTTATACGAAGCCGTCGAGTCAGCAATGAATAAGAGAACAACACAGTTCCCAACTGTAATGGGACCCTTTGACGCAAAAGTAGGCGCAAACCCAGTAGGCGAAAAATCAGTGGCAAATTTGGAGTAGGCCCTCGCAACAGTCGAGGAAATACGCTGGTTGGATTTGCGGAGAGAAATAACCTAAAGCTGATTGTTGTCCAAACTAAATAGAAAAAATGGGCATAGAAAAGTCCCGACGGGATGACCAAAAACAAAATTGACTTCTTTTTCAGTGACGACCCAGGTATTGTACACGACGCGGAGGTACTACGTATGATCTGGCGCAGCGATCATTAAATGATTGGGTGCAAAATAAGGCGGAATCCCAAAAGAGAAAAGGGGACACTAGCAAAATTACGAAACAGAAGATAGCGTCAGTGAGAGCCAGGACGCACAAATAACCCTTCAGCACAAACTTGCGCTTTCATCCGGTGAGAATGAGGGCAGTGTTTACAAATAAATGGCAACCTAACAACAGCGAACACAGAGTCAGGAGCGACTATTGGAGAATCCGCATTCAGGAAAGAAACTGGCAGACTAACTGAGCGGACAAAGGAGCCTATTTTGAAGCGTCAGAAGATGAAAGTGTGGAGTATGGTGGATCAAATTTAACTGGCAGAGCTGTAAAAATGAATAGACAGAAGTAAAACACACGACATCTGTCTGCACAACATGGCGGTCACCGAGGAAAAGTTGAAAAACAGAGGAAGCTTGAAGGTAACAAGGAGGAAGCTGGCTATCGGCAGAGACAAAGTGTACGAACTTGGTAATAAATAGTGTACCATCACGCAGAATATGGACGAAATAATAAAAATCGCGGAACGATTCTACACCACGCTATACGCCAGCGAAGTTAGACCGGAGAAAATTACTGAGTCTACAAGTTTGAACAACGCCAACATAGTTTTATTCACCAGAAGGAAGATAACTTATATGTGAAGAACTACAAAGCCATCAGCCTTCTGTCGGTCGTATACAAGCTGTTTACCAAAGTAAGAGTTTCCCGCACAATAGACAGCTTAGACTTCCAACAACCCAGGGAACAAGCTTTGTTTAGAAACGGATACTATACATTAGTGTCCTCAAGCGTTCAATAGAAAAATGCGCAAAGTATATATAATACGAAAAATTTGCAAACATACCATGAAAAAACGTTTGATTCCGCACACACCGCCGCAGTGATTGACGCCTTAAAGTACCAAGGAAGAGGGGAGGCCCACCAAAGACTCCTAGACGACATGTATGGGGAACGCACGGGCAGGATAACCCGTCGTAAGGAAAGCGAAAAACTGCAGACCGGAAAGGGGGCGCGACAAGGGGATACCATGTGACACCATGTCTGCAGAGTGTATTCAGGAAGCTGGACTGGGGAAAAAATAGGTTTACGGATAAGCCGAGAATACTTGAGGCATTTGAAATTTGCAGACGACGTTGTCTTTCTCAGTTATTCGGCAGAACAACTACAAAAAGTGATTTAAAACTACACTCAGAGAGCTTCGCCGTAGGGGTTAACGTAAATATGAAAGTCTAAATTAATGATAAAAAGGTATGCTGAACGCGTCCTTTTGCGCAGAGGTAACTAAGCACTGCAACAAGTATTTAGTTATCTACTTAGGTATCTATTATCCTGAGTTATCCATTATCGTGGTTGGAATACACTGGGCAAGCACTCGCAACTAATGAAAATAAGCTACCTTAATCCTAAAAAGAAAGGTATTCAATCAATGCATCCTGCCGGTAATGACATACTAAGGGCAAACTTAACGCCTTACTAAGCAACTAGACTGTAAACTTAGATCCACCCAGCGTGCCATGGAGAGAATAGTGATAGCAGTAACGCTTAGGGACAGGAAACGAGCAACATGGATTGCGAGCACACTCGAGTATATGATATAGTCCAAATTAAGAAAAGAAATGGACTTGGGCTGGAAGAATGAGCGCTAGAGAATGGACACCAAGCGTCGGGACTAGAAGAAGGGGAAGTCCTTTCTCTATTTCTTTGCAAAGACTAAGTAAGAAAATTCATAGGCAAAGAATGGACTCAGGCAACGCAGGGTAGAAGCAGTTGGAGGCCAACGGGAGAGGCCTCCGTCCTGCAGTGGACGTAAATAGGATGTTGTTGTTGTTGATGATGATGATGATTAAATAAAAAACGATGCCTTAGAAAAATTGTGTTGACGTCGAAATACAAGAAACGCTCGGAGCGCCCCATCATGGTCGTGTTTCGAATTCCGAAGGTGGAAGTAGATGCCCGAGCAGTGGAACGGGGCGAAATTGAAACGACGTGAGCAAGGCTCCGCTGTGTTTGTTTTGTGAGGAGCGAAAGCAGAGGGGAACAGCGCGAAAGGTGGGTTAGCAACAGAAGGGAGGCAGGTACGTGGCAGGCGCGGCAGAAGTCTCTCGACGACATTTGCAGCGCAGTCAGCTGATACGCGGGCAATTTTTTCTTCCGAATCTATCTGGTCTCTCTTTGGCGGCGATTTTGTATAACCAGGCTCTTGTGTCCGTCTGCGTAAAAAATTATCCCAAAATATTTTAAATTAGACTTACTTTGTCGTTTATGTTTCAGTTCTCGCGTGTTGGCTTAATACTGGCCAATGCTGCGTGTGCAGCAACAGCGTGTATGAATCGCCCGTTCAGTGGTAGTAGTTTTGAAAGGCGCTGCATTTTTATATTCAGTCTTCCGTCTGGCTATTATGCAAGGCACACAGCTGGCGGGATGGGTTATTGGACCACGAAAAACTATCAAACACGAAAAGCACGGAAAAGGCTGGGACGCAACTTCTAGAAACTGCACCTGACATCACTACCCAGAAACGCTACGCATTAAAATTAGTCATAAAACTGGGGTTAGCGCTTTAAAGTTGATTGTGTCAGTGACCCTTCCGTTGCCCTTTTTTCCTCTGAGTTGGATTTTTTATCTTGTATGACTTAGTGTTTACGGCTGCGGTTATCTATGTATTTGTTGCGATGATTGGTTGGGAGTAGTCCTTCAAATGGTTCACGCTGCGCATGATCGAGTCTGTCATTGTATAAATGCGAAGATGTAGCTTGTCAATAAATCAGTTGAAGTAGCGCCAGTCCTGTCCATTTTCTCTTACGTGTGTCCTGTTCTTTAAAGCGCTAACCCCAGTTTTATGATCATGAACCAACTAGCCCAGCAACAAGTTTTACTAAGCATTAAAATTAGCTCCGCGTGCCATAGGCGACTACTATTTTCTCAGTAATGAACTAACGAATACCGTTCTGTGCTCCCAACAAAATTCCCATCCGATTCAATCGAAACTTGTCCCTGTTGCAGACCATCGCGCAGATACTGGTAAAACAATGTTTTTCTGCCACTGGAATATTTGAGGGATCATCATCTCCATAGTTGACAAAAATTATAATTCACACCGATTATGAACGTTTATAAAAACCAAAAAGACGTTTAGGCTCCCGTATGGGAGCTTTGTTAACAATATTTTTTTTTTTGCTTTTTATAAAAATTCATGGTTGGTGTCAGCTTTTAATTGTTGTCGTGGTTTTCCCGAGCAGGCGGGCTTCCGTCCAACTCTTGATTTCATCTTGATAGTTTGACAACACTGGTCGAAAATCGAGCAAAAGCTCCATCGAATGGGCAAAAATAGTGATTTTTATTTCCTTGTGTCCAAATACCGCACAGCATCGGAATATTTTGAGTCCCTCGATAATATAGTAAAAGCCCGTTAATTCGAACCGCAAGAGGACCGCATGTCAGTTCGAATTAAAGAGAGTTCGAACTAACGAAAGGGAACACCTGGGGAATGTAACACTTTGATGCTTGAAAAAGCCTGTGATCGCTGCCTGCCTTTTGTCATGAAAGACGGCACGTAGTAATTTTTATTAAACGAATCTAGCGGAAATACTCATCTTAGGCTTCCTTAAAACTAAAGGAGAGACGGGCGGCATTTTAGCCTGCCATGATTTCTGAACTTCGTCTTCATGCCCCATGTCGTCATTTGCAGCGACAAGTTCTGCGCTTATGACCTCACTTTTGTATGGGCGGGTGGCGGTATAACTAGTGATGCTGCTCGTACAGCTTCTTAACTGCACCAAAAAACCCGCAGTTTGAGGGAAAGGGCGACGAGGGAAGGAGCCCACGCGAAGGTATCAGGACTGCACCCCTCAAGCAAAAATATTTAGTGCTCTTCCACTCTATGAACAAGGATGACATGTGAGGCTGCACGCCTTCTACCAGTGCACGAAACAAAACCCGTTTCTTCGTAATTTAAGACTAAGTATACTTTCTAGCCGAATACCTGGATAAAATTTGGAAAGACCCGAACTTTACCCTAGCGGACAGAGGCAGATGTGTCTCTTTCCTTCCGCATCGTAGGCTTCTTGCTGTTTGTGTAACACGCCAAACCGATCCCCTCTACCACTGAGGACAACGTACCGGTCGCATGGCCACTGTTGTGCCAGAGCGCCTGGCCCAAAGGCGTTGCACGAGGCGACGCGCCGACAGCGAGGCTGAGTCACGCCTCTCCCTTTGTCGCTGCGGCGCGGCCGAATCCTGCCTCTCGAAACGCTGCGGCGCGGCCGAATCCTGCATCTCGAAACGCTGCGGCGCGGCCGACTCCTGCATCTCGAAACGCTGCGGCGCGGCCGAATCTCTCAGCGGAGAACGACCCAAACAAGGGCATGTCGCTACGCCCGGAGGCGAGGTCACGGAGACGGCGGCGGCATCGCTCTCCCTTTCCCCATTGGCGGCGCAGCTGACTCACCGCTTCGCTACCATTCGTCGGAATTCAAACTTCAGGCAGCGAGAGCCCTGATTGGAGCATTTCGAACTTCTTGGGGCCACAACGAACTCCCGGGCTATAAAAGAAGCCCGGAGGCTCTCGTCGTCGGCTTTCCTCGGCGGCTTCTCTCCGTCACCAGTCTCTTCGGAAGCACCGAGTGAAAAGGGTGCTGTCGCCTTTGTGCGAGTTATGTAACGTTTGCTTACCCTGTAAATACTGTATATAAATGTTACTTTAAGTTTTCGTCGGCTCGAGAACTTCTTCGCTCGGCTCTGCGCCGCGTCGATAGCGGACGGAGCAAGGCAACATCGCTACACCGGTGACTGCGCTCGGGTGGCCAGTCGCAACAGAGGAGACAGCGTCGGGATGGCTGATTCCCAACCTCGGTGACGAGCAGGAAGGCGAGTCACAACCTTGGCGACCGCCCTGGGATAGTCATTTCCCAACCTTGGAGGCAACAGTGGGATGCTCATTCCCAACAGTGGTGGCAGCGGTGGGATAGTCAGTCCCAACATTGGATGGCAGCTGCGGGATCGACCGGCAACGGCTACTACCTGGTGTGGTAAGCGCTCGACGTTTTCTCTCAGTTCACCAGACTTCTCTAGCACAGGTTATGGTAGTTTAGAGAAGGGCTGGGTGAAGCACTATGTATAGCTTTGAGTGTTTCAAGCCTAGAGAAAGTGCTTTGAAACCAAAGCTAGTGCCGAGAGGTAAACAAAGGAGCGTAGATAATTACTTGCGCGTGCCTTACTAGTAGCTCGATAGTATAGGAGCGGCAAGGGAATTCTAACGCGGGTAAGCAGCTTTTATCTTAGCAGGTAGATGGGTGCAAAATGATTGCCCTCATTTGCTGCCTCAGTTGTTTATTTCCGCACCGCGTGATTTCAAGTAATCAACCTTAGTTATCATTTAATGTCGTGTGTTACGTTTGACACTTAGTGTGAGTTCTTCTTTTAAGAGTTTTACGTCCCGCATGGGTCTCTTGGTGTAGAGGGTCCAAATTTGGGGATAGACGCTTAGCTAGGACAGTTTGTCACGTTTTAGAGTCTGGTGTTCTGACAGAGGACAGAGGGTGCTTGCTTGCGCTGGGTGTTGCCTGTTGTCGGTCGGTTCTTTGCAAGATCCAGAACGATGAGCTACCGGTGCTGAGGACAGACAGGAAGAGCCGGACGAAGCTGGTGGAGACACCTGGGCAGCACGGCGAGGTACCTGCGATCCGGACCTGGCAGGTGGTACCTGTTCAAGGAGAGGAACTTGGTGGAGCCGCCCTTTTCCTGGGACACTGGAGGTGTACCTGGATGAGCCTGGCGAACGAGCGCGCCCAGCATCCGAGCCACGTGGAGGCAGCTCGTCTTCACGGCGCATTGTCTGGCGGCGGGGGTGCTGTTGTGCCAGAGCGCCTGGCCCAAAGGCGTTGCACGAGGCGACGCGCCGACAGCGAGGCTGAGTCACGCCTCTCCCTTTGTCGCTGCGGCGCGGCCGAATCCTGCCTCTCGAAACGCTGCGGCGCGGCCGAATCCTGCATCTCGAAACGCTGCGGCGCGGCCGACTCCTGCATCTCGAAACGCTGCGGCGCGGCCGAATCTCTCAGTGGAGAACGACCCAAACAAGGGCATGTCGCTACGCCGGGAGGCGAGGTCACGGAGACGGCGGCGGCATCGCTCTCCCTTTCCCCATTGGCGGCGCAGCTGACTCACCGCTTCGCTACCATTCGTCGGAATTCAAACTTCAGGCAGCGAGAGCCCTGATTGGAGCATTTCGAACTTCTTGGGGCCACAACGAACTCCCGGGCTATAAAAGAAGCCCGGAGGCTCTCGTCGTCGGCTTTCCTCGGCGGCTTCTCTCCGTCACCAGTCTCTTCGGAAGCACCGAGTGAAAAGGGTGCTGTCGCCTTTGTGCGAGTTATGTAACGTTTGCTTACCCTGTAAATACTGTATATAAATGTTACTTTAAGTTTTCGTCGGCTCGAGAACTTCTTCGCTCGGCTCTGCGCCGCGTCGATAGCGGACGGAGCAAGGCAACATCGCTACACCGGTGACTGCGCTCGGGTGGCCAGTCGCAACAGAGGAGACAGCGTCGGGATGGCTGATTACCAACCTCGGTGACGAGCAGGAAGGCGAGTCACAACCTTGGCGACCGCCCTGGGATAGTCATTTCCCAACCTTGGAGTCAACAGTGGGATGCTCATTCCCAACAGTGGTGGCAGCGGTGGGATAGTCAGTCCCAACACCACCCCGTTCTAGCCACCTTAACCGCGTTTGCGCGCCGACGGTAGTCGCCCGCCAGTGCGCGCAGCCAATTTCGTGACATCGTCTGCTCGCGCGCTCTTGTTACGCGGCCCCTTCCGTTGCGGCTCAGATAATGCGCATGTAAGGTACGGTCACGCTCATCTGAACAAAACGAACGTCTTCTGCACGAAGGAACAGCAAACTTTATTCCAGGATGTAAACTAACAAAAAGTCAAGACGCATTTTAGGCACGTTCGTGTGTAGTACCTCGTCAGCACTCCTTTCGCGGCCACGACGGCAGCCGCACTGCTGCATGCGTCACTAACCTCCTGGAGGAGAGGTGTGATGGTGCTTGACTGGCCGCCGCAAGGTGCGGGCATGAACATTATTGAAAACGTCTGGGGGGAAATAAAGAAAGCCCTTTCTTGCCTTCAACCGCAACGGTGTTCCGCGGACGACCTCTGGGCGGCGGTGCACGCGGAATGGCAGAAGCTGGCGGCTTTCTCTACCTTTACCACCAGCCTGTACGACAGTCTGCCACGCAGAATGGTCGTCGTCATGGCCGCGAGAGGAGAACCGACGAAGCACTAACGCCCCGCACAATAAGCGAACGTGACTGCAAATGCGTCTTGCCTTCTTGTTAGTTTACATCCTGGAATAAAGTTTGCTGTTCCTTCGTGCAGACGTTCGTTTTATTCAGATAAGCGTGACCGTGCCTTACATGTGCATTATCTGAGCCGCATCGGAAGAACCCGCGGAACAAGAGCGCGCGAGCAGACGATGTCGCGAAATTGGCTGCGCGCACCGCCGGACGACTACCGTCGCCGCACAAATGCGATCCAGCGCTCCGGGCTTACGGCGCCCCGCTGTCGCTGCGCGGAACCACACTCCCGCTCACTGGCAACCGGAAGCAGTAAGCCTGGTAAGCCTACGGTGAAACCAACGTTTTTAAAACGTTGGGTGAAACCGCTCGCACCCTCGCGGTATACCACAATGCAACACCTCGCTTCCACGGGCGTCCACAGGCGGCGCTGCATGTGCCGGCGGCGACACGCTCGCAGTGTCGCCAGGCCTCTCAAGCTTGGACGTTCCCTGGTTTCCCTATAGGCGGCGTAAAAATCGACGCCCCACGTGACCAACACTCAGGGCACTTTTCGACCATCAAGTCCACCAGACGGCGCAAGCGAAATGTTACTTTTGGTGTAGAATACAAAACATTCATTCCGTGACTCAAAGAGTCAACACAGTTCGCTTACAATGTGTTGTTTAAAAATATTATTAACAAGTTCCGCATCAAACATCTTTGGAGCAAAAATGTACGCAACTTTTTACGAGCAGCCGACTGGTGCACCACCTCGTTTCTGAATTCGCAACCAAAAAGCCGCCAATTCAAATTGAAACCGCTGCAACGGCCCACCGTTTCTATGTGCGCGGAACACTGTTTTCGTGACTGTTATTGCTGTTATGTGCTTTTGCGTCCATCAGTTGTTGAGAGGACTGGCAAAACACGGGAATTGAGTGCTTGTGGAGTGACAAATGTGGGAAATTCCGCATCGGAAGACAGCTGTCGAGGCCAGAATATTTTATCATTCTAACAGAAGGTGAGTGTTATGCACTCCGCTAGAAAGACGGTGCAAACGAAACCGTTGTCGCCGTCAATACCTCATTTGTGCCCTTCGTTCGAAATCTTAGCGCAAGTGAACGAGTTGTTATGGCAAAAAAAAATGTCACGAAAGCGACGTACAATTGCAGCAATCGAAATGAAATGATGTCCTGGCCTCTGTAAACTTGCGGATGTCAATAAACGATTTGTTCTCACTTGCTGCTCAGTGTGGTCTGTGCTAGTGTCACCTTATTTAGAGACTCTAGTCTGTGCCAGTCGAGGCCATCTGGTCACCTGGCGTAACATGACTTCACTAGCGCGGCGCAAGTAAACACGCGGCCAGCGTGCCAGCCATGAACCAGCATGAGCAGCCACGGCCGGACTCGACGCTCCTTTCGCGCGCGGGAGGCGGAGAGTCGAGTCCGGCCGTGGAGCAGCGAGCCGGCGGCCGCCGTGCGAGGGCAGCCATGTTATTAAGGAGCTCAAGGGGCCTGTGCAAAAAGCATCCGCCATGTTTACAAAGCCGTGTTTACAGCGCCATCAAGCGGGCATACTCGGTAGTTCACGACGCCGCCACTACGCTTTTTCTGGCACTACAGGCAAAGCTAGACCTTTGCTTCTCTAAAATCCTCCCTGTTCTGTGGTGTCGCGTTTCAATCTGTGAGCACTCTGTACGCTTCTCCGGCCGTGTGCCAGGCTCCAAGGCACCGGCGCGGTGGCGAGTAGTTCGAATTATCCGTGGCCCAACTTACTCGGGTTCGAATTAACGTGCTTCTTTATACATAGACATTTATAGATGCTTGGTCGCACCAAATCCTACAAATCGAAATATCGACAAATTCAAAATATTGCAATTCGAGGTAACGGAAGTCAATAATAACGAACTCTCTCCACATCTACCTTCTCTCCAAGCTGTTCTTTTTCGAGGATGCGCATGGTGCTGCGCTGAAGGAGTTTTATGGGTACACACGACAGCAGTATGTTTTTTTCGCGTAGCCATATCAAGCTTGTAAAACAAGTAGGTTGTCTAAAGATCCTGCTAAGGCCTCTCTCTTCGATGCTTCGCTGCTGCTCCTCTCCTCCCATGGAGCCTATTTTTATGAACCCTAGTCCTATTCTTGACAGTCGCCGCGGCGAGAGTCACCCAGCCTATCGATGCCGGCGCCGATAACAGCGCCATGACGCCTCTGCTGCGCGACCATGGCCGTTAGATGCGTCATCGCGGCGCGAACAAAGTGCTGCACTTTTATTCCGGCAACAGTCGGCGCACTTTGATCGCAAATGACCGCGTCCGCCATTTTGGCTCCGCGAACTTCACCACCGTGGGTTGTATGAGCTCCAGCGGTCGCCGTAGAGTACCGCAATAAAGCAGTGACTACAACTAGAAAATGACGTGTGGAAGGGATTCAACCAGCAGACAGGATTATCGAAAACATTGGAACGCGAACTAACGACCAGGAACACCATGCGATGCCGGAGCATCTTTTCGCGTCTTTAGGCTGCTAGAGGACACTAACGCGGAGGCGCATGCGGCGTAGACTAGTTTTTGAGTTGGAAGGAAAGAGAGAAAGAGTACAGCTTTTTTGCCAACAAGAAAAGTGCTGTGGGTGGAGCCGTCAGTACAGGGCGCCATTCGAGCGACCCGCCGTCTTTGTCCGTTCGATCAGCTCCAGCTGCCTTCTGGGGCAAGAGCTGGCGAGTTCGCTCTCCATCTGCTCTCTTAAGGGCTTTGGGTTAGGGTCAATGTCGGGGTTATTTTGACATTCCCATATCATGTCGTAAAGCATGGCAGGGACGCCGTAGTGTCTCCCACAGGGGGTCGCCACAGGGTGGGTTGTGCAGCGTCTGGCTTCCTAGTGTGTCGGTAAGTATTGGTCTGCAATTGACGAAGCGCCGTCTGTTGAGAACTGTTAAGTTTCTTAGAGACTGCAGGGTATCGCAATCACCCCAGCCGTTAATACCCTGTGATGTGCCTTCACGTGAGAAGGGGGTATCCTTTCCTTTTCTCTCCATATCTGGAGCGAACGCTTGCACCGCCTTATTTCCGCAGAGAGAAGAGGGGGCTGTGGCCCAGGTGATTCTTGTGTTTCTCGGAGGTGGGCGTTCATGCCTAGAACAATCGTGGAAATTCTTCCTGCTGCGTAATTTCTGTATCGCGCTTGGCAGTCGTCATGATGGTACACTGTCCGCTAAAATGCAATTATAATGGCGCCACTGGGTGAACCGAATACTAATAGAAGAGTTTGTAAACCGTGCAATCTGTCCTTTTCTAAAACGTGGAATGATCAGAAAGACAATGCTGCATGTCCTTGCCGTCTACCTGTAATGAATACCTCAAACGTTACTGCGAAATTGGTAGCTGGTATATTCGCTTTCTGCAACGGTATCACAGGGCTTATTCTGTCAAAGCAGCGTCAGTAGCTTGGTCTTTTATTTATTTATTTATTTATTTATTTATTTATTTATTTATTTATTTATTTATTTATTTATTTATTTATTTATTTATTTATTTATTTATTTATTTATTTATTTATTTATTATTTAAAGTAGCCGCCTTTCACCTCGGCATGCTAAGCATTATGAAGCAGAGCGTTCCAATCATAAACTGTTTTTGGAAAGCCGAATACTTGTACAGGTTAGTACAAGTACTTGTACAGGAAATTCTGTTACTATGTTTATGACATCAAGCGCATGGTTGTGTCAATTGATATGTTATTTTGAACGTGCATACATATTCGGAAAAAAATATCAGAGGCGGAAAAGGTTAAGACCACTGAGAAGTTCGAGACTCGCATCTTGCAGCTTGGCCGACGGCGCATCGCTACGTCTAATTCGTGTACGTATAAATTGGGCGGATAAGTGTTGTAATATTCTATTTTATGGGCATTGGCAAGTGTATGCTGGTCCCACACAATGCTGGCGTATACAAGAGAAGGACACATTATAGCATTACACGATCCACGTTTTGGACTACTAGAACGACCCAATTTGTGCTTCAAAAATCCCAAATTCATCCGATCAGCGGAACATATACCGTCGATATGTGCTGTCGAGCTGAGCTTCGATATGATTGTTACACCCAATTAGTCGTATTCGTCTACTTTCCTGGTAGCGCGACCTCCTGCATTTTAAGTGCCTTCAAATGTTCGAATTTTGTTATTTTAGACTGAATATACAGTTTTCTTTAGATTAATTACCACCTCCCCCTTTACACCATTTATATATGTAGTTTATGTTGTCGCACAAGTGAAGGTGGTCAGAGATAGAGCTTATGAAATTAAGAGTTATGCAGTCGTTGCCGAATACTTTTACGGACGTGCCAAGCTGGATGGTTCGAACCAAATATTCATGTAGATATTAAATAACACCGTCCCCAAAACTGATAGTCGCGCTACTCCAGAAAATAGCCCCAGAGTAAACACAGCTGGAGCCGTTAATATCTGCCTACAGTTGTCTCTTGGTTACCTTTCCTCACCCGACCTACTAGTTAAGGGGTTTTTTTCTTCCTTTACACCCTGAAGCACAGAAACGAAACCAGAATTTCTAGCGTGTTATCATTGCGGGCGTCTGATGAAAAAGACCATGTCCTAAAAAATAGGTACCCGCCTCCCTCCGCCCCCCCCCCCCCCCAAAAAAAAGCAAAGTGACCAGGATTTGGTTCTCCCGCGTTACCTATTTGCTAGATCAGCTTGTTTCTCAGGTAGGTACCCTGCAGCGCATGCGCCGTGGTACCACTGTCGGACACGTGGCCAACCACATGTGGCGATTTATACGCGATGAGAAACAGTGCGTCCAAGAATAATGGTGGTACTTCTTTTCATAGGAGGATGACACTATGGCTTCACATGAAGAAGGCATTTATATGACGACATAGAGTAAACTGGTTTCCGTCAACGCCAGCTGAGTGCGAAAACCGCCCTAATGCGAAAAGCGCCTCCTTCGCGTCCTTGTCGCTACTGCAGATGACCCCGCCCTCGTCTAAGCTATTAGATCGGTCGCTGTAAAAGGTCGCCCATTTCTTTTTAAACCCACAGGAAGATCCTAAGGGCGCTCCGAGTTACTAAGAGTTGTCTTCGTTTTTCCAAACGAGAAAAGCTGAGAAACTGCCCGTACAAAGGGCAGATTGTCCGAACCCCTAAGAGCGTGCTCTTGGCAAACTAGGGTTCGAGTTTCTGCATTCCGCATTCATCGTTTCCCTCCAGTACGTCCACCCTGCGCGGCCTTTCCGCCTCCGTGGGCAGTTTTAACGAGGTTATATACGGCAGGGGCCGCGGCAACTGCGCATCTACAATCTTCTCAAAAGCCGGGAGTGTGAGCCTTCGCAGCGCAGGCTGTTTGTCGTATGTCTTGCGTGCTGCATGGCTGCAGATCCTCACATCAAAGGAAAATAGCCTGCTTCCAAGATTTGTGAAGGGACACGCTGAAAAAAGTTGGCAAAGAACGCGGTCCATAACTCTTCTCATTTAACTGCCAGTTATATTCATGGCACTTTCTGACCTGGTTCGAGGAATCTTGCTCGTTAAAACTGTTCCGTATGACCGTTGCCATGCCGGACGTAACATCTTCATGGCATTATTGGCGTGCCGGGCACCTAACTTTTGTATTACTTCAATATTACGAACTACTTCATTTATTTGCGGTTGCTAGTGTCGTGCAGGCGGGTATCGAAACTTTCTATTTTTAGAACGCATTGCGAGCCCTCTGGAATGATTATTACGATACAAGACTATCTGGTAGTGCCTACACCGCTGAGCCTTGTGCTTCCGAAATTTCACGCATTATGTATGCCATCCTGAGAAAATGATGCTCTCTGAGCCTTATATTAAGGCTCAGAGAGCACCTGTTTGTCCAAGCCTGTTTATCCAACGCCCAGCGGCTGTGAACGCGCAGATCGGGGCTAGCCACCTGGCTGATCATTGGCTTAGGTGCATGGGTAGCACTCCAAATTTCCCCCAGACACGCATGTTGTACAGAAATTGTTGAGGCCTTCACGATCGGCAGGGAAGGGAAAGCTGCGTCAGGGCACCGTTCGTGGCGCTGTCCGCAAAAGAAGCCAATTTAGCACATGGGCGACGGGTGAATTCTGTGCAGACGTGCCGGTTTAATTTGCACCATGTGATATGGACCGGTGCTGTGGTGTGGCTTGTGATACGAGCAAGTGCGTCGGTTTGCGATGCTTTTTGTTTGTTTTGCTGGGTTTTTATGGCTAGGGTAGCGATGTATCATGTACATATAGTTGTTATTCGTGTTTCTGTGGTATAAACTAAGTTTACTGTCTAGCGTGTGTTTCGTCTACTCTATTGCTTTGTTCCTGTCCTAATGTTCGCTACGACGACGAATACATTGTTTGGTTTAACCATTGGTAATGTACGCTTATTTTACCGCACCAGCGTTATGGGAACTGACAGCTGCCACTATATAAACGAGATTGCTCTAAAATTAATAATTTGCAAGGGCTGAGATGTAGGTAGCAAAAGAAAAGACAAATTTCGAATTGTTGCATTTTTACTACTCTTCCAGTCAGCGGAGGGATATGTTAGCCTCAGTGAAGAGAAAAGGTGCCATCGTACGCAATAATTTTTCGTCAGTGGACCAAGACACGCATTTGTTGCCTCCAGCAGAGATCAACCCTGTGTTCCTGTCAGTCTTAGTGCCGCAAAATATCCCACTCTTTCTTTTTACAGCTTGTCAACGCGTGCTTCTCTGCAGTTTGGAGTGACATGCTTGCCTGCCACGCAGTTTCTGAAAATTGCGCAACTGCTTGCCTGCCACGCAGTTTCTGAAAATTGCGCAACTGCTTTAGGGCAGTTCCTGTACCTAATAACGACGTTCTCGTTCTTACACAGTGGCTAGGCAGACGTTGCGGCGCTGCAATCAGGGCGAAAGCAAACGGGTGATCCCGGTCCCCATAGCAATGCCGCCTTGGAGCAGCCGGCCTACCAAACCGGGGAATCGAAATGCTTCCGGTCCCTTGTCGAAGGCGAAGCGCGCGGGTCCCGAATCAATAAATGCAGGCAGCCACTCACAGGCACACGTCCTCGTCGCGCCTATCGACCGCTGTTGCATCTATCCTGGCACGGGGCCCTGGCTGCCAGGGGCGAGGATCATGCGGACGTGGGCTGCCATCGCAAGCCAAACAACGCTGCTGCAGAGAGGAAAGTTGGGCGCAGGAAAAGGCCACCGTCCCGCACACAGGATGGCCGGAAAGTCGCCGGACGTACGGATGAATTCATTACTTTTGCTCTTCATCTTTATTCGGTACCCGGGCAATCCCAGCTGGGCACCACCATCGGATGCAGGCGTCTTCTTGCCCTTCCTCTTGCCTGCCACGATCACGCTGTGGTTCCCTGCTTTTTCGCAGCCCTTGTCCACAACCGCCAAGCTTCTGTCCGCTGCGAAACTGTCGTATGCACCGTGCTCTTTAGTAATGCTTGTGTTATGGCACAGGGTTCTATGCCCAATCTGCGCAGAAGTTGCGTCATACGTGCCGAGTGTATTACCATTATGCAGTGAAAATCTTGTTAAGCTGACGTTCGCGCAAGAGCACCCCACGCACTCCTTCTGTAGCGCTTTATCCTCCTTATCGATTGCGGCAGCTGTCTGTTCTAGCTGTGAAAACAGAATGCGTTGCGAAAACTGTTTGTTTCGCCGTATTGCCTATATTGCAGAGTTAAATCATGGCCCGCGGGTAGAAACTTGAATAAATCTGAATAAAGAAAGTTGCAGACACAAGGAGTTACAAATGATGAATGGAAAGCTAGAACAGCTTATAAGCACTGCTTCTTTGGAAAAGATTGTCCTAGAAGCAACGTTTGTAACATTGCACTGTTATGAATAAGTGAAGCAATGGTTCATGTGCGAGTTGCGCTCATCGCAGGTTTTCTTTGTTTAATAGGCGTGCAGCCTTTCGCTGCCCCTTCTACGAAAAACCGGCATCAAGTCGGTGCTGCCAGTGGAGTCAGTGTGGCCACATTTTTACTAGAAATGCTACCTGCTGCCCACGAACCTACAATTTTAATTTCAGCGGCTTCCATGGGCGTATGCATCTTCCCAGCGTGCCCTTTGATTTCGAAGAGGTTAGGTGCCGGGTAACGTCCCTATTGCTCCCTGCCCGCCATGTGGCGGTGAACGCATCCATGCTGCAGCCTGTGGCCGAATTCTCTAAAACGACGAGGCGTCGCTTTGAAACGAAGGGGTGGCGTCATTTAGATGCATGTGTTCTTGGGTTGTGGGCGTCGCTTTGAGGAAGGTGTGCTCCTTGTAAGAGCTCAGAAAAGCATTGTGGCAAGGGCGCGAAGCGACGCCTACTTCCCCCCATCGTTTCACTTGTCGCTTCGCGCCCTTGCCACAATGCTTTTCTGAGCTCTTACTAGGAGCACACCTTCCTCAAAGCGACGCCCACAACCCAAGAACACATGCATTTAAATGGCGCCACCCCGTCGTTTCAAAGCGACGCCCGTTTTTTAGAGATTTCGGCCCCTGGCGTCCGCATTGCATCTGCGATGCCCGATGCTATGCCTAACGTTACGCTTTAACTTCGAATGTCATCGAAAAGTACACACAGTTTCATGTACAGAGTTTGACGTTGGCAAGTTTTCAGTCTTAACGTTAAGGCTGCCGACGTAACGCCTCAACGTACTCCTCAGGTGAGTTGACCAATGACGATGACAGCTGCAGTGCGAAGTTTGCGGCCCATAACCAGTTCCGACTTGGCAGCGATATCCAACATTCTGACACAATTACCCGCATTGCACGTGAAAGAGCTAGTAAAGATGAGAGCTCCCGTGAAACGCTCACGACCGACTCACAAATTTCCTCTGGTAGCGTCGTCAGCATACCTATCTACAGTTCCAACTTCCCATGTGCCCACTCAGAGAAAATAGACAGAGTCAGTGCTAGTGTCGGGACCACACTGCCGGTTCGTATAGACGTACCTATAGAGCGAAAAATCGTATCAGGCTGCCGCCCGTAAGGTGTCGTAAGTGTGTATGAACTAAAGCAAAAATGACACTAGGGAAGATTTGCAAGTAAATCTTTAAGGTGCATACATGCAGCTTTGCTCCTCGAATGTTTTTTTTTTTTCGCAACACTTACTTTCTCAAATGTAACATACCAAGCTTATATGATTTCCTGATCGATTTGTAAGTAACCCCTAATCTCCGCGTGATTACTTGTATTGGTCTGCATAATTTCTGATATCCTTTTCTACGGATAGTGTACAATACACGGCCAAAAAATGCGAACACGAAAATATGAATCAGAACATGCAAGTAGCGCGATTTCGTTCCATACAAGCCAAATGACGCGTGGCTTGGTTACAAAAACCGAGTCGGGAAATGTAGCGTTCCGAAAATACGAATAGACCTCAACGAACAGTAGTTATCAATTTTGCGTGTTCCGAGTCGTGATTTCTTGTTCGCGTTTCCTTTGCCGCGAATTGTACATTGACGTAAACTGCACGAAACTGACAAACAGGTCCACAGACGGGCAGGAAAGGTCAGGAAGGAGCAGGACAGGTACCCTTCTTTTTCGGTCAAATCAATAACTTTTGAACAGAAATCACATCTAAGCCCGCAATACATACCTCATACACAACGTTAGATTTCAACGTACAATCAGATGGATTATCTACATCGCCAGCGCTCGCCGCAGGTCCTCTTTTGTCGCCCAGCTGAGGGCATCACTGAAAGGCAATTTCTAGTGCGAGTAACATAGGTGGAGTTTTGTGGCGGTCGTGCTTTTTACTTTCAGCTGGCAGTTTGAGACCGAGCCTACTTTTGAATGCTAGAAAAAGGGCTGCACTGTTTTTGGCACCATAAAGGTGACTATTATCGAGAGAATAGGCAGCAACGTCTTACCCCGCACCCAGACCTCACTGGGGAGCAGCAAGTAATGTATCCACAGACCCAGTCAGGATCCTTCCGTCACCCTCGCTTACTGAATGGCATGTTTCCCAATCAGTACGACAAAACCTGGCCATTGTGTAAGCAGCTCGGTACTCTTCGCGACATGATAGGAGAGTGCGACTTCAACCCCAAACACCGACTCCGCATTCGCATTTTCTCCGCATTCGCATTTTCTCCACTTACACCTATGCGATTGAAGATCTTGCTGTCCAGCCCCACCTTTAAGGATCAGCTACGGCTGCTTACCAGGGCCCAGGTGGCGGAGGCAGCATAGGGAATCCCGTAAAGAGAGCCACTCTCATCCAGAGCGTTTAGCACAAACATGCTCTGCAAGTTTTTCTTCCTCCTCCTCCTTCTCATTGAACACACGTTTCATGCTCATATATGTATAACTCACATTTAAACATTGTTTTCGAAGCTGCACGTGGCACCTACGATTTTGTGGTTTAAGATGTGCGCGTAAAAGCGTCCTAACCTTTTGTTCTCGGCGGTACTGTGACTACAAGCCTAGGCCAGCCGTCCCTGTGGGTACTAATATTGTAAAGTTTGGCGTGTCGTTGCCATGAAGTTAACCAAAATGGCGCGCCAAACAAAGGAAAACGCGTTGTACAATGCAAGCTGCCAGGTGTCCCGACTTGAGTCCTCGGACAGAAAACATGCTGATATGTTCAACGCCCTGTGCTGAAAAACTGCGTTTGTACGGGCTTGCTGGCGCATACCTAGTTTGGTAACAGCGCTAGGACAGGGTACAGCGAAGGCGACCCGAGGCTGGGCGCTGTTGCGAACCAGGGTAGGGTGGTCGAAGTGGACAGTAGTTGGTGTCGTGCCGGGGCAGTCATGATGACGAAGTTGAAGGAGAAGAAAACTTGATGTAAAAGTATTTACATCTCGGTATCAGAGAACAGGCAGTGCGCTCCTGTGCGAGAGAGGTTAAATAGGCGCGTTGGGTCTATTCCCCTTCACCTTTTTTTCTCGGCTCACGTCAGGGCGCACCAATCACAAAATTCATGAAACCGACAGTAGCGCCCCCACGCACAAACACACAAACACGCAAACTCACGCACGAGAGGCACGCTCCTCCCTTGCGAAGGTGAGCGTTGGGTGGCCCCCGCCGTGGTAATCCGCCTGGGGTAGAAGTGCCCTTTGTCCTGGTGATGTTGCACAACCGGGAAGACGTCTTCCATTCTTCTGTCGTAATATTCGTCTAGTGGCTCGTTGGAGACGACACCAGCGTCGTCAAACGCTCCACATAAGGACATGGCAATGATGCGCAGGCACGCCCACGAAGCTTGCAGTGCGGGGCGCCAAGCAATGCTATTGTCAGCTACTACTACTACTAAGTGGTTCGGGTGAAAAGGAAAGGAAGTGCACTGGGGATATTATTGAGCCCAACTGGGTGCTCACCTGCATACAACCCAGTGCGGTGGGGAGGGGGAGTAGGGTATATAAAGATTAGAGAGGAGAAAGGGGGGGATAAAGAGATAGGTACCACCGCTGGCCGGTTGGCGCTTGAGGGGCCCCGAGGTCGCCGAAAGGGCTTGAGGGGCAGCAGCATAGTTCGCCATTGTGTACACGCCAGTTCGTCGAACGTTGGCTAGGGAAGACCAACAGCAGGTTTTTGGTGGTTCACCCGAGCGCTGAAGCCGGGTTGCGTAACGGCATCGCAACAACGCTGACTCGCGTCCCACTCTCGTGTCCCAGTCTCGTGTCCCAGTCTCGCGCCCAGTCTCGCTCGCCTTCTCTGTGTCCTGTCCTAGCGCTGTTATCAAAGTAAGCCCTGTGCTGTCTCACCAGATACTTCTGTTTCTTACTTTCCGTATTTTTTAAATGCAGAGCATTTCAGTAACTCACGATGTCACCCGCGTTGCCGTCCGTAGGCGTCCGTAGTCGTAGTCCGCACCCCTCCCCCTACACTATATATAAAAAAATACTATCCGGCGCCTGGTTTCGATCCCTCGACCCTGCGGGCGGAACGCAATGTATATGGTGCTCTACCCACTGCGCCACAAAGCCGACACAGAATGGGAGGCTACGAACGCGCCTTATATCCTTGACTCATTCAAATTACTGCTGATGAGCGCTCTCTCGTGAGCAGTTTCCACAAGTGCAACAACATTAACGTAACGCACTTAACGTCGTGCGCCCCCGGAAATGCTCTGCATTTCATCGTGCCCCTCGCGAGGGAGATGTTTCACTGCGTCGCCATGCGAACAGTTTGCCATTATAGTTTCCGCCCGCTCCGGTCGGTGTCGCCACTGTTCAAACCACGGCAGGGGAACTGCGCGGGCGTTCGTTGATCGGCGTGCGTTCGGGCGTGGTGGTTTGATGTTGCGCTTACTTTCGTAAGAACCAACTTAACGAGCGTTCCTAACTAAATGAACGCGGGTGCTGCATTTACTGTTTCTCTCTGCGTTACTGTGAATAAGAGCGCTGGCCCATCTCCTCTTGTTAGGACTGCATGTAGGCCTGCCACACTGAATCTGCATCCACATAAGATCCACTTAGTAGGTAGATCCTTTTTGGCAAAAACGTTCCACTTATATATTTGAAACCGTGGTCCACATACCCTAAAAAAGTTACTGGAAAGGTTAACTGCATATTTTTGCAACTAGATTATGTAGATCGGCGTTAAAAAACGCATACAAAACACTGTTCCAAGCATAAAAGTAGTTTGAACTACTGGAACATTGATCCACGCAAAATGGTTATGGATCTATCCGGTGCGCCGTTTGAGGTACGTCGAGGTCCCGCATTTATCGTCGTAGCTCGTTCAATGTCAGGCTGTCTAGCCACCGCTGCAATCAGGCGGTGTAGTGACGTAACGGACCCAAGCAGAGCCCCACGGCACAGCGGTGTAACAGACCCAAACAGAGGCTGCGAAAAGGAAGCGGATAATATTTATTGAGTGCAGCGCACTTTCGGCTCTCGCCTTGTCGTCCTAGCTCGCTCGCTTGACCGAACTATATTGTCACGAAGGCGGCGTGCCGGGGTAACGCTGTTGTTGGCGGCGTACCCCAAAAGCTTGGAAAGCCAAGAGGTTTATATAGTCGTAAGCGTTCGAAACTCTTGAAACGCTGGCGCTTGTAATATGTCTTCCCGTTGTATAGGGCAAAAGAAACTATAGGTACCTTTGAGGAAAAATATACGTAATTAACCAGCAGCGCCCGCGTTCCTTTAGTTAAGGACGCCCGTTGGGTAGGTTTTTTACGATACCAAACGCAAAATGTGGCAGTGCAACGCCGGCACGTGCGGGGAGAAAAGCACAAATAGAACAGAACTCCTACTGGTGCAGTTTCAGGCAGGGGGTGCGCGAGCACTGCGAAGGCGGGAAATTGGAATTGCATTTGGTGGCAACAGTGAGCGGAGAAGAGTTTGGTGTTAAGCCTGTTGGTACATACTTGGAGAACGGTGAACACCAGCCTTAAAGACGCGAACACGAGAGAGAGCAGACACACACACGCTAGGTGTGTGTGTCTCGTGTTCGCGTCTTTAAGGCTGGTGTTCACCGTTCTCCAAGTGAGCGGAGAACGGCGCAACAGCCCGTTATGGCGAATCACTGCTCTGTACTTCCGACAGCTTTCACATTGAGTGTAACGACTTTAATTTTTATTTATCATACCTTCTGGGCCAGATGCATTACGGTGGGGCATTACAGGGGCATTAGAATACTCAAATATTCGAAACACCTGAACCGCTGCGCTTGTCTCGCTTTATTTAGCACAAAGAAAACTGCAGGCACATTTGAGGCAAAATCTTTGTAAAGAATCGGCAACCCCCACGACCATTTAGTTAGGAACGTCCGTTGGTTTGTTTGTTACGATACTAATGGGAAAAGTGGCTGCCAGAAACGACGCGTTTAGAACTGTGCAGTAATGCGCCTGCCCGTGCGGGATGAAAGCAAGCACAAACTAACACAACTCCCGCTTGAGTGCTGCTCCAGGCAGACAGCTGACTAACACTGTGGACGCGGTAAATTTGAATTGCAATGGACGAAACCTCTGTTCATTCATCGAGAGGACTGAGACAGGGAAGGGAAGGGTGGGAGGGCAAGTAGCAGAGAGCGAATAACGGCAAAACAGCCCCTCTGGCAGATTTATAACGGATCTGCACTCCCGACCGCTTTCTCGCTAAGTGGAACTGCCTTAATTATTTATATGAAACGGTACTTTGATAGATGTTGGGAAACTGCGGAAACTGTCTATGGGACATCACATGCGCAATATTTTTGCTTTCGTGTCAGTACAAATCGAGGTGATATGCCAAGCTGGCGGATGCATTGGTATACTTTTCGCAGCACTATCACAAAAACTTAACCATGCCCAAGGCGACGTCTAACTCACTGTAGGGAATGGTAACCGGCTCCGGCTGCTCCGGTTTCCGGTTTACGACGTGAGATCTGAATGTGAAATGTTGCGACGAGCTTTTAATGACTAGCATTCCTCTCGATTAATTCCCACAGTCGGGACTTTGTAACGCCTGCGTTTGCGGAAAATAGATAATTGGCGGAAGTAACTCATTTATTCGTTATGATAATTTAAATGGAGCTAATTGATGCAATAGAATTGTGAAAAACCAAAATTCAAAACCAGAAAAAATGAAATTTTGACAAAAATTCTCTGACAAAATAAAAAAAATATGCATCTGATTCATCTCCTCGAAAATAATACGGAACTGAAGAATCCCGGATAAGAATGTTGGAAACAGAAATGGAAATGCAGCGAAAAGGAGCCAACGTTGTAAAGGCCGACATGTCCACAAAAATCATAACTGGCGAAGTAAAGACACTGAATCGTCATAATGGTGCGAATTTACATCATTGGAGAAAAGCAATAACGAAAAGCTTAAAAAGAAAAATCATGCACCCCTTCGTAAAACGACAAGGATGTTTGAACGCAAAGCTTTCTAATGACGGCTTCTTTGGTTGTCGGCAAAGCTTTCGAACCCTCTCGAGCACGTCGAAATGGAGCAGTCGGTTAGACGCCGTCTTCATAACGCGAGGGACCCATTTCCGATTACAGCAACGGGAAGAGTTTCTTTTTTCACTTCGGTGTTTTCGCATTGCAGACGCCATCAGTGAGAGTACTAAAGCTTCGGTTTAAAAGAACAATAAAACAACCCAACGCATTTGGCTACTCATAACCAAATGTGGCTGTAAACAAGTTTCAATGTAGACAGGCTGCGCAAGAATTTTGCGCATTAATACGCAATTTTTCTGTAAATTTTCGTAACATAGCCCCTGTTAGTGCAAAACTATCGTGTTGTTACCGCTTTCGTGGGATGGCGTCAGTTTCGGGCGTGGCTGGCCATGCACGGATCGCGTGCACGCCGGACGAAGACGCTTAAATAATGATTGCTATTACCGGAACGTTTTACCGTTAATAAATGTAATAAATAGCACTGCTGAGCACTTCAAATCTGGTTTACGCTTATTTACACCGCATCCAAAACATGCGTTCAAAGAAGCCGGCGTACGGGAGTTGTTAGCAGCTTGCAGACCATTTTAAGCACTCTTAACCTCATGCTAATTGAGTCTGAAGAGACGAATTTCTCTTAGGGGCGAAGCTCCTCTTGCTCAGACCCTGTCCCGGCCGTACACGGCACATTGATGATGATTGTGGCAGGATCCCCCTGGGGATTGGCCAACCAAACATTGGCCGAAGAGGTCAAAACGTTCAACGCGTTCGTTGCAACCCAACAAGGAGGAGAGGAAGGAGAAGAGGTTGTCGTTCGTCGCCTTCGAGCTGAAGACACGTACCGGGGGTACGCGACACAAAACGCTCTGCAGAAGGTTACGGCCGAGGTGGATAAAATGTCACACACTGAAATCGCCAAATTACCCATAGAGATTCTCATCGTCCCAAACAAGCCATACATAATCACTACAAACATCGACGTCGTCGACGGGCTTGTCAACGGAGCGGTGGAAAGCTTGACGTGTCGAGTCTTTATATGATGTGTGGGTGAATGTTTCACGGTTTTACCGATACGCATTTTAGCTTCGCCTCTCTCATCGTCATTCACTTCCTGGAGATGGCGGGATTTTTTTTCGACGGGAAGGGCGGTGAATTAGTGCGTGAAATACTAGAGGAACTGCGGGGGGAGGAGGAGGGGGTGTTGGAGGGACCTTCATTTCGCGCTGCCGCAGGATCCAGCGCGTGAAGGAGTGCAGGAAGATGTTTACCGTCTGGAGCCTTGCGTTTTTAATATGCCTCTTGCATAACTATTGGCAGCTTTCCTCAGCCGCATATTTTATTCCGGTGCTCCACTGTCATCACGCACAACAAAGAGAGGTAACGTCCAGAAAGATGCATTATATAGTGTGGCTTCCGTAGCCACGGTAATAACCGAATTCTCCAAACGGATCTCGGAATAAGAAGTTGGAGAGCTTGCCTCGGAACTAAACTCTGAGGGAGTAAGAATTTTAGATGCGAAGCATCTCATGATCGGGGCTGTGTCCCTCCCTCCCTCCTTGTTGTCCGCCGTCCGCACTCTACTGAGCATGCGCGTCTCTTCAGCCCCGTCAGCGTTTCGGCTGACGTCAGCGCAGTGCACTATAAACAGAAATAGTTAGGCGGCGCCCGGTTTCGATCCCACGACTCTCTGGCCGCAACGGGAGGTATATGGCGCTGTTTCCACTGTGCTACAAACCAATACGGAAGCATGTGCTACGAACGCGCCTTATGTCCCTCTTAACAGATGTATAGTGCATAAAGACGAAGGACAAGGAATGCACGAGGACGAATTCTTTGTCCTTCGTCTTTTTGCGCTATACATCTGTTAATAATGATGGACCAACTCGCCCAACAACGTACTTTACTATACTTATGTCCTTCACTCATTCAAACTACGTCAAGAAGCTACTGACACAACGAAGGCACGCGAAGCTGAACGTCAACGGAAACGACGAACTGAAAACTTTAGAGGAGGATGTTAAATTCCCCGCGGGAAAGCTGTGGCGGCAAGCGCCACGCGCCTTGCAGCTCAACCAGAGAAGGGGACGGAGAGGACGGGTAGCGGGGTAGAAGCGTGAGCGCGCAATAAAGAAAGACGAGAACCAGGAGGTGTTCAATTAGGTAACGCGAGTGTGGGTCTCTTCGCTGTCTCTGCATTTCTCTACATTTTTCTACATTTCTCTGTCCCTACAGGGGGGTTCACACTACGTTCCCATTCGTGCTCCGATAAATGAAACAACATAACGGCAACTCAATGGAACCTACACGGAACCCCCATGATGCTTTGCATCATCCTCATGGTTCCCCACGAGAAGATGGTGTAATTTTTTTCCTTGCGTTGAGGACTTACAAATTTTAGTTAAGCCCACAACTGGTGACTTGATTTGAGTTGATTGATTTGATTATAGGGTTTAACGCGCCGACGCAACGCAGACGATGAGGCGCGCCGTAGTGGAGGGCTCCGGATTAGTTTTGACCACCTGGGGATCTTTAACGTGCACCGAAATGTCGTGCACACGGGCATTTTTTCTGTTCGCCTCCATGAAAAAAGCGGCCTCCGCGGCCGGAATCAAACCCGCGACATCGTGCTCAGCAGCTCAACGTCTTTGCCACTGCGCCACCTCGGCCGGTCACAACTGGTGACTTCTCCCATCAAGTGGAAGCAAGTGTTAGGCATGTTCCGCATCACACTAGATGTATTTTCGCTATCAAATGAAGTTTCACTCCGGGCTAAGATGCTATTTTTAGACACCTGCTTCGTCGTAACCGAGGGCCACGTCTGCTGCAGGTACGCCCCGTGGCCAAAGAATGGTATCTCCTTTGTCTCCGGTTACATGAAGGTGCAGCGGTGGCGTAGAGGCAGAGCATCCGCCTCGCGTGCAGAAGGACCGTGGTTTGAATCCCAGTGCTGCACAGTTTCCACCGGATAAAAAATAAAATCCGCCTGCTGATGACATTGCAGAATGAGGCTTGGAGTGCGGCCTGATCCCGGCGACCATTACCAGTAACGCAATCCCTCACCAGGGCAGCATTGGCCACTCTGGTGTAGTAATGGCCACAACCTCCCATGAATGCAAGAATTACGTCCAAGGTATAATTATGTAAGATAAGGCATAATGATTGTAGGTACAAGGTAATAATGGTGATGGCGCGAGGCTTGCGAAACGGGGCATCGCCGCGGTCAACCTCAGCGTCGGGCTGCAGCGCTCCTGCTCACCCTCCACCCCCCCCCCCCATATCAAGTCGTGCTTTAATGCGAATCTACAACCGTTGCTATCAGCGACATTGTCCCCAGCCATCGGCTTAGCCCTTTTGAAAAGCTGCTGCCGGAATCATGTGCAGGGTGGCCCACAAGAATATCACACAGAACCAGTAGCAGGAGGGCGGGCTTGCTGCGCATTTACGGGGCGGCTTACAGGCTCAAACAGTTAGCGCGATCATAGGCGTTCGGGCAGTGTTCGTTGCTCCTAACGAGTTGAGTAAACCCTGGAAAAAGGCTAACTCGCAGGGCCAGGAGAACGGAACCTCAAAGAAGAGCCACCTCACAAATACGCAGACCATATAGAGACAGTGGCTTATGAGATTTCCCTCTCGTCTTAGATCGGTAAAGCAGGCCGTTGTCTTAATGAGCGTCTGAGATATCATGCGAGCGTACGTCTTCATCGACTGGCAGCAACGCAGCCTTGCGCCTCCAAACCTGAAAGTGCACTCCCGCACGCCACCGTTGCGCTGCACTGAAAACGCAAAAGGACAGGTTCACATGGGAGATCTTCGAGGCCCACGCCATCTTCTATAAAGCTTGCCCTCTCTCCCACCTCTCAGTGCAGAAGTGGCGTACCTGAACGAAATGTCTTCGACGGATAGAGAGGCATGCCGCGTGCATTGGTGATTCGCCTCGTGACAGCTGTAGAGAGCTTTCCAGGAGCACCAGTTTTGTTCAGATATTAGCAGTTCGCCTCCATAAAGCTGTATATTATTTTGAAGCTGAGCCCTATATTACGAACGAAATTAGTAAGTTGATTCTTGATGGATCTGTATGTGAGTCTCTGCTTCTCTGATCGCGGTGCTCGTGGTGTTTTCTTGTTATTTATTATGTGTTATTTGGGTCTGTCGTATAGGCACACTCGAAGGGCAGCCTTTTATTATCTCATACAAAGTATATATATTTTGTACGCCTGTTGCAGGGTTCCCACAAACTGCAGTTAAGGCAAGATAGCTAACTATACACATGTTAACTTCGATTCTTGGCTCCTCGCGAAATAAGTGAAGGTTGGAAGATTATTTCAGCTGTATGCTTAGCACGAAAAGGATGCAAAGAATTGAGGGATGACAATAATATTTTATTTTGTTAGGTCAGCGCGAACGTCCACTATGGTTGAGTTGGAAGTAATGAAAGCTATGCATGAGGCTGAAGCGAACTATTCTAGTTAAGATATCCGTGCACAATCACGAATTTGCCAAAAGCAAACACTCGATTAGGATATCGAAGCAGCCTGCCGCATCGTATCGCTTCCTGCCGTTTCGCCTTTCCCTGTTGCGTCACTGTGCCGGGATTGAGGGTTGTTTTCGGAATACCAGGGCACGGCAGTCTACTTTCATGCCCTGGTGGCCCACCTTTGCAAAAAATCAGCACATTGAGAATTTTCTTGTGTATATATTCGATTGGAGCAATATATAGGCAAAGGTTTGCTTCTTGCTCGTATACAACTCTAACCTCCGTCGTTATCTGCACATATCTATACGTGCATATTAAGATGCACACTCCGAACAAAGCAGCGACCTTAGCCAGTTGCAGCATTTCAGCAAGGAACTTATGTTCGCAATAAAATAACAGTTCCTCGTCTTCCTGTATATGGCACTAGTCGTCAATGTTGCACTCGGGTAGACATCTCCGCACTAATCTCGCTAACGGTGTCGCTAATGTCGCTAATGTCGCTGACGAGGGTCGCTAACGGCGGGGCATATTTGTATCCTGAATGGCGACCTTGTTACTCGTTCGGACATCAGCAGCTCCTTCCCAAAGATGTTTATGAATGGCTCCAATAAAGTTTACGCTTTATTGACCCTGTGGAGTTGGAATCACTGGAAAGAACTCAAGGTTGGGAGTCTTCAGGTGCAAGAAGGTGTAGAGCACGTCAAGCCATCGCGTTTCAGCAAGCTTAAACGCTTTAGCGTTTTCGATTACCTAGTAATTTAACGCGTATTATGCAAATCCTTGCACAGCCTTTCCAAAGTAGTGTATGCGTTCATCGCTATGGGAAGGTGAAAGGAATCAGGGGAGAAGGCCACGTCGTCCCCTAATCTTGCTAAGCCGGCGACTGCTCTGGTGCGTACGCTTCACGGCGAGCTACCGTGCTCACCTCCAGTGGCGGCCCAATAAATATGCATGACTTTTGCCACGGCTCTGGCACCGGCTGTTTCCGCGGTGAGTCACTGGTGCGGGGCCCGTAGCTTTGGCGAGCACTGGGGGAACCGTAGAATCACGTTGCTTGCTTTTCTTATAGGCGTGCAACAGGACATATTACAAGTGCGTGTGCAGCTAGTGCCGAAGACACTTATCTTGTCTCCGGTATATGCTATTTGTACAATAGAGCAGTGCATTTTTGCACGTGCCTACGGCCCACAAACATCACGTGTGTAAGATGACTATAAAAAAGGTGTCCAATTGACAGCGTGGAAATTACAAACTGCAGAACTGAAACAGGCAGTGACTGTGTGGGAATGCGTACGGTGTGTATGTGTGTGTGTGTGTGTGTGTGTGTGTGTGTGTGTGTGTGTGTGTGTGTGTGTGTGTGTGTGTGTGTGTGTGTGTGTGTGTGTGTGTGTGTGTGTGTGTGTGTGTGTGTGTGTGTGTGTGTGTGTGTGTGTGTGTGTGTGTGTGT
This sequence comes from Haemaphysalis longicornis, assembly GCF_048455015.1. Classification (NCBI taxonomy): domain Eukaryota; kingdom Metazoa; phylum Arthropoda; class Arachnida; order Ixodida; family Ixodidae; genus Haemaphysalis; species Haemaphysalis longicornis. Next base: position 174,326,393 of record NW_027526361.1, on the reverse strand, counting down.
GTGTGTGTGTGTGTGTGTGTGTGCGTGTGTGAGAGAGCGAGCGAGCGAGTGAGAGAGAGAGAGAGAGAGAGAGAGAGAGAGAGAGATTTGTTGGAATGAGCGTGCTTTTTGTTGTGTGTGCAACGTAATTATGTGCCACCCCTATGAATCTCAACGTCTTCAATTCTTCTTTAATGAGACCGCAGTAACGAGCGTAATGTGAATTCTAAATTAACATCGTCTGGGAATGATTACGGTTATTTGTTTAGATAAAAAAACTAATTTTGATGACGTGTTCGAACTGGCAGAATTTGAGTTTTAGCCCGGCTTACCCCCGTGCGTGACACATTTGGTTAAGCGTACATTGCCAAAAATTTGTAATACGTTACTGAAGATGAGTATGACCCTCAGCGAAAAAACTACTGACAACCATGAATAACCAATCAGCTCAGTTAGCACCGTTGCATTTACAGATGAGGGAAACCAACCAGACCGGGCGCAGTAAAAAGATGTCGTTGTATTGCAACTTCACTTTTTCAACAATTCGAATTTGCCGTTATAAATTCCATCGTCTAATGACTGTTGCAATGCTATTACAGACGCAAACTAGAAAATACTTACTTCTTCATGTATCACACCAGCAACCTAATTTATGAGGGAGTTGGTGAATGGTTCGCAGCAGCCAAGTGCTGGCTTATACAGCCTGATATATTCTTTTTGCTTTGAATGCTACTATCGTTCGGTGGCTTTTCACGGAGTTCCTGTACTATCGGTATCTGTCTAAACGTATATTGCCAGTTGTGTAGCATAAGTTAGGCTATCTCAAAAGCGCCAGGCATGAAATAAAATCACCACATTCACACGTGAGGACGAACTCTTCGCTTTCAGAAGACGCATTGTGGCTAACTGGAAGTTCCATTTCAATATGAGCAGAAAAATAATAATATTAGTTCAGGGATAAAAGAATGTTAGTTTCTTAATTGCTTCTAATTGATTGCAATTCAGCAAACGTATGCAATGGTCTAGTGAGGTCAAATGTAAGAAATAAGGATTATACGCGGCAGGTAGGTTGTCTGCGGGGCGTTTTTAGGAAAAAGGGGCTACAGTTTATGTTGCAAGACTGAGGAAGCGAGGATAGTTTAAAAGGTTAGTTTTTTCCTAGAGTTTGGGCCTTTTTATGCAGGAACAGCAGACAAGGCAAAAGCGTTCAATCTTCGTTGCAAGAGGTAAAACACGGGAATTTTTTGTTCTCTCCTTTTGCTCACGTAATATTTCGTGGCTTTAAACTTAAAAGGTCACCGCAACTTGACGTTTCACCACAAATACCCATTATACAAATCTCATTCGGAATATTTGAGCTGCCAGGATTCCATAGCAAAACAAAGTTCCAAGAGTTCCCATCAGACAAGCCAAAGGTTTCGCATTTCCGCCACAACTTCTTTCTGCACTAATACGCTATCAGGCCGTTTGTTCGATGCAACCTTTGCTCACAACCTTTCTAAAGAGCCGGACAAGCGCTATTGTAAATTCCGTTTCCGGCTGAGACCACCACGGGCATCGTCGACCCGGCATATTCGTATGCTTTCAGTTCAAATACAGCATCACGTTATCCTTCCTCCAGGTGTTGCCGTCCAGCGGCGATCTTCTCCTGTACCGTTCATTCCCATCACCAGTCCCCGCCATCTTTTTTCGCTGTTCATCCCCACCTGTGCTCGTCCGTCGACGTTTATGGCAATGCCCAGCAGTTTCCGGTAACTTCATCCCCGGCGAGAGTGTTAGGTAGACATACAGAAAACTGAAGCAAAAGAAAGAAATTGCGAACGCTGCACGGGTGATCTACTGATTCGCGCAGCCCGAATTCCGGGAGCGAGGGAATTCAATAACGGGCTCAGCGGGCGGCCTTCCTTCCGCGCGTATCGAGAGTAGGGCTGAGAAAGAGCACGGGTCTTCCTGAAGTGATGTGGAGGGCTGGATTGCACCCGTTTTGGACCGTACTTCGGTGAGGAAGAACATATGATGTATGCTAGGGAAAACCTCTCTTCCTCAGTGCACCAAGCGTCAGAAGAGGGACACTTACCCGTCGTATATCCTGGAATTATGCGCGCCAGCATTTGGCGATTGCGAGTGTCTTTCCCTGGTGAAGTCAGCTTGATCATTCTCGTTAACACTTTTTGCGAGTAGCAAATACTGCTGCACTGATTTTAAAACAAGGTATCAAGCAAACATGTATCGGTCGACATTCGGCCACTTCAAAGCTCGCTGTGGGGCAATGGGAATTTTGTTTTTCAGAAATATAATTACAAATTTATGTTATCCGCACTCAGTTTATATACTGGAAACAACGCTGGCGTGCGCAGCATAAACCAGCGTATTCTTGGATGCGCGGTGAGTAGCACTAGATTATTTATTTATTTATTTTTTTTATTTATTTATTTATTTATTTATTTATTTATTTATTTATTTATTTATTTATTTATTTATTTATTTATTTATTTATTTATTAATTAAGTAATTTATTTATTTATTGTAGTGTTTAACGCGCCGACGCAACTCAGGCGATGAAACGCCCCGTAGCGGATGGCTCCGAGTTAATTTTGACCACTAGGGAATCTTTAACGTGTGCCCAAATATCGAACACACGGAAGCGGCTGCCGCCGCCGGGAATCGAACCCGCGTCCTCGTGTTGAGCAGCACAACAGCAACACTACAAATGCGCTTGATGAAATCTATGGTGTGAATATTACCGAAGCTGATATATGCATGTAAAGAAATGCTTTTCATGGGCTATTCTCACGCGCAAAAATGTTAAAAAGTCCACGTTGTGCGTGCTGTAGTCAGTCGAGTTCTACTTGTCAGCTGGCACCACTTTGCCATTTTAACGTGGTAATTAATCGCGTGCACGCAGAGAACTATGGTTGCTTCGCTCCATACCGAAAACAACCGCTGGTTTTGGTGATCAGACCCGGTGCCTCGCGCCCAGTAGCGCAGCGCCTTTGCCACCGAGTCACTGGGCACAGAAACAAACACGCGCATTCTTTCTAGCTCACCAAACGCGGGAAGTACCCAGCAGACTCCGCGAAATGTACGCGCTACGAGAACACCGCGGTTACCTACGCCGCTAAAGAGAATAACGCTTGCACTTGCGCGACACCGAAAAAGCGGCGCTTCAAGTGTTCCAATGCTCTAGGGTATAGCTCGTTTCACTAAACAGCTAGCGCAGCGCGTTATAGCAGTCAAGCGTAGACAAAAACGCTGCATTAGCTCCTGTCCCGTAGCAGAACGCAATTCCTGAATTCTCCTATTTAAGTTAAAACGTGCTTTGAAAGCAAAATATCGCATGCATTCATGAGTATGAGATTTGTCTCAACGTAAGCCTTGACGAAAAGTTAAGGATTAAAAACTGGCTTGAAAATTGTTTGTTATATTTAACGATAGTCCTGCTGCATCTATCTCAACTGAAAACTGAGAGTTCATTCTTGCAAGTGCAACTCATTTTTCATGCTTTGCTTATTGCGGTTTCAATGCTTCATCAATCGATTCTTCTCATTTTTATTCGTTAGCACGAAGCGTAGGACATTCTGCGTTTTTATGCTGCATGGCAAATGTGAAAACTTTAGTATGAACACATATTTCGCCTAAGACGTTCGGCCGCCTGTGTCACATTTATCGCTCACTGAAACTTAGAAAGGAAAGGCGGTGGGATCGCTGCAGTCGTGTGAATGTGCTCCTGTGCTGGTGCGGTTTAGTGCACATTGACGTTCTCCTTCGCATGTCGACTTCTTCGCACACACCAGGTCCTGAGGGCTCCTCCCATCAAAACGCTCATTCGGAGGGTGCTTCAACGCACACCGCCTTCTGCAATGACTGCCTGTCTCATCCTCTGTCCACACTCTTTCTTCGCTTTCGTCTTCCCACACACAGAATAGCTGGCCAGAACTAATACCGTAAGGAGGACTTTTCTTTGTTTTTTTTTTTTTCAGTTCAATAAAATTTCTCTCGCTCTCTCTTGTGGCTAGGCCTGGCTCGCGGCTTGTTATTTTCATTTTCAATCTGGTGCACATTCCGCAGCTTTACGCCGGCTCACGTCCGGCTGACCCATGCAGGAGTATGTGCTTTGTTTCTAGGCAAACCCCCACGATTTGCACGAGAGGTGGCAAAAACTTTTTTACGGCGTTAGTCCAGGCTGCACCACCATTCATCAGGCAACCCTGTCTCCCTCCAGAAGAAGGAGCGAGATCGCCTTGTTCAGGTTGATATTGATGACATGCGAGAGGCCTTTATAATGGAGGAATTTGGGTCCGTTATTGACCAGGCAGTCAACAATACCTCCTGGACTTGACGGTACCACATATAAAATGTTCCAGAACGCAGATGGCCCTGCTAGTAAGTGGCTAAGTGACTCACTCAGTGCCACCTCGGCCTCTTGGGAGCTTCTAGCGTCGTGGAAACTCGTGGAGTTGTATCTATACCAAAACTAAGCAAGTCAAGGTTCCGTATGAATATTCTTAGACCGACTGCATCGGCGTGTGCCGTCTGCAAGCTACTTGCCTATCCTGGTGGCTTGAACACTACTTGCGGTATTATCCGGCCCAGCATTTACCAGAGAAATGACGGTGGGTGTTATCGCGTGGCATGCATTTTTTCTTGGCCCATCCTGCAACCTCGACTGGTGCACCACGCTTAGTTTTAGCATTGCACTCTAAGGAACCGGGATTGTCTGCAAAGGGTAAGCCAAGAAGCGACGCATGTTATTATAGCCCTGCCCCGCATGACCGTATTTATTCGTACAAGCGAGGCACAGATGAACACATCTGATGTTGTTTTCGTTTCAAACCCCACCCTATCTCTACCACCCGCAACGAATATCCAAAGCTGTACCACACCATGTGGGCTTGCCAGAACACACCAGCAACCTCCATTATTCGCACCCAACGCCTCAAGCAGTGGGAGGCAGTGCTGGGCAGTTAGAACCCCAAGGACCAGCGATAGTTAGTCGACCGGGCACGAAGGACATCCGTCGCTACAGGAGCCCTGGCCTGTGCCCTGGACTGAGGGCTCCTCCCACTTTCGAGAACGAACATCCTCTCACTCGAAATAAATGTTTTACCACCACCACTACTTCGCAAGTTCTGTGCAGTCCGGATTGTGGTTCTACCGCTTTTAATGCTTGAGTTTTCGATAAGACGCGCACTACTTCTACACATGGAGTCTCCACGGCCCCCTTCCTCCTCCGAGTGGGTCGAAACTTCGTGGTGGTTGAAACCGTCGTGCGGAGGCTGCGCTTCGCAGAACCCGCGTGGGTACAGCTTTGACCCCGGCGACTAGGACATCTCAAACGAGGCAAGTTCTTCCGGATACGTGTCCTTTCTTGTACATCCCGTGCAACTCAAGTGGTTTTCGAGCACACCTCGGGAACTTGTCTGGATTCTTCAGTCAGCACGAGTAGCCCACATGAGAGGACTGTGTTATCACCTTGAACGGTCGCCTGACTTTTCGGCTCTGCACATGTGGTCTCCAGAACCGGTCTCTGAACTTCACTGCGGACTCAGGACTAATCAGATTAGATTTTGTCGTGGGGTGCACTTAAGTAATAAAAATAACAAAACAATTTTAATCCAACTCTGTGAATGCTGGTTGCCGATTTCCTATGACGTTTCGGAGGACGCCTAATCTAGCCGGCTTGGCTTGGCTGCGCCAGCCGCGCGGCTGGCCGACAGTCCGATAGTCTGTCGGCCTGCTGCCGGAAGTCTGCCTTAACTTGTTCGCGGATTTAAAACTAAGTGGCGACAAGATTTGTGCCCGCAAGAATAAGCTCGATAGTTTGTTAGCTTGTCCACTGTATGAAACTTAGGGAAGTCGATGAAGTTAAAGCAGCTCCATACGAGTGGACTTCGCTTCGCTGGAGCTGTAAGCTGCACATATCTGCGTGACTGGCATGCTAGTAGAATTTCTAAAGCCAAATAAATGCGGGAGAAGATTCAGGGGAGTTATTGTCGGTAACAAGAAATTAAAATCAAACGAAACCTTTACTCTAAAGCGTACAACCAAGGTACGCGGAACACTGTGCGCAGGGTGAACTGGCACAGTGGTCAGCAGTAGGACCACACATTTGCGATCGCTTTTGCTGCGCAGAGAACGCAGTCTTAATAATGTCATATTCTTGGGGATTTGAAGGACGATATCTGCAGAAACTTTATTCAAGAAATAGTCATCTAACCTTATGGGCAGGCCAAACTAAAGACAATAAACCGCCTGTAAGACATAATAGTTCATATTTTCTCCCTAGCAACTGTTCTAGTACATCCAAGTGGTCTCAGGTGCCGGGCCTAGTGCGTCGCAGTGAGCAGGTTGGAATCCCTGATTGGCGGTGGTTATTTTCCTTAGGTTAACTTTGTTTTATTTAGGTAATGTTTTCTTAACCGCAATCACCCTTTCAAAACATAACCTTCATTGCTACACGAGCGAGTTGGCAGAATGCGTGCAGGCTGACACTCAGGCGCTGGCGAGTTATCTTTTGGCTTAAAATGCACCAACAGCTTGCGGACACAGTGCAGAAACAGCCGAATGTCGGCATTTTGCGATTACACCTCTCATAATTCACGGACAAGCCAGGAAATCTCCAAAGGTGCTGGCGGAGCGCCCGGCAATTGAGCGTCTCCAATGACGCGGAAGGCGCTCAACCACTGCCGATGGCTCGGCTACGAACGTTACCATAATAAATGGCCCTATCATGCTTATCTCTGTCATTCTACAGCCGACAAAGGCTGAAATGTGGTGTACCGATTCATGAGATGTTGAGAATGGCCAACCAACGATGACGGCGGATCCCAAGGATGTTGTTGGGGGGAGCCAAACCGAAACTAGTTTTAAAGGGGTCCTGAAATACCTTCCGCCGATGCGTGAATGTTCATGTAACCAAATAAAGCAATGTATTAGCAATCTCCTCCCGCAAGAATTTTGTTAAAGCGATGAGTATTAGCTGAGAAATCGTAAATCAAAAACCGCGCATTATCGTCGCGCCGCGTTTCCTCCTCCTTTCAACTTACTCTCCGCTGTTGACGGCGAGAGAGCCTTCCCTCCCAGGATGCTGCGCTCCTCGGTGGTGACGTACTTCCGCTATTGCGCTGCTCACACTGCCGTCTGCTACGGTCAAGCTTTGTTAACACCATGAATCCCACACTCCGCTCAAGGCTGGAAAAGCGAACGGAAAATCTGGCCGCATGTGTGCGGCGGCCTGGCCTTGCCCTTTCGCGGTGTACGTTGCTGCAGAACTTTGCTATCGGCGGCACGTGACTTTTTATCGGCGGCGAACTCGCAGCCGCACGGGGAGGATTGTGCGCTCGCTCCCTTGGATGCACATCGCACTGTTTATCCAAAAAGCGCCGTATCAGATGTGGCCCCGCTGATTCCGGGTCTTATTTTGTGGCGGTGGTAATTGCTGCCGGCGGCATGTGAAAAATACATTTTAAACCGATACAGAACCCGTGCACAAAACGCCAGTTCAGCTTGGAGCGACGCGTGGTGGAGAGCGGCAACGTTGGCAAAATATGCTCTGCCGCGGCTCTGAACTTTCTAGCGCTGGAGCGAGCACCATTTCTTTGACAATATCAAACATCGGTTGCCCTGGCAACAGGGCACAAACCGCTCTAGAAGTCAGTTACGGTTGCGTGATCCCGGTTCAGCTCGGGGCCCCACCTCGCGGCATATGGGCACTGCAGGCATACTACTCACTTCCATTTGGAAGTGCGAGATGCGTTTGGCATTACAGGAGGCGATGGTGTGTGTGTTTTGGACGCCTTTGTTTCGCGATGAAATGCGACGTTGTGCTTCTGCGGGTGGATAGTGCTTCCCATGGTCTGGATTATCTTTCTCGGGCGGCGTACGACTCAACCTCGCATGGGGTTTGTGCAGTGTGCGTGGCTAAAAGCTATCTCGGCTTGTGCGCCAGAGTTAAGTGACTTGCTGTTCGTCCCCGCAAACCGCGCGCGAGGTGGGTGCCGAATTTACGAGGGGCAGGAGGAGGCAACCCATCGTCTGTCAATGCGGTTCGGACTTGCAACGCATGTTGTGACGTTGTGTTCGTTCGACACGCATCTCTGGATTGTTTGGAAGTTGAATAAAATGTATTCGTCAAACCCGGGAATTCGGCTCAGGGCGTTCTCTGCGATTGCAAGAAAGAAGTGCCACGAGGCTTCAACGCTTTATTTATGGAACGTACTTAAGTAAGAGAATATCCATGTCGTGTTATGGCCCTGTTGCATTCAATACAAACGGTTAAGCGTTTGTTTACACTTGTTTCGTTTGTCGTAAAATGTCCAAGCACTCCGGCACTTCGCTGGCAGATCAGCCGGCGAGCCGACGCTGAGCGGACGACTCATCTCTTTGCCGGAAGTGCGTGAAAAAGCCGCCCAATAGCAGGATGTCTAGCTCATGCCGAACATCTGGGAATCGATGACGTAGACATGTGAAGATGGCGGCTTCGAAAAACACGAAGGGAAGGGTGAGAAAAAAGCGACAAACTTTGCAACAAACGTGTGAGCTTTCCGCTGCGCGTAAAAGAGTAATACTTGGCACAGATGACGTTGACGACCCAATCTAACGATTGCGCTACTCAATTTAGTGTGCTCAAAACGCCTTTCAGGGCCCCTTTAACTCCTATCTCGGGTGTCGCAAGACGAACACGTGTTACTGCTGTAGTTTTTACGGTCAACGCAAATATCGCAATGTATTTTCTTCTTTCAGGCTTTCTGAAATAAATACTGCTTTACCGAATGGATAAAAGATAAAAAGTGGTCTTATCTGAGCCAGTCTATGCAATGTAAAGAAAACAGAAACTTCACAGATTCACTTCAGTTTCCCTTTAGCGTGCCTACGTGCTCTGACGGCGAAAGCCTCGGGATACTTATAAAGGAATTTTTCAGTGCTTTCTTGCTTTCGTTTTTTGCTTTCGAATCTTCTCTTGGCACAGAATACCTCAGCAGGCAAACTGGTGACACGCGCCACGTGCAGCTTCCTCAGATTCAGTTTGTCGAGGCTGGATTGCACCTGTTCTACTCCCGTGCCGCAAAGTGTACTTTTCACGTGGACCACGCACTTGTCTAACATCGTTTCCAACGTGTAGAGTGGGCGCAGCGCTAACGCACCTGGCTCGTCAAGTGAAGACCTCGTTCAAATAGCGTACACAAAATTCTATTTACTGCTTACAGCAGCCGCCATTTCTCGTACCGGGCAACAGACACTACAACAATCATGAATTTTCGCTCAGTGAGACAATTAGGGCTCTCGCCATGAAAAAACTAACCAACCCCTCCCCTAAACACAGCAAGGGTACGCGCGAGCCTTGTCACCAGTCCGTATAAACCAGACCTTATTCGAACCTACCCCGTACCCAATCAACTCCAACCCAACCCCTGACCCAACCCAAACGAATCTCTACCCAACCCACTCGCTCATTCTGACCCGATCTTAAAAGAAAACCATACCACACACACATTACATAAAGAATAACCCTCCGTCACATGAAGAATCATCTCATGATCTACCGGTTTACTGGAGTGCCTGCTGGAGTGTCCGCTCGAGTATCTGGAGTGGCGCTATAATAATCTTCAACTTTAAATTCAGCCGGTAATCTCCTGGCATGACAGCGCGGCCTATCAACGGCAGCATTCCTGAGAGCGGCGCTGCGGCAAACGAGAACATTAGTCGATAGCGCGCTCATTCAAAATTGGACACTCATCTCCCGGAGTGCAGTGCGACCTCGAAACGGCGGCATCCGTGGCAAGGACGCAGTGGAATCTTCACCTCCAACTTTCTGAATGTGTATCTCGTGTCCGAATGGCGAATCGGATATACTTCGGCTTCGTAATGCTAGGGCCCCAGGATCGACTCCAACAAGTAAAACCGTATTTTTCTTGAGGCGCTTGGTTTTTTAGGGCACCATCACGAGCTCCCACGAAAAGAGTCAGTCAATAAAAGCCTCGCTTGTAAAAAGAGCAAGGAAGCAATCTATCAAGTGCTCTAGAATTCAAACCAGAACGCGAGCGCGCAGCTCACTGAAGACGCGTGCAGTATTGACAGGTCGCACAGAAACGAGCCACAAAAATACAAAGCCATACTAGAAGAGAGCAAGCATGCCTGCTGCGTCGTCATGGCACCAATTCAACGTGAGAGCCAAGAGGCATGCCCGACCAATCAATAGAGGACGCCAGGCTACCGGGATGGTAACGGCGTCCTGATAGTTCCCTCGTCGTCCTGGCTCTGCGATGCTAATTTGTTTTCCTTTAGGGAGGGGCTCGAGCTGTCGGCGTCTCATGTCGTCGTCGTTTCATGTCGTCGTTGTGTCGTGTCGTCGTAGTGTCATGTAGTCACGGTATTAAACAGCGGGACACTCGTTTTGCAACCCCTCGCGCTAGACCGGTTCGTGCTTCAAAGACACGAAACTTTTACAGCAAAGCTGTATACCTCTACCTCGAAACGGTTTCCTCTCAGTGGGCAAAAACGCCTGGGTGCCACGAATACACTTACACACTGCATGCTTCGCCCCTCCCCAGGTTTCACGTTAGTTGAGATGGCCCCGGATTTTTTTTTTTGGCAGAAAAACTGATTGCTCACGCCCAATCCATCGTTTTCTTTTAGAGATGTAAAAACTAGTGTGTATATGCGAGTTGATTGATTGATTGTAGGGTTTAACGCGCCGACGCAACGCAGGCGATGAGGCGCGCCGTAGTGGAGGGCTCCGGATTAATTTTGACCACCTGGGGATCTTTAACGTGCGCCGAAATCTCGTACACACGGGCGTTTTTGCTTTTCGCCTCCATCAGAAAAGCGGCCGCCGCGGCCGTGTATAGGTGAGTAGATGTCTCACATATTCATATTGTGACGCAAAAACGTCGCCTTCTACAGTACACGATGTGCTTTGCGGACTGCAAAAGAAAATCCCCGGAGTCGTAACGCAAAGTCTGGGATATCATAGCGGTGTAGTTTTATTGATTCTGAGTTTGAAAACCACACGTCTTGTGCTGTAATGCAATTCTGAAAACACTTGAAATGGATGTTCTGCAATTGCGCCACACATTTACGTGCAAGTAGGCAACAACGTTCCAAACGTTTTCTTTTTTTTTTCTGTTTCGCCTTGCCTAATACTACTGAAAAGAAAACTAGAGTGCACGTAACGGCAGATTGGTTTGGTTGCTCACTAACAGCGCTCTTGGGAAAATTCTTTGCACGCCAGCTTCTAGACAAGCCGCGTTTCGTTTGGCCATGAACAATTGTGAAATGGTCATCTTGAGTCAAGTATGAGGTACGAATAATTTAGTGTCATTCGAAGAAACTCTGAAACTGCAATCCACACGTTGACAATGTTTGATTATAGTATGCGCTGTTGTCTGTAACAACTGACATTGAACAGTGTTGCGGCTTCTCTCCCCCTTCGCTTCTACGACGGCCCAAACGAAAGCCTTCCCGATAGAAATTTATCGGCCGTCGAAGGCCGAAGAAAAACAGTTTTCCTTGCGCCTATCATTTAGCGGGAAGAACATTCACAAGCCGGCACGGCGTTGCTGCAGATAAATCATGAACCCCGAAGTCGGGCACAAATCCCTCGGATAGAACGGGCCGGTGGGATTTTTGACGGAGGTCCCGCTCGGAAGCCTTATGCCGGCTGTGAGTCATGAATCCGGCTAACGGCAGACGCACAGATGGAGAGGGGCAACAGGGGAGTGGGGAAGGGAAGGCAGCAACCGGGAGAGGGGTATAGCAGCCGGTTTAAGGAGCGAGGGTTACCAGCGTGGCGGTCGGAAGGGTCGCGCAGCGGAGTACGTCAGATCCATATATGTTGACGGAACGCTCGAGCAAAATGAAAAAGAAAGAAAGAAAGGAAACAGAAAGAAAGGAAGAACAGCTGCGTGTAAAAAATGAATTTTATCAATGCGACGAAGTCCCATTTTCGTCGCTCATTTATTATTTTCATGTATTGATGCTGCCCTGCCTTTTACGAATGGCGGCTCGCTTCGCGGTCTATCCTTCTGTGTTTGTGTGTTCTTTGCGCTGTGCGTCATTCTAATGGCTCACCAACTAGCCCTGACCTGCGCTCCTTTTAGTGATTTTAGTAGCTTTGTTTAAAATACAACCGACACATGCATCAAAGCGAAAGGGCCTTCAACGTTAAGCTAGTAAGTGAACGGAGTCAGTGACGACTTTTCGTCTTGATTCCTATTGAAATCGTTTTATATTATTACGCAGCGACACTGCCTTTGATGTGGACCTCAATCTTACCTGTCTCATCATTTGGATACGGATTTTGAGTGGATTCGTTATAGTTACAAAACGCGCCATTTGCAAGATTATAACTTGAATTGAACCTAAGGATTATACTTCTCATAATTTTGGTTACGTCATTTATTTATAATTTGCTAGCAAGTAGAAATAAATAAAGTATATGCGTGTATGTAGATGTCTTTTTTAAGGACGACCATAAATGGTCAGGAGAAATCAAATTTGCTCATACCTTTCACACACATTTTGTCACCTTTATGTTGTGGGATAAAACGATCTCCTGGTCATCCACCTTCACGGAGTAACACGGCTCGTGATTTATTTATTTTTTTGTGTGTGTTTCTTCGTCGAAGCGACGCCCGTTAATACAAAGACCACGGGCACATAAGGGTGACCCATCCTTGTAATCTCCGGGCGGCGGCTCGAGCGTCTACGACATGTGAATAGTTGATGACCAGCGTTGAACCCTGATAAGCTACCATAGTGTGTGTATATATATATATATATATATATATATATATATATATATATATATATATATATATATATATATATATATATATATATATATATATATATATATATATATATATATATATATATATATATATATATATATATATATATATATATATATATATATATATATATATATATATATATATATATATATATATATATAGAGAGAGAGAGAGAGAGAGAGAGAGAGAGCCTAGTAGTCATGACGGACCGGTAATGAAGAGTACTATATTTCTGTGTTTTCAGCATTCGCGAAACCAGGCCCGTTTTTGTGCTTTCAAATTGATGTGCCTGAAATCACGCACTATAGCAAAAAAGCTTGTATTCACAAATCACGTGGAGAAACGATTCAATAGCGTTATATTGGATATATACGGTGACAGTACGCGTGCCATCATAAGACTCATGGTATGTCACATTACATATTTATGATAATTAGGAACCATGCCATATCATCCGTAATCACGTACACAACAAGAAAACAAAATTTTGACATCACGTAAGCAGCAATTGAACAGCATCTATTTCATACCTATGCTGTGATTACTCGTGGTATAATAAACCTTACAACTCCCATAAATAATCCAAGATCCACAGGTTTGATGCGAGTCCTAAGGTAACATGTTCACAATAACAAACTTATTCCGCACATCACAAAAACAAGCAATTCAACAGCGTTTATTTGACACCCATTATGCCAGTACTCGTGATGTAATACACCTCATAGTAAGTCACGTGACTAATTCATGATTCATTAGAGTCATGCGTCATCATAATGAATCATATTCACTTTGACAGGATTATCGTCCATACCTCGAATGCAAGTAATTAAACAGCGTTTAATTGACACACATGTTGCCAATACTCGTCGTGTAATAAACCGCATAGTAAGTCACGTGACCAATTCATGATCCATAGGTGTCATGCCCCATCAAACGGGGACATGTTCACTATGACAAGGTGTTTTTGGGCATCACGTAAACAAGCAATTCAACAGTGTTCTCTTCATACCCTTGATGCCAATGCTCGTGATGCAATTGACCTCATGATGAATCACGTGACTAAATCATGACGCATGGAAATCATGCGACATCTTTGGGAATAATGTTTGCAAAGACAAATTTTTCTGCTCATACCACAAACACGCAAATGAATGGCAATCATTTGATATCTATGATGCTTTTGCTCGTGAAAATAAATGTCATGGTAAGTCACGTGACTGATTAATCATCCTTTGGAGTCACGCGACATCATAAGAAGTCCAATTAACAATTTTTCAACACACCATAAGCCTCTTTCTCGCATATTAACTTTCTTTTTACATTCGCGCGGGCATCACTTTGACTTTTAACCCAATTTTTGACTCACGACACTATCTCATGCCTATAAACAGGAAGCAATATTCCATTTGTCACACGTGATTCTCTAATTGAGACATTCAATTTGATACCTCACAATGCTTAGCGGCATCAAGTTGACTTTTAACCCAAGTTGTGACTCACGTGACCATCTCATGACTATAACCAGGAAGCAATTTTTAATTGGTCCCACGCGACTCCCCTAACCGAGACTTTTATTTTGATACCTCACAAGCCCTAGTGGCATCATACGGACTTTTAACGTAATCTATTATTCACGCGACTATCTCATGAATATAACCAGGAAGCAATTTTGAATTTGTCCCACGCGACTCCCCTCATCGTGACCTTTATTTTGATACCCCACAAGCCCTTGTGGTCTCACATTGACTTTTAACGTAATCTGTGACTCACGCGACCATCTCATGACTATAACAAGAAAGCAATTTTAAATTATTCCACGCGATTCTCCTCATCGAGACCTTTAATTTGATACCTCAGAAGCCTTAGCGGCATCAAGTTGACTTTTAACCCAATCTATGACTCACGTGACTATAACCAGGAAGCAATTTTTCACTTGTCCCACGTGACTCCCCTCATCGAGACCTTTATTTTGATACCCCACAAGCCCCAGTGGAATCAAATTGACTTTTAACCCATTTTGTGAATCACGGGACTATTATCATGACTGTAAGTAAAAAGAAATTATTAAATTATCCCACATGATTCCCCTCATCGAGACATTTAATTTGGTACCTCACAAACCCTCGGGCCATCACTTTGACTTTTAACCCATTTGAGATTAACGTGACTATCTCATGACTATAACCAGGAAGCAATTTTTAATTTGTGCTACATGATTCCGCTCATCGAGCTCTTTAATTTGATACTTTACAAGCCATAGTGACATATGTTTGACTTTTGAGCCAATATATGACTCACGTTACTATCTCATGACTGATCAGGAAGCAATTTTTAATGTTTGCACGGGATTCCTCTCATCGAGACCTTTAATTTGATACCTCACAAGCCCTAGTCCCATCACTTTGACTTTTAACCCAATCTAGGGCTCACGTTACTCTCTCATGACTGCAACCGTTGACTTTTGTCCAAATCAATGGCTAACAAATAATGAGTTAAGTACCTATATGAGGTAATTAATTACACAGAACGCGTGTCGCTCGTGCCTAATTTCTGAGAAAAAAAGTGAGTTTTGTATGAGTAACATCATCAGGGTAACGAGAGGTTGACCCTGTAAACAACATGGAAGCACGCGTTCTCCACACCCACACGCCAGGGCAAGTCCCGACCATTTTTGCGATTTTCTTCTGCGGGTGGCGCTGTTGAACGGCGCCAGCAGCGGCACCTGTCTGTCCCACGTTCGTGCCCGTATTGGGTTTCGAGATTTTCCCTAAAATTTCTATTAAGCGAACAATTTAAATGCGATAACTCATACCCATGACACCGTCCTCGTATTCAGTATAGTAAGTAGGCGAGAGTGCTGGATAGTCACGTGACTGATTTATTGCGCAGTTCTTAGGTCGTCTGGTTAAACTGGTCACGTAACCTAGTTCATGTAACTTGGATGAAAATACACTGCGCCCGGGTCTGTAGTAGTTGCCAACTAAATTACAAAGCGCTGTCATGTGTTGTGCATTGCGTGGGTCCTGGATTATATTGGTTGGCGCCTGGATTATATTCACTGGCGCTGGGATTATATTCACTGGCGTTTGGATTATATTGAGTGGGAAACCCTGTAGATAAGGTTCTCGTGTTAAACGTTGCCAGGTTCAGATTCCAATGGCGGCCTGTCCGGGTACAGGTATTCCTAGCACCCTCTGCTGCGTCACAGGACTGACCGCCGCCGTGGTCAGTTGCTTCGCAGCCATTGGAGACTGAGGGTCGGAGGTTAATTGTCGTATTCACGGCAGGTCAGATCAGTTCATGTTTAATTCTATTTATGCTGTGCACCGCATTTTTGGGCGTATAACCCGCGCCTGCATATAATCCGCCCCGCCCCCCTTTTAGCCCGCCGAAAAAGAAAAAAAAAATCCTCGTGTATTGCACGCACATTTCATACATGAAAGGTTGCACTAAAGGTACTGCTCAAGCAACACATCACATACTATGTAGACAGAAAGAGCGTAAATTTAGCAAGTGGAATACTCTGCTTGCAAGGCGAAGCCACAATTCACTCAGTGTCAGTACTCTCGCCAGAGTTATCACTTGAGCCGGAGTCCTCACTGTCGTACACAAGGTCATTTTCATGGCACAACGCGCATTGCCGTGAAGTTGCACTAAAGGGAAAACCCCTAGTATTATTCGCATCCCTACATTGCCAGTGAAAGTTTCGAATTTTTAGGTACGGAGTACCTTAGACGGCATAATGTCCGTCCGCGTCTCTCCGCATAGCGTTCACAATCGCAAAAAAAGAGACACAGGCACCGGCAGGATTTGAGACTGTGTCTGGTAGACCAGACAGAGTTAATGTCAGTCGTCTTACCCATTGGGCGTGGTTAAGTATCTGAGAGTCAAACGGCTTACTTCCTCGCCTGTAACGGTGCGGAGTACCTTAGGACCTCCCAATGTCCGCCCACGTCCATCCGTGCGCACACCACCATCAAGCGAAAATCAAGAGCAATTTGATTTGAGCCGTGAGTTGCAGTTTCATTTAGGGAATTTTCAAGCTGCAACTCACGCCTCAAATCGAATGACAGTCGATGTCACCTTTGGATGTCACCTGGGGCGCAACTTGGATGTCATTTACAGTCTTCGTACTCCGCACCCTCGCCATTATCCACGGAGTGAAGATGCTGCCATTTTTGGTGTGGGTTATACGCGCGAAAATGCGGTAGGGGCCGCAAGTGAGCCAAACCGCTAACAAGCTGGGAAAGTGGCCACGACGAAGAGGCTTGCGCTGTGAGGGATATCCCTGTGAGCGGTGGCGGCCATCCTTCACATAGTGGGAGGGCACTTAATATTTTAACGACCCGTGTCGAAGCATCGGGTAATATTTTCTTTACTTTACCATCAATATAACAGCGCCAACCGGTTTAAATCAAAGCTTCAAGCTTTCCTTGACTAGTAGAAGAGGCTTGTGAAAAATAACAACGCCGGTTTTAATGCGACAATAAAAAAGGCGCCCTATGAGGCCCGCTGTAATAGAAGACGAAGATTGTATCGATTCTTTACAGCATTCTTTAACACAGAAACTTCCCACCGCATGGGCGTTTTGCATTTTTCTTTCTTCAGAACAGACCTGAACTCAGTAGCAGCAGTAACTTGGGATTAGCCCAAAATAAAAAAAACACACACAAAAAAACAAAAGCAGTGTTAAAGCGGGATTTCTTTTTCTAATTACAAACATTTCTGTAAATGTGCTTTCTATATTGCCCAGGGCAATATTGCTGTCGGATCACAATTATTTACATCGCATACACATGCTATAGCGAACCGTAGCGGCCTCCAATTTTATGCCTCTCTTTTGAGCGCGCAACAAGGCATGTTTCCGAGCGCGCGTAGCTTCATTTTGTTCAACAGCGGCGGGTTCGGTCGCCGCTGTTGCTTGCGAACGGCAATGCAACCGTGCCACTCCATAGCCCAGCGCGGCCTTTCGAAGACCGTCACGCCCAGTATGACACACCAGCAGAGCGGTGATAGAATATATCAGATAGGGCGGCGGGGCCGTGCGAACACACTCTGAGACCGGCGCTCCTTGGTTCCCGTCGGCGCCCATACGCGGCGCAGCGATGCAGTTCAGCCTAGAGTTCCTGTATATAGCTCCTCTAGGGGAGCAGAGTTGCGCGTCCATCCGCCATCTTGAGTTTCAGGTAGCGCGGGAAAGCCACCCTTCTCGCATGTAGGCCGCCGCGCCAGCGGCAGCGGCGAGGAGGAGTGGCGAGGAGCGGCCGGACAAAAATTTGTGGTTTGCAAACGATGTCCACGGGCAAGCGATGCAGAAACATCCCACTCGCGAGGGGCACGATCAAATGCAGAGCATTTCCGGGGGCGCACGACGTTAAGTAGTTTGCGTTACGTTAATGTTGTTGCACTTGTGGCAACTGCTGACGAGAGAACGCGGCGATGAGTGCGTTCAGCCTCGCCGACACCCGCCCTTATCACGCCACGATCGCGCCACGCGCGCGCGATGCTGACGTCACGATCACGCCACAGCTGTTGTTGATCCCGCGACGCGCGCGCCCCCACTTGTTGGGCGCGAACCGACCGCGGAGAGAGATCGCGCGAAGCGAGCGGAGAGTAGGCGAGGAGGAGCGAGAGAGCGCTGACGAGAGAGCGCGGCGATGAGTGCGTTCCAGCCTCGCCGACACCCGCCTTTATCACGCCACGATCGCGCCGAGAGGGCGCACCTGCGAGCGATGCGGACAACTACGGACGCCAAGAACGGGTGACATCGTGAGTTAAAAATGCTCTGCATTTAAAAATTACGCCCACCTCCCCTCGCGGGAACACTGGTGTGATGCGACGCTGAAGAGGGTTCCGTTGGGTGTTTCCGTTGGGTCGATTAGTCGAATTGCGTGAAACGCGTAGTGAACGTGAATTGCGTTTCAATCACATCGTTGGGTTCCACGTGAGGGGATGCGGGCGTAGCGCACCCGAAGGAGAGGAGACCGCGGAGAGAGAGAGAGTACTGCACATGCGCCGCCCACCGGCGGAGCGAGAGTGCGCTGCGCCATGCGCCCACATATGTTGGGCGAGAGTGTTCGCTATCGGAGAGAGGAGAGGGGGTGAGCGGAGGAGAGACGCAGCTGTGCGGTCGCGGACAACGACGACGCAGTGAGGACAGGGCCGCCGGCAAGAGATGCTCCTCTTAGCGTTGCATCTAAAACTGGCGCACGATTCTCGGCTGCTTATCAGCTGAGCCGCCGCCGCTGCCGCCACTTGGACAACAGCCGATGCTCAGTTGAGCAGAACTGACTGAATACCCGTGGTCTTGTGCGCAGCACTGAAAGCGGGCTTTCCTGTCGAACTGGAACCCGCGGCATCTGGCAATCAGACGCGCAACTCTCGCGCTACGCGATATACAGGAACTCTAGTTCGGCCACCGCTCCCGCGCTCCGTTTACTTCTGCGCGGACCTGTACATCGGTACTTTCGTGTTCTCGTCGTTCGGTGGCTCATCCGAAGCAAGCGACATTTGAGCGGGAGGTTCAAACACGATTTAAAAGAGGCTGGGCGGCGGCGAGACGCTGTGAGACAATGGCACAGTAGCGCGCGCCGCCGTGCGTTCGCTGAACACGGGATCACTTTCCGAGACGCAGCAGCGATGCGCCGTGACGGAGAACACTGCAGTTTGCGCTGCACAGAGATTTCGCATCAGGGAATATAGTAATGATCACTGCATTTTTAAAGACGATAGACTTTCTTGGGCTACTTAAACCCAGAAATTTTGGTCTGTCTGTCCGTCTGTCTGTCTGTGACTCGATTCAGCCACCCGGCCAAAGCAAAAGAATGCCTGCGCAATAGTCTTATATAGTCACAGCTAAATCTACCCTTCTTGGTCCGGTGTAATGTTCATACTTGTCAACATTCTTGAAGAAAAACAAGACATTACGGAAATATGAGACAACAAATCAATACCGAAGTGATATTTGCAGTGTTCCTTTATAAAAATTCAAACATGCTTGACTTTTGCGAAATTAAATACTTCATCAACTCCAGAAAAAGAATTCACTCCGCCGTCGCCTCCTGTCGCCCGCGCCACTATAGCTTCTGGCGCCATTTTAAAAAATCAACCGGCAACAGTTACGAAAGGTTCCACTAGATAGTTTCCACGTTCTGCTTGCAACGCACGTGGAGTAGGGAAACCATGGAGGAAGAAAAATGTTAGGAGGGAGCATGACGTCAGGCGGCCCAGCTTCGGCAAGCCAACCTCCTCTGACGCCGCTTTCTCCTCTCCTCGGGCTCCTCCCGCGCAATGCATTATGGAAAATCCACCACGCTCACGCCCGCGGTAGCATTTAGTGGCTCCGGCTGGCTGCCGGTGGAGATGGAGGCGAGCGCCGTCGCCGAAGGCGCCGTACAAGATTGTTCGCCAGCGTTGCGCTCCAAGCTTCGTATTGTGGAAGTACTGCCGCTGTCGCTGTTCAAAGCAAGGCGAGACTTCGATCGCATTCTTACGAAGCACCCTCACGAGCTGCAAGCCGAATTTCACTTCTGACGTTGGATCGCTCGAACGCGCCGCCGTAAACATTCACAAGCAGGA
The DNA here is from genome assembly GCF_048455015.1 of Haemaphysalis longicornis. Classification (NCBI taxonomy): domain Eukaryota; kingdom Metazoa; phylum Arthropoda; class Arachnida; order Ixodida; family Ixodidae; genus Haemaphysalis; species Haemaphysalis longicornis. Next base: position 174,306,042 of record NW_027526361.1, on the reverse strand, counting down.
GCGGCCTACAGCTGCGCGGTGTTTGCCAGGTGTGCTGTGACGATTGCGTTTGGCATTCTGCTGAGTTATCGCGCGTAACGAGTGTCGTGTTGGCGGGGAGGTGGTGAAACTAGCTTTGGTTTCGCTCGCGCGCGCTTTTGCATACGTTCGCCTTTTCGGTGCTCCGGCGTGATGGTACGTTTTTATCTACTTCAGTGCACTGGAAAACAAAGGGTTCAGAACCCTTATGTTGGGTGTGACCACCTCGCGTCGCAAGCAGTACGCCGGCTGTTTGTCCGCTGAGGACCGCTCGATCGGTGCGATACGTATATGAAAAAAAAAAAAAAAAACGAATGCTAGATTACGCCTGGGAGGGACCTTGCTGAATTGTGGACTGACTGCGCCTTGCCAATAAATGGTTAAAGAAATGGCTGAAATGGTTGATCTTTTCAACTTTGCCTGAGCGGCGAAGTTGAAAAGATCATTTCCACTTCTGCACGCGGCGGCGGCACACAACTCTCCGACTGCGGCGTGAACTTCGACGGGTCGGAAAGCTCAGTATACAAAGATGTTTTCTGCCTCTCCCGCCCGACCACTTTGCCCGCACGATCAGGCCGCTGCGCGTTTCGGGTTGCAGGCAGAGCTGCGCGCAATGACTCGTCGCCGAAACTCAAATACGCGGACGGCCCGGCAACCAAACGGATAGACGCACGCACGCAGCGTCGGCGAAGGCCACATGAGGCGCAAAGAACTACCGCTTGCCTGTCACGTGAATAGAACACCTCCCATCAGTCTTTCCTTTTTATTTTTTATGACTAGGCTTCACGATTGTCACGTGACGCTCCCTCCTAAACTTTTCTTTCCTCCATGAGGGAAACGCGGTTCTATAAACGTTGAAGTAGGGCGCCTCGATTAACGCGCGTCTTCGCCGTACGGCAGCGTTCGCATCGAGACACCCGGTTTGGAGCAGTAGAACGCTTAAAATTTAAAATGATTTAAGCAAACATTTGGCGTCTTTACCTTGGGAGGAGTGCGACGCAAGAGGAACAACATGAGAGGTGAGCGGTAAAGGGAAGGGAGGCATTTACTTCGCAAAAGCCGATAAAGACTATCGTCTCTTGACGTCATTTGCAACGAAAGGAGCAGATACGCGGCCAATTTTTTTTGTTGAGGTACTTGATGTGCGTTTGTTCATCATGATCATCATCGTCTTCTGAAGTCCACTGTGTAAAGTGGCGTTCCTGCAGTCCTTTTGAATGCCATCTGTGAAGCAAAGAAAACTTCGTTTAATAAACATGACTTGAGGACCGCGAAGAGCGAGGATATCAGCTCCCGCAACTTCGGGATGAATTTTTATCTAAACAGTGCACACTAATTAGTGGCAGTTGACATTCTTTTGAAAACAATCTGCACTGTTTTTCGTAGCTGAATAAGTTGCGGTAAAGATGCTCGGTGACCTCAGCTTCCGCGAGTCTTCTCCCGTGAGCCCAGCATGATCGCGCGCCATGGTGTCTTGTTTACAGCGGTAGCCTTCCGCACACATCACACTACTGACACTGAAAGGAACGTGTGTTCGTTATATGTCAGGAGCAGAACCCTCTGGCGGGTAAAGGCTGGCCTGGACAGCGCAAACGGCTCGCCGTTTCCCTCTTTCCGAGCCGTCCCCATGCCCTGTGTCTGCTTGACGGCCGCTGACACGCACTCGCCGTGGAACTAAATCGGATGGGTGGGAGGGAGGTCGCAGGGAAAAACAGGGAAAAAGGTAGAAGTGAATTAGTGACACGTGGCTTCCCAACACGCGCCTCGGGTCACGTGAGCCAGTTCGCACCGGGGTGGGGGGTTGCAGAACTGACTCATTCCGGCCTGCTGCGAGTGGCGGGTGGGACCCCAGTGTTCGGTCAAGCGTGGACAGCGCGGAGCGCTGATAGCCGATAGAGAATTCCGAGAAAGGCGAGCGGGCCGGCGGTGGTTACCAGCAACACGAAAAGATTCGGGGCACTCGGGCGGCAATATCGTTCGGCAGCGAGCTTTCTTTAAAGGTAGTTAGTGTATGTTTCCGACCTCCTGTTTTCTGATTGTCTGGCGCGGCCTGATGCGTTAAATAATGCCGGAGTACCAACAAAGAGGACGATGGATGTATCATGCCGCAAGAAACATTTCTGACGCCATGCTGCGTCGCAGTGTTCTGCTCTCCTTCTCCCCCATGACACCCAAAGCAAAACCGGTTTGATTTTGTTAGCTTGCCTTACGACATACGATGGCTTTTCAGCGAGAGGGTCGGGTGTTCCTTTATCGCTGTACTGATGCTATAAACCAGGGAACACCCGCGATGCCGCAGTTGCACTCCTGGTACGTGGCCTGCACTGTTGTGAGAACTGTGTTTCTGTGATTACCCGAGAATGACGAAGCGGTGCTTCTCCTACTGGAGCACTATCACTTGCCTTCATTAGGACGTTAATTTGGTTTAGCTTATCACTCGCTGTATCCCGCTTCTTTTCGCCAGACAATGTGAACTCTAATAGGACAGCCCCGTGTTTGTGTCCTCTTTTTTTTGTCTCGTGTCGTTAGCGCTGTTACTATGAACATATACCAACTCGCCCAGTCTTCCGTTTTAAGACCACGATATATATATTGCACCGAAAACCGGCTCCATGCTATTTCCCATCGCGTCAGGTGGAAATGGCGGAACGCCCGCTTTCTTGTTGCTTTTCCCTGCATTTCCCCACTCACTAGCCTATCCGCGCGATGCTTGCTTGATATGATGATGATGATGCTTATTGGCTTCCCCTTTGTAACGGGGTGGCGTTGCACAGCGGCCTTAGTCGCAACGCCACTGTACAATCACCTCGCCAAAAATACAAACAAAATAAATAAAAATAGTATCAAAATAAAAAGAAAATACTTTTACGAAATTTTTGTGCTAGTCTGACTTCTTTGTTCGCATGTCTTCCCAGATTGTTCTCTGCTCTTTCCCCACCAACATTCTAACCTTCCTTTACTAACCTCTACTGCTGTCCAGTTCACTTTTCTGCTAACCTTAAAGCCAAGGGCTTCCGGAAGCTGGAGGGCTTCATCACTGAGGACTGGACGGATACTTTTGCACTCCGTTACAATACGTCGCATGGTTTCTGGCTCATTTCCGCAGCCTGCGCATAGTTCTTCCTGTACTGGCTCACGGATAAGCGTTTTTGTCCGCAAGCAACCCGCTCGGGCTTCAAAAAGCAATGCACTCCCTTTGGTATTATCGAATATTTTTTCCCTTGTGATCTCGCGCTTCCCGATCCTGTAGATATCTAAGGACTTCTTCGCATCCGTCCTCTTTTTCCAGGTCGTTGTCTCTGTTTCTTTCACTTCATTTTTTATTGCCTTGGTCGTTCCCCCTGCACATCCAGGTTTCATATACGTTGTCCTGAGCCTTCTGGTTCTTTTCCTTCATTGTGTGTCCACGCTTTTCAATTAAAGATACCGTAACACTTTGGCCGCCCATCTCTGATCATCCATATTTCTAAGTCGTTCTTCAAAACATATTTTGCTCTGTCCTTCTATCACTTCGAAGGATGCCCATCCCATGTCTCCCTGCACTGCCTAATTTGTTGTTTTACTGTGTGCTCCTAATGCCAATCGACCTACGGCCCTCTGATTTACTTCTAGCCCTGATTGAATTTCTGATTTGACACACACTACTGCGTTTGAAAAGGTGAGTGCTGGTACCATTACTCCCTTCCAGATTCCTCTCACTACTTCATATCTGTTATATCCCCACAGTGCTCTGTGCTTCATGATAGAGGCATTTCTTCTGCCTTTCTTTCTTAAATGCTCCTCATGAGTTTTCCGATACGCCTGACCTTCGTTTAACCATATGCCCAGATATTTGTATTTCGTTACCCACGGTATTGCTTCTTTTTGAATGAATACCGATTCGTTACGGGCGTTGTCACTAAAAAGTAGAACGCCCGACTTTGCTGTGCTTTGCTCCTGACTCGAACCCCAGTTCAGTGGCTTCTTCTCCGCAGATATCTGTGAGCTGTTGCCCACACTGTTTGCTATCTGCTAGTAGTACTATGTCATCTGCATATATCAGTCCCAGGATATGTTGTTCCACTTCCTGTCCTTTACGGCTATAACATAGATTAATACCTATTTTACTGCCTTCAAGCTTTCTTTCTAGTCTAGCCATGTACAGCATGAAGAGCAATGGCGACAGATGAGAACCCTGCTTTAAACCTTTATTAGATGCGGCGCATCTCTTGCTCTGAGGCATGTCCCTCCTGCGTCGTCGGCGTCCGTCCGCACGCCACCTGCGCATGCGCGACTCTCCTCCGTTCGTCTCTCCCACAGCTGTACGCAACACTCTCACTCCGGCGCATTAGCATAACGACAGCTGGCGCTTGGTTGGCGCGCGCTTCGCTGCGTTAACGCTGCGTTAACAGCTGCTCCGGTGCGCATGCGCGACTCTCTCCCGTGGTCTCCTCTCCTTCAAGCGCTTTGAATATAAAGCGGGTATCGCTCCGCGGCGGTTCAGTCAGCGCTGGCTCTCGTTCTTCTCGAACATTGACAATGAAACCAACATTCGACCACTACTGCGGCAACCGCTCACTGTGCACTTTTCTGGCCATAAAGTTATCATTCTTAAATGTAATAAAGAGCTGGGTGGTGGTCGCTAAAACACGTGTACTCTCTCATTTCGCGTATGCATGTGCCGCATCACACCAGGGATCCCTCGCGGGGAGATGGGGGCAATTTGTGTGACTACCGGTTCCGTGCACTTTTGGTCTTCCCAGGCAATTTGCACCTCGCTCTCATTGTGAATTCCCTGCAACAGCTGTATAAAGTCCTGGCCTAATCCCTCCCGCTCAAGTATGCTCCACAGAAGTTCTCTATCTACGTTGTCGTATGCTCCCTTTCTATCGAGAAATGCTATCCATAGTGGTCGCTCCTGAGCCATTGACACCTCTATGCATCGCCCCCTCACGGAGACTGTGCGAAACGACTTACAGAGTGTACAGCCGTCGGAAGGTGGCGGTCCAACGCCTCCATGTTTACGGTGTCTCGATGCCAGCGCCGCCGTACACGCTGGAGACACCCTTTGAACTGTCCCGTGCCACCACCCTTTGATGAAAGTGCTGAATGCGCTGGTTTTTTTTTTTTTTTTTGTTTCTCACAAGACCTAAAATTACAAAACAGATAACATGAATAAAAATATGCAAGCAAATGGAGTTACGGGGTTAATTATAGCGCGGCGTTGAGAAAATGACTTGCTGCGGCGGTGACGGAGTGATCCAAAATGGCTGCGTCAACGCATACGTGTCTCCACCCTGTACGGCGGACTCGCAAGAGTGGGAGCACCTTAGGGTTTCTAGGATGCGTAGTTTCTCCGCAACCTGATTCGTGGTCTGGTGCGCGCCGGCGTACACTGCTTACAAGTTTTCACTGTCCCTCAAGAAAGCGGCTGACAGTTCGCGGAATGTTAGCCTGGCGGCGCAGCGTTGATTGTACAAACTGACGCCGTTACAAAAAATATACCGCTTGCCGGCGCCAATTATTCAACATCATTTGTCATTTTGTCAATCATTAATGCGCCAATCTTGCGACAAAATCCAGGGAAAAAATTTTAACTGCTTTTGCTACTAATAGTTTAAACAGTCGCCACTTCGATGTTTGAATGATGAATTTCATTTTTGAGCAGCCCTATGTTGCATTTCGGTATTTTCGTAATTTTTTTATGTAGCTGCTGTTTTCAGTGACGTTTATGTTTATTGAGATAACGAAAGGTTTATGAGGGTGGTTGCGACGCGTATCGCATTGAAAGTTCTTTTTAGAGCCGAACGGCCCTATTCCTTGATGTGGCCCAAATCGACGTATATATGCAGTTTGAATGGATATAAAGTTGTAATGGAAGCTGACAAAAATTTTTTTCTGGAGTGTTCGGGATGTCGTTGTTTTCTAAAGTGGTTCAACAGCCGATATATATTCAATGTTTCTTTATAAAACGCTTCATATTGGCAGGTCGGAAATAAAGACGGGTTAATACAGGCTAAAAGTACCGCGTGTTTGCTTGAAAATTGCCCTTCGAGGCCCTGCAAGAAGATCCCCACAGCGAACTCCTCAAGCCAGTCTTCGAACGATGAAGATGTCCAAGAAAATCGGTGCCCTTGAACGCAACTTAAAGGAGGAATAAAAACCGCAGCCCTACAACCCTGTGAAGGTGTTTGCTCTGGTGGGATTTGCATGGTGGGGTTTCAGATATGTTGGGGAATTGCAATGTTAAATTATAAGGACAGTGCGCCATATCCACGTCACATACAAAGGACACCCACGACTGTTGGGTAGAGACAACGACGTCTCTCGTGCATTGCACAGCTCCCTGCCGAAAAGCGGGCAGCATTTCGCGATGTCGCGAGGGATAGAGACGCTGCGCGTTAGAAGGAAAACAACGGTTCGGGAAAGCGGCGCGGTGGTGGTGAAATGTGTGAAGTGACGCCGTAATCTTAGCCCCTCCGTAGACGGTCATGCTTCATTTTGGACCACGCAATGTGGGAAAGCCAGCCTAGAAAGACCAAGCCTACAGCGATACTCGTAACGTCGGCTTCACCTAAAAACACAAATGCATTAGTGGGAAGACATTTTTCAGTAGCAATACAGGCCGTCATGATGAAGTAGTGATGCTCTATGGCGGCTTTTTTATTTTTTTATATAATTGTTTTTCTACTCTGAAAATTGCTGGTCTACGCTCGGTCTATCGCCGGAGACGGTCTTCTGCATCCTAGCCATAAATTGGTTCCTGTAAAATATCCGGTTTTTAATGAAGGTGGTAGAGAATGGCCTCACTAGTAACATGTAGCCTTCAGTGCTGAGTTACTGTTTAACTTGTGGTTCTTGGTGCGCTTCAATTTCCATGTAAAAGTTATACATATTGCCGTTTCTATTTGGCCTAACTAAGCCAGGGAAACAGCCATCACCGCTTAGCCGGAACAGAACAGAGACAGTTTCAGGGTTTGAATGAATTGTCTGTACAGTAAATGCGGAATTTTTGCCCAAAACTCTGCATTGGTCGTGGATGAGATCCTGAGTATCGGATGAGATCCTGAATTGGCATCAGCAAGTATTGCTACATCGTGCATTACTGTTAGATTAGGTTAGGTATAACTTTATTCATGCCTTCAAAACGACGGTTCTTGCCGCGACGCGGGCCTGGCGTCGACCTAGGGTATGCTGTTACTCTGCGCAGCGCCAACGCACCCCGTTGCCGGTCTATGTTTTTCGAGTGCACCCCGGGCCTGCTGGATGGCCCAAAGTTTAATTTCCCTGTCGTTACTGCGAACTGCATCTTGGAGTTTCGGAGAACAATTCTTTGATTTCCGAAGACAGTCCCGGAAGATGTGCCACTTGTCTGCCAGACCCACTTTACACACTTTGCACAGACCACTCAAAGTCATGGGTGTAACACGTGCAGCGTTGCGGGCGCGAGGATGGATCCGGTTTGGAGCTGCCGTAGCATGGATTTTAGGGCTTGTCAAGCTGTCTAGAGCAGCTTTTCCCCCAACAAATCCACCCTAAAATTATGTATATTTTATGAAAAATAAAGCAATTCAATTCAATTCATGCAGCAACGCGGCCTTCTCCTGGTTCAGTCCTTGGTGGGGGGGTGGGTGGCATTACCCGTTGAGCTAGGCGGTAGGCCTTGGTGATTTCGGTGTACATTGCTAGGTGGTCTTTGCTCTCGACCCACCACGGACGGTCGGTCTCGGGGGAGCGGGAGCACGCGCCTCCGAGTGAGCCGTCTCGTTGTGGTTGGACATAGTTGCGCACTCGCCCATGTGCGCCGGGAACCACTTCATCAAATCAAATCAAATAAAATCGTTTATTTTCCTTTCTTTTACAAAAGGAGGGCACAACCGCAAAAAGCCACTGTTACAAGCGGCTTGACGAGGCGGCTGCCCCGGTTTCCGGCAACAGCAGATATCACGACCGTATGCGATATTATTTCATTACACATCTTCTGGATTAAACGACAAAAAAAAGACACACACATACTCACACACTGCACACACACACACACACACACACGAGAAATAAAAGGAAGACATAATAATCAAATTAAATCACAGTCATGGCCATATACTTAGCGGAAACGGGAATGGTAATAAGTATACAATTGTTTGATGCGGACTTCTCTGTCTTGAAGCTTGATCTTTCCGATGATGGCGCCCACCTGGGCGCACACTCGACCCATGGCGACGTTGCGCGCGGTGGTTCTTGAGTCGCTGAGCACGGCGCGACACTCAGCGTCGCAGATCGCCAAAGCGATGGCGGCCTCCTCGGCGTCCGTGGCGCCCGTGCACCGCACGCTGGCGGCCGCTGTCGTGGTACCCGTGGTAGCCTTGACGGCCACCGCGACGAAACCTTCTCGTTGGTACTCCGCCGCGTCGACGTACCGCGCGTGCTTGTCCTTGGCGTGTTGTTCGATGAGGGTTTGGCCCGCGCCGCTCTCCGCTCCTTGTTGTATTCTGGGTGGACGTTCTTGAGGGTCGGGTCCGCTCGTATGTGGTCCCGTGCATCCTCGCCGAGGTCGCTCGAGTGCCGGTCCGGTGCTAGGGGATTGTAACCCAGGGTCATGAGTATCTGGCGTCTTGTCTTGGTTGCTGAGAGGCGCTCTAGCTGCGCCGTCAGCTGCGCCTCTTCGATCTCTTCGAGGGTGTTGTGCAGGCGGAGTTGAAGTAAGCGTGCCGTGCTCGTGGTATCAGTGAGGCCCAGCGCCATCTTGTAAGACTTACGTATTAGCGCGTTGATCTTGTTGCGTTCCGTGACCCGCCAGTTGTGGAAGGCAGAAAAGTACAATATATGACTTATGACAAAGGGGTGGACGAGGCGCAACAGGCTGTCCTCTTTCATTTCCGCTCTACGCGTGGAGACTCGGTGTATGAGTCGGGTTGCCTCCGCTGCCTTGCCGCTGAACTTGGCCAGGGTTTCCCCGTTGCAGCTGTTGCTGCTGATTAGAATGCCGAAGACCCGGATCCTTGCCACCTCAGGAATTCGCTGTCCCGACGCGGTGACGATCTTGATGCGGTCGCAGTCTCTTTGGGGGATGTTGCCCTTGCGTTTCGGCGATGTCACGTGATCTAGCTCATTTCGACGCACTGAAATCCTTATCCCAGGAAGTGTGGCACCTGCGGCCGCTCTGCTGGGAACACCGCGTTACAAAACGCGCCGTCCAGCTTGGCCACCCGCCGGTAAAGGTGACAGGACGTCGCAACGGCATCGCGCGCTTGTGTTCCGTCTCGTGCATCACATCAAGCAGCTGATAATTGCCGCCTTTCCTCCAGTTTCAGCTACAAGAACATTATTTTGACCAGTGATCTTTGCGTAAGACGCGTTCTGCGTTGAATCCAGTGGGTTTTGCAGTCATCACCGGTCTTTTATGTACAGTATAAGATAACGAACGATCTCAAAAATTTGAATGCAATTGGTTTTTCAATTCCAAAATGATTACAAGGCGGCCGACTAGGAAGACGAGCAAATGGGGAGAGAAAAAAAAGCAGGAGGCTGAGTGAAGTACACTCGAAAAAACCCGCTGTGAGATGCTATGCAGCAGAAGAAACACTTCCTGTTTCTGGATTAAGAAGAGGGTTTGGACTTATTAGTTCCGCTTTCTGTTGCGAATATATCTTATGTTCAATGAGTTCAAACTTGCCTATGTTACCTTCTTGTTGGAGCAACGGGCGGCTTGTGTAAAAGTCGACTGCATAATAAAAGGCACTGAAAGAAAACCTAAAGGAAACCGCTACGCAGCTGTGATTACCTTACGTGAGAACGTTCCTGCCACTGCAACGCTTGGAAACCCAGAGCAAAATGTGAAAACTTCAGCCGTTAGCGACTTGGGTATACGGCGTGATGGCACAACTGGGTAAACAACGTATCTACGGAGCTGAACGCAGCCTTAACGGATACCGGCATGGAACAAGAGGGCGATGGAGAACATGTGTATCAAAATGTATCCATAATGTATCACAACCATATTGTATATAAACGTAAGAAATGTCTCAAAACCATAATGTATCAAATCTAACTCGCCGAAGTTTCCATCGTGCTGAACTAAACCTAACCGATTGGACATATGCTGTTACTTGTGGTCCCGTGAACCCTTGATTCCTCCTACCTCAGCTTAGGTGGGCATTGTAAGCTCGTGGGCTGTACACAAAGCTTAACTGAGGTTTAGTGGTGGAGACTTCACCACAACCACCACTACCGCTACAATTGCTTGGATTATGGCACGTAGAACGTTTTCCGTTAACGAACCACAAAGCATCACGTAAGGGGACTACCAGCCCAGCATTTCTGCGTGCTACAGCTACTCCTCTCGTCACTGTGCCCCGCCGTGTACTGGACGTCAGTAGTGACTTTCAGTGCAGAAGTGCATGGCCCACTTTTGGCGTTAGGGAACCGCTTTTGTAAAGTCAACTTCTCTCCATGCTGGCTTAAATGGTTCTACCATTTTATAGAGGAGCACGGTTACCGGAATATGCAGCATGTACACGTAAGCTGTATATTTGCAGTTGAAACAAAGCACTGACAGTTCTATCTTTTCCCCGTAATATAGAAAAGTCGTTGCAGTTGACAATCGAACAGCAATCCGTGAACTGCGTTATCCGGTTAACCCTGAAGTTAAAGCGTTCCGGTAATCCGGTGAGCTTTGAAATCTGTGCTTTTCCTCAAACCCAGCCTTGTTTTTTTTTTTTTTTTTCATTCTGAGGGGCGTTCCTAGTGTTTGCTTAGACAGTTTCGCTCACTTGCTGAGGCCCCGTCCATGGTTGTGGGATGTGAATTCTCGTCACGCCCGCAACGGATCAACTATCGGAGAGCCGCTTCGAGTGGATTTTCGCTCTGGAGCGATAGTTGCCTTACGCGCCATCGTCGTGAGCTTCCTAAAGGCCGTAGTACTCGGCGTATTACGATTGCTCCCAGCCTGTTTTATGTTTTCTGTTTCTACAGTGACTGCAAGCGCCCTTCTTTCTGGCACAAGCGTTCGGTGGTGCACGTTGTGATCGCCGACAACGTTAAGCGGCTCAGACACCGGAGATTACGTCCAAGGTACTGTGGCGCTGCTAGCGAGTTCAAACGGCAAAGTCGTTCGGTTTATGGTTGCGCTAGGCCTCACGACGGTGTTAGCGCAGGGTGCAGGGGACGGCTACCCCCAAACAAGACGCATCACCGCTGTTCCCTCTCACGCCATCGGGGAATCTGAACCCATAAAGTTAAACGACGTTGCGGCTTATAGCCAGTCGACCGTTTGCCGCACTACTTAGCACTGCCGCGTCACCGCTCGTTGCTGATGGGCCGTGTTACTTGGGCGCAAAGAACAAAAAAGGCCGGGAAAATGCCACAAACAAGGAGCCTTCTTCTGCAGCATCCGCGTATCGTAACATGGCAGCCCACCCTAGAGGACCTTCCAACCTTTACTTCTGATGTAGCCTAGCTATCCACACGACGGTTTCCTCTGGGATCGAGTTGAACCCTCCAGATACCGCGGCAATCACTCGTTCTATGCGTTCCTCGTGCACTTTTTAGGCAGAATGATCTCTCACGTATGCGAAGACTAGCGGTAAAAATACAAATACCAAAAGTAAACAACACGGACTATGTAATATTGCCGCGAACTATGTATGGGTTTGTTAATTTATTGGTTTGTTTTTACTGCCCGCCCACTCCAGGGCCTGTTATCTCTGTCCCCAGCGAACAGCGTCTTCCATTCTTTATTTTTATGCCACACGGGCTATCTCATTCAGATAAGCAGGCTGTTTCGCCCTAACGTCACTAGACGAGCATAATCTTCTTTGATCTACAATGTTCCGGATGTAAATCGACGGTTCCAGAAACACTCGCGCCGAAAGACAAAAGCCTGCAGAGCAGACGCCGCGGCATTCGAATCGCCGACGCGTGCCTTCGACGTCGCTTTGATGATTGATGCTTCGCCGCCTGTGTATCCTTTGAGTTGTTAGGGGAGCACAAGTTCGCTCCAATTAACTTGTTTTCCTTGAAGACAACTGCGTCGTCGTTGGCGTCGTGACAATATTCATGCAATTTATATGCACATGCAGCGCTTACGGACGTTTTTGTGGCTTACGGGGATTTTGTATTTGTGTCAGGTAATTTTCAACGTTGTCGCCTGCCACGAAACAGTTTTTTTCTTCCATTATTGTTGCATTAAATGTTTTTCTTCCCGGCCTCGTATGTGTTGTTTTAGAATGTCTTCCCGCGGACTCGAACGGTCGAAAGCACGATTCCTATGCTAACGAAGTAAATTTAAAATGCAGTAGCTCAAATTCACTGAACTTGGTTGCTAGGCCGTACCTGGAGACACCTGTTTTCGATGTATGATCCGGCTAAAAAATTACACCATCTTCCCGTGGGGAACCCTGATGAGGATGCCTAGCATCGTGGCGGTTCCATGTGGTTCCATTGTGTTGCCGTTATGTTGAGTGATGTGGTTTTTACTAGCGCCAGAGGGAATTCCGCGTCCGGGTCCACACCGGTGGCAAACGCACGCAAGTGCTGTTCTGTTACGGTGAGTAGGCGGTGGTTCTCGAGGCGCCGAAACTCGCTCATGTTCTTGTCGATGTTGTCTCTGTGGTAGAATCGGTAGTCTCCGTCAGCTTTGGTGAGGTAAAGCTTGTTTACATTGGTGCACCGGCTTAGAGCAATGTACACGCCCTCCTCTTCGCAGTTTTGTTGTTGTTGTTGTTGTTGTTCCTGATATTATCGTCTTCTCGTTCTTCTTCTTCTTCGGCGGTTCCCCTACGGGAAGATGACGACGGTGGTTGAACGCGAACCTATCTCGTGATGGATTCTTGGGTTGGCCAATTCCTATGGGCATCCTGCCACAATCAGCATCAGAGGCGCTGCGGACGGGGCTGGTTGAGCTGCAAGGCGCGTGGCGCTTCCCGCCACAGCTTTCCCACGGGAAATTCAGCATCCCCCTCCAAAGTTTTCAGTTCGTCGTTTCCGTTGACATTCAGCTTCGCGTGTCTTCGTTGTATCTTCGCGTGTCTTCGTGTCTTCGTTCAGCTTCTTGACGTAGTTTGAATGAGTCAAGGACATAAGGCGCGTTCGTAGCACTTGCTCCTGTCCCGGATTTGTAGCGTAGTGGGAAGAACACCGCGTACCTCCCGTTGCGGCCAGAGAGTCGTGGGATCGAAACCGGGCGCCGCTATTTCTTTTTTTATATAGTGTAGTATCGCGGAGTTGTGGGTGTAACGAGGAGAGTTGCGCATGCGGAGTGAGCGTTTGGACGGCGCCGCCATTAGCGACGCAGGATCAGGCGAGCCTAAGAAATGCTCCGCATTTAAAAACTCTCCTGTGCTTTCAGTAATGGCATCTTAAAGGGGTACTGACACAAAATTTTGAAGGCGAGATAACTTCTCAAATAGATTGGTGTGGACACATATACATCATCTGCAAAATATCAGCGGCGAATACAGCCTAGAACATATATAAAAGCAATTTTAAAGTGTGAGAAACGCAACCGAGCAGCCAGCAGAGGACCACGTGCAATCGACATCCCCTGGGTATTTTGTAAATGAACAACATCCACACACGTCACGAGTTTGTGTTTGCCGCTTCCGCACTGCCGGTGCTTTTCGCCGGCTCGCCCGACTCGCCGCTTCAATCGGAGGGCCGGAGGGCGGAGCTTCTGCTCTCGAGAACGAACGACCCGATCGTTGGCGGCGGAGGCGCCGTGAATTCGTCAGCTCATCGGGCAGCTTGCCGCGACCAAAGTTCTACAGCGATTCCAGGCACTCTGTTTCTATTACTTTTGATTTAAATTGGACGCGAAAACGCGCTGGAGACACGAAAAGCCCACTGAGCGAGCCGCATGGTCGCTGTGCAGGCGGCGGCCACGGCCGCGAAGTGGCCCAGGCCGGCGCCGGTAGCTCGAGTGATAGCTTGTTACAGCTGCACGAAATTGCACCCAAGTCCCAACCACGGCAGTTTATATGAGAAAGGAGTTGCTGATGCGATGGCGGGTTGCATTAAAAATTGTCATCTGCACCGCTTACAAGAGCTGTAATCGAATATCCGCCGAAGTGCTAAGCCGAACACATCTGTAGGCGGACCTGTAGGCAGACACCCGGCTGCTCCCAGCGCGCGTCGTTCTCTAGCCGTGGCAGCATTTGCACTCGCAGCGCCTGCGTCACGTCCACGGTCGCTTTTTAATTAAGCGGCTCACGAGATCAGTACGTGGGGGCATTGGCAGAAACTGCCGGCGACACGGATTCGACAGGGCTACGGCAGCTTTGCTCTGTGATATCCCTCCGACGGTCACGTGGTCAGCTTTGTTCATACAAAATCCATCGTTTCGCAGCACCCGTTGAAACCGAAACTGTGCCTGGCCGCATTGAAAATGCCTCTAATTAAACAACGGTTGCACGCTGAAGCAAATGAGGTTTCTACAGGTGATAAGTAGGTCACTAGCTACTTATCGCAACAAAAAAAAAAAACAAGATGCAAAATTTTTGCGTCAGTGCCCCTTTAACGCGCGACATGCGGGAATCACCAGTGCATAGAGGTCGGTGACTTGGCACCTTAATTACACGTCCTACGTGCCCCACAACTAGTTTTTTATTTTCATGGGAACATAGATTCACTTCGAATGGATCCGTCGTCATCGTCAGCCTGTTTGTGCCCACTGAAGGACAAAGGCCTTCCCAAAGATCGTTCTCTAAAGTCGGTTTCTTCAATCCACCGAATTTTGTTATAATTATTCCTTTGCCATATTCGAGGTCTTCCCCTCTAACGTTTTCAAGGCATAATATTTAAAATTTAACCACATTTAGGTGCTTTCAATGACTGCTATAAAAATGTGGAGATGCAACAACAACGAAAATTACTCTAGGTTGTATTAATACTGGTTCAACATGGAGCGATGTCGGTACCAACCACCCATCGCGCGCACTATTAGCTCGGGGATCGAAATGTATGTTTTCAGTTTTTCCATAGTTTCAACTGTTTGAACTTACGAAGCTCACGTGATTCGCCTAATTCAAGCGACGCACGTTACCCTGTTAGTGATTTAGTTAAGCATACGATAATGCAAGCCTATGATATCGGAGCAGAAAAAAACTATCAAGCAAGATAGCTAATTGTGAGCGCCATTGTTAGCAATGCATTAGCCACCAAGTAAAATATGGGTTAGCTGCTGTAGTTAGGAGGCGGTTGTGGTTGAACACCGTTGACGATAAACCTTGTTTTGAGTGGGTGGATTCTGTAAAAGTTGGCGTATTTTTTCGGAGTTGCTTTCTTCCTTTGTGTAGGCACAAAATTGTTGTGTATATGAAGCTTATACCTTGTTACTAATACGAACTAAAGGACACCGAGCTATTTCAAGGCCGTTTAGCGCATGCTGGTTTCAATTGGCCGTACGTGCCGAACCACAGCGACAGCTGCAATATTCTCCGAGCAAAGGCTACGGCCACTCCTCGCACAATTTGTTCCAAACGACACGACCCACTCACGCTGGACACAGTTGACGTGTGTTGAAGGAATTTCCGGAAGGAGTTTTACAGATTAGGTAACATGTCAACCCACATACACAATTAGTGATTTTACGTTTTTTGAGTTGTTGAAGTTGATCTATTCGGTGTTTAAAACTGCTACTTTCACGGAAAGAAGAGCAAGAATTGCCGTTGTAAAAATTGTGCCCGGCGCCTTCGTTCCAGCTATCAGTAGCTATGCAGGGGGAAATCAATAAATAATTAACGAAATCGAGGTGCCTGTATGTAAGTTGCTATGATTGTGCATCTTGTTTAAAACATTTTGTTACGGTTTATTGTTAGTCTTCTTTTTATAGCGTTAACTACTGACCTGGTGCTAGAACACGCTTTCGATTATTCCCAAAAGGCTCCGACACATTAAAAGGTAGATCAGTATGCATGTGCACATGTTTTGATTGTAAGAAAACTTTCCTTCTCCTTATTTGTTTTTATTTTAGATAAGAAAATAGGATCCTCTACGGCTGTCCCCTTAACCAAGTCATACCCAGCTTTCTCGCTCAAAATTACAACCTCTCGGGAACCTAGAAAAACCACTTTAGGAAAATGATATTTGGCATAAAGCTAGGGGTAAACGTGCAGATTAAAGCGCTAAAAGAACATTTAAGGTTTCTGAATAGTTGTTTGTGTAATTTGCTGTCAAGTCTAACTCCCCATGCATTTCTATGGGATAGTTCAAATGGCTCAGGAACCCAGTCGCGCAACGTGCGCGACTTGAAACTGCAGTGGACAAAGCAAGTATTCACCCCAAATATTAGCTGTGCAAAAGAACTTTTCATTTCGCTAAAAAATTGCAGAGTAATCACTGTTAAAAGGACTGCCATGAGCGGGAAAGCTGCACAAGTAAGGATCTCTTCAACTTATATAAAGCCCCACAGTATTATTGTCCACCAGAAGCATCGTGGTCTTTGGGTGAACTGTGTCAAGGGCTAAACAACGCCTACTGTAAGGGTGACAGCAATTTTTCGAACTTCAGTTCCGGGTGCTTGTTTCCAGGGTATGACAATATGTGAATACATTGAAGGCCACACAGAACACAAGGCGAAGACAAAACCAAGGAAAGGCTGGTAGTCGAGAAATAAAAAAAGCTGAGTGTAACGGACATCCCGGACCTCATAGTCTTCGGAAACGTGTTTTGAAGAATGAAATGGCGAGGTTTGTTTGGACAGGATACCCACTTCCCGTAGTTTACAGGCCGCGATACATTGTCGTTCGTCAGCTGCGCGACCTCATTATAATTTCAGGGCCACAGTTTTCTTGTGTTATTCGTCTCACACTCGTCGACGCTAGTCAGTACGCGACCCTTTCATTGCGACCTCCATTTTGACACGTTTCTGGCTGGGATGGCCAAAGAAAGCAAAAAATGGCTTCAGTGATAGACAAAAGCTCGGAGAACGCTGCAAGAAAGAGGTGATGATTTTGAGCAGCGTCGTTAACTTTTGGGCGCAGCTGTCGCTCTGCCATCTCTCCTTTCCGCTGCTGCCAGTTCCCTTCTCGTCCCCTCTCCCGCACGATGTACCCCTGCACAATGGTTCTCCAGAGAATATTTCCGTCCTCTAGAGGGAAATATTCATTTCATTTATTTCATTTATTGTATCCTTAAAGGCCTGAGGGCATTACAAAAGGGGGGGGGGGCAACAAATACTCAGTGACTGCGTACAATTTGATGGAGACAAACAATGCACATTATACAATAGTAAACGTGCGTAATAATAACGAACAACAAAACAATAAACGAAAACTTTCACTGAGGGTCAGATTCAAAAACAGGAACTATTTGGTGAGAATAATTATACTGTGCGCTGATGCGCTATCGCGATAGTTTTAGGTTATCGACTGTAATCAAGTGGGTTTCCAGCTTTTGCCGGAATGATGTCCGGTCAGGTGTAACCATAATGTTGTCGGGGAGGTGATTCCACAGTTTAATTGCATGGGGGAAAAAGGAGTCGTTCATCGCCGATTTACGGCCGTTAATTCGTGCAATGGGGTTTGAATGATTATAAATAAATAAATAAATAAATAAATAAAAGTAAATAAATAAATAAATAAAATAAACAAACAAATAAATGAATAAATAAAAATAATATTTTATTGGTTGCAGTATGCAAGGCATGCTGTATGAATACTACGATTGCTATGTTATTCGTTTTAAACAAATTATGAAACTCTAGTCATGCGCCTTTCCTTGCGCGAACACAGAGGGATACAACTGCAGCCAGCTGAAGAAGGGCGTCATTCGGAACCCGTATAGAATTTTTTTAACGTAGTACGACATTAGAGGAAAATTAAGTTCTTTTGGACTATTAAGTGGTGTGCACGTAACTGATGAAAACAACATGAACAATATTTTGAAAACGAAAGTGCTCATTCGATCTCTCCTAAATCAACCCTTTGACAGATGACCAGAAAAGTTGATCGAGTAGAGAATTTCTCTGCAAGAAAAATGGGCAAAAACTGGACATACGTTTTGTGGGAAGGAAATTATATTGAATGCTCTTCAGTGTTTTGTGGAGTACAAAAACGGTTGAAAAAGGCATTCGCGCCGCTTTCATATACAACAAAACTGGTCAAGCAACTGTTGTAAAAATAGTTGATTTAGTCAGAGCATGAAAGTGTTCAGGAAGATTGTCCTAAAAGAAATTGGCTAAAAGCGGTACTTTTACCTTTGTGAAATTCAACCCACTAAAGTATGCGCCTTCCACACCTCCCGCCCCCCCTCCATCCCCGTTTATTTTAGAAGATATCACAACTTGGACAATGCATCTATTCCATTTTCTGTATCCGACAGTAAAAGAGGCACATAATTTAAATGAATGACCATTTGTGAGCACTGACACTGATACTGACATGATAATTAAGCAAGGCTGCGCTTAAGGCTGGATGGCTTGCGGTGGCGCGTGGGCTCACTTGGATGTGGGTGCAGTGGACCCGAAATGGTGGGTTTCTGCTGCTGAACAGCGCGACTGCGTCATCTGCTTGCGCTGCATGCAGTGGTCGGGCACCGGCCTCAGTACAGTTAACGGACTGTGGCTGAACTCCAATGCCCGTAGCATGGCCGAACTTCCGGCAGCTTTAGTCCGCCTGGAATCCGACGAAGGCATCTCGGCTGTCCTGCGGTGGCCGTACTTCGGCCGCTCACGGGTGGCTTTGGAATGGCCGGGGCCCTACGGCGGGAATCTGGCCATAAGAACAAAAGCCGGTCGACTGGCCGACGGACACTGGCCGTTGGACAGCCATGGGAGTACGGCCGTATACAGCCAAAAGTGCCAAATTTGGACACGCGGGCCGAACACGTCTGCCGGAAAAATGCCGGACAGAAAATCACCGGCCAAAGTACACCGGCTTGAGTTAGGCCGCACAGTACTGTGCTGCCTGGGAGGTTCGTACAGTGTCTTGCGAAGGGCTTGTAGAACCGGGGCGGTGTGAGGGGAGTTTTAGTAATATCACTGATACAGTCGCGTAATGTATCAAACCGTGACAATGTGTTATCTACGTTATGGCAACGGTGAGCGTATTCGGGAGCTACGCCGAATTTTCGCAGTATTTTGTAGAGAAATTGTGGATCCATTTTGGCTAGTTTTTGCAACTTAGCAAGCCGCAATATTATATAACCCTTTCTGAGGATAGGTCCGCTTTCTTCCAGAAGTGGGAAGCCCATGAACTATAGTGTACTAAGGACACTACATCGGAATGGTTTATTATTTTTATTCTTGGGAGCCTGGCAAGAATCCAGATCGTCTCAGAATCGCAATTTTGTTGCGGGAGCTACTCTGGTCGAGGTTGAGCAGTTTTGCGTGTCCCCTTGAGAGCCATGCTGCGCATGCGCGAGGAGCAGCGACGTCACACGGCGCACAGAACATTGCTCCCTGCCCGGCGTTGCTCACACACCCCACGCGCGCAGCGTCTTCGCCGACCTCCGTCCGCACGTGGCGGCCCGGTCCACTTGATGATCATGCGAGCGTTGGCCGGGTGTGCAACCGATGGCTCGTACGTCGCAGCCATACCGGCGTGCGCCTGTGGAACCAGCTTAGCGCTGGGGCGATTGGTGACGCTGCGCCGGAGCCGCTTGATAAATATACATGTGTCACATAATGCGTATACCGTGTGTGTGTCATTGAAGCAGCAGTAAGCATGATAATCAAGATAATTCTAGACAACCGTGAAAGCTAAGAATAACCAGCTGAACCTTAGCGCGTGCGACGTATATCCTGGCATAGCCGAACTAAGCCACTGCTAATTTTTTCACCTTTGTTTGTGCTTTAGCCGGTCACTCTCAGAGACTCTATGCAGAAACGTAGACAGGGGAAAGGTTGGGGGAGCTGTTCCTAAGTCAGAACACACCCCCCAATTTTTGTGAGCGGTGCATTTTCCGCTCTGTCCGCCCTTCACACACACATATTTCTGGAATTTTTTTGGTTCACGTCGTTCACAATCTGTACCAGTACGGTATTGTGTAAAAACCTAATAAGAAAATCCGATAAGACAATAAAAATAGGTGTTTGCTTGCAGGCTATCTTTCCTTCTAGATTTTTTTTCCTTTTGCTGGCGGCATATTAACCACCCGCAAAGAAATGTCTGTCGAGGCGACTGGCTGAAACCTATTTTTATTTCGAAGTTGTCCTTTTCGACGCAATTACGCAACCACAAACCCTCCTGTGCGGTCAAGCGTCCAGCGTTCATCCGCGACGCGTTTCTTATGCACTTGCGTAGAAGACAACCCTTCAAAAAAACGTCCAAAATATTGCATACAAAAAAGAAGGCGGAATACTTCATGGAGAGGCATGTTGTAAGTTTTAGGTAATATTCCGGCGAGATAATAACGTGAATAGTTATTGTTCATGCTTTCCTGGTTTGCATAAGATTTCCAGCTCTCGTCATCCACGACCACCCTCTGCGCATGCAAAGCCTGTTTGAATCGAACAAAGGAATGCGTGTTATAAGGGGGCGAGGCGCGGATCTCAGCAAGAAAGTTCAAAGGATCCTGGGTCGATGCGCCACGGCTTTATGAATCCCGGTTCTGCATATTTCATGGCGTCTACTCTCTGATCTATGCTGGAGATCTGCCTGCGCCCGTAGCATTCTGCGCCAGAAATATAATGTCCACGTGGGGTTTCGGTTGGTAATGCTGGCGCGCTATAATACGGGAATAGGACTTGCGCATATTTCCTTCTTTTGAGCTGATCATTTTACACTTTATTTTTATGTATCAAAAAGGTATGGGGACACACTTCCTTAAAATCTATATTAAGGTCGTTTTTGTCTTAATAGAACGCCATTAAAACCATCAAATTGCTTCTGGTAAGCTGGTCTTATGCTTCTGGTCACCATCATTACTTCATTGAAGGCGTAGTTTTGTTCGTTTCTTAAAAACACTGCAGCAAAAGCTGCACAACAGAAAAAAGTCCCGCAAGACGAGTGCTCATCCTGTTTGCTTTTGCCTTTTATCCATTCTTTACTGCGACGATTTTGAGTATGTTTCACTGTTCAAGTAACGAACTGGCCCACACTAATGTATTGATGGGTACATTCTGTGACTACCCACGGTATACAAACAATTGCGTATGGCTTAAAAGACGAAAGAACCCAAGGTTACTTTAGTACATTTAGAAGCTAAGTAGTAACATACGGAGTATGGCATGGTGGTGTTGCGATATTGAAAATGCGTCGTTAATACAAGTGCTGCTTGGCTACTGATTGGATATTTGTGGTCAGCGATGGCGTTTTACTTAGTCTCCTGTTATCCGAATGTGAAGGGCATCATACACGTTGAGAAGTCTCAGTAAAACCTGTAGAGATTGGGGTTATTTGCTCCGGTTGTGTGTAAACATCGCACTATAAACAGAAAGTCTGGCTTCCGGGAATACTCTAAGGGGTAACTGAAACACGCTAACGATATGCTAAAACTTCCAATTTACGTGCCAGGGGCGGCAGCAGCGTCTGCCGCAAAGGGAGTAGATACACGGCCAAGTTTTCATTGCAGAAGAATGGCTAGTTGGTTCATAGTGGCCACATCGAATAAGCAGCGCAAAAGAGACAAGCCAAAGAAGGCTGACCGAAGGACGCACGACGACACAGCGCTGTGTATATCACTCTTCTTTCCCGCTGCGTGTTCGATATGGTCAAGTTTTCATTTCTTCACCTTTTCAAATTTCTGTTTGAACTTCTTGATTTTATTTTTTTACGTCGTGACTGACGTCCGACTGTATAACAAGTTCGAACGCTCCCAACTTCACGGGTAAAAAGAGGCGATATTGTGTAGAGGACGTTTCTTGTCATCGTCGGCCCCACCTTCGTTCCTTCAATGCTTGTCGGCTGCACTGCGAAGTTTCTTCGCTAGGAGTTTCTTTTCTGTGAGTGGTGCACGCTTGTGAGGCCGCATTTCGTAACACACCACGGGTGGTGCCGGACAGCTTTATAACCATTTGCAACAAGATCGTGCATGTGTGACCCACTGCAGCGTGCTACTGTGAACTCGTTCCAGCATGACTCTTTCACACCGGGAGCGAATGTGAATGAGTGCGTACTGCCGCTTGTCTGGGCACGCGTAGCGCAGGTGTGACTCTCTACTGCACGAAAGTAAGTGGGGCTGCAAAGGACGGTTTCTGCTGCTCCTCCGAGGGCGCCCGGCGCTACCTCATTTGTGCAGCAGCCGTTAGTAAGGGTTAGCGGTTTCACGGGCCGCGAACAGTATCTGGAAGTTAAAAAATGGACCATTTTCCAGTATCGGTTCAGCAAGCGGTCGCCACGGCGACCTAGAAATAACACTCAAGCAGTCATTTCCAGCCTTTTCGGTCCTTTCGGCGGGACACATATGGCTGCAACCAAAATCGGTTGTCTGTACCTTTAACGCGTTCCATTCAGACACTGTCCGAGGTAAATAGGAATACATAAACGTATTAGTTTTACCAAACAATGGAGTGAGCAAGTTGTAATTGAAGCGACGGGTTAGTCTGGTTGTAAGAAAAAAGAAATAAGGGGAAAAGAGAAATATCGACAGTTTGTGGTTCAATAACAACAAAATAAACCCAAGCGGTAGATGGCACCTGCGTGAATAAAGCATTTGTAAAGCGTTATTAAAACACTTATAAGTAACCAAACATTCAATTAAACAAAGCTCGCGAGAACAGATTCCTGTATCCACCCACAACACACCTCACTTCTTTATTTTGTTCATGATATCGGCTTTCATAGCCAAATGGAGCGTACGACACCGGTTGCGTGATCCTTGAGACTTATTCATAAAAATCGAACGTAAAGCGTACACCGCACAAACAGCTCACACCGCTCTTTTATCAACAAGGAGGGTTGAGGTCCTCAAAAGATGGAGGTCCGTCAGAGCGTGCGAGCCTCGACTGAGTGATACTGCCGTATTATCAACTGTGCGCTTCCTCAGATGCGATGGCGCCGGCATCAATAGAGAACACTGTGCTCCTTGTGCGCTTGAAAAGTTGAATTCTATCGAGTAATGACGGTCAGCTCGAGGGTTCAGCTTGGAATTATCGAGGAATTCCTTCTTTTTGATTATATGCAAAATTGACAGGACCAGCATATCCGAAAATTCCTAACAGGCGAGCCCGAATAATTGAGAGTCGAGTGTATCACATTGATGGAATCGGTCGCTGCCTGTTTGAAGTAGATGTATCGAATTGCTTTCCTTTGTACTTGTTCAATGGTACTAATGTTTACTTTGCTGTGCGGGTCCCATACGATACTCGCGTATTCAATTTTAGGTCTAATGAACGAAAAATAACACATGAGTTTTACATTTCAGCGAGAGTTGCACTGTGTATGCCTCAAGAAACCAAGCTTCCGAAGAGCGGCTGAGCATGTGTTTTCTATGTGCACGTCCAGGACAAGGCATTAGTAATTGTTATTCGTGTCTGTAGCTAGTTACCTCTTGTAAAACATCAGCTGCTAGTTTGCATCCTTGTTTCAAAGGACATTCTTTGCGCATAAGCTGCATATATATTCATTTATCCGTATATAAGACTATTCCCCACACATTGCACCAATGTTATCAAGGTTATTGTCAAGTTCTGTTTCATCTCCAGGACACTTAATTTCCCAAAACTGAACAGTCATTCGCAAACGCAAAACGTCTCATCTGATTGACGAAGACATAGATGTATACAAGAAACAATATTAGGCCCAAAACACTTCCTTGGGGCACAACAAATGTAAGTTGAAGAGACGCTGAATGACGACCCTGTATTGCAACATATTGCTGCCGGTGTCTGAAATAATATGTGATATAATTTACTAAAACGACTGGAAGGCCGTCGCGTTCAGCTACCTATCTGTTGTGGCCGCAGATTTCTTTTAGTTGGATTAGGAAACACATAGCAATCAATATTAAACGACGTAACACCTACGTAAGGATGCATGGTCGCAAATGTGGTTGTGTTCCATTTTTCTCGACGCACGGTCTCGTGTACACGGCAACATTGTACGTGCCGTGTACGCGGGTCAATCTATGTTCCTGTGCACTTTGCTGTATTTACGTTCATGCATTGTCCTGGCATCTGTTCGTGATATACCACATGCGATTTGCTCTGGTTGAAATTGTATTTAGTTACAAGTGTATTTTCTCCCACTTTGATGTTTAGTTTTCGGTAAATCTCGGGTCCTTCCTCGCGCCACAAAATATATATCCGGCTGTTGTCCAAAACAGTCATTCCTGCGCTTCATTACCGCCAGCGTGTTTGTTTTTATTCCAGTACCACTTTTGGCAGCTTTTTAAAACGCACGTAAGATCAAACACCCAGAAAGCGTTTCCGGACATTTCATCCTGGCTTTCGGTAGTAAACTGCGCAAGGTTTTCTCAAGCAGGAGGGTTACCAATATTGTCACGTCACAAAGCCGAGTCCAGGTGGAAGGGGGGGTTTTAATGATGGAAGAGCGGCGATCAGAACAGCCAGCAGCCGCAGGCCAGAAGAGAGAAGAAGAAGAAGAACACAGAGCAACCAGGCCGATCCCCTCGCTCATAAAGCCGTGCAGCCGCTTGGCGGCGGCAGCAGCTTGCTAAAAATGTGAGCCCCCGTATACCATGTCATCGTGGCAATACCCCCCCGCTTTTTCAAAGCATCGTCTCGATGCTTGCCTGATGTAAATAAAATGAAAAAAAAACACACACACAGCAAAACAGCACGACGCAACACGCAAAAATTTCGCGGCCACTGTCAACGTGAGTGATACGGCTTCATCCGGGCAACATGAACAACTTCAGGGAGTGTCCTACTACGCTTTGACCGTAGTGTTCCTTCGGGAAGAACTTCATAGTTCACTGCGCTTACTTGGCGTATCACTTTGTAGGGCCCAAAGTAGCGGCGTAAAAGTTTTTCCGAACGTCCTTGGAGTCGCACAGGGCTCCACACCCAGACTTGGTCACCGGGTCGGAAAGTTACTTGTCGGTGCCGTAAGTTGTAGTGGCGGGCATCAATCGTTTGTTGGTGACGGATGCGTTGTTGCGCAAGTTGTCGGGCAGCTTCGGCGCGGCTAGCGTATTCCGTGGCGTCTGGAGTAACCACATGGATTTCATCCGGAAGCAGCATCGCATCCAACATAGTTGTCACTTCGCGGCCGTGGACCAATCGGAAAGGAGTGAAGTTTGTCGTTTCTTGAACTGCCGTATTATATGCAAAGGTCACGTACGGCAGTATGTCATCCCAGTTTTTGTGGTCAACATCAACGTACATCGAAATCATGTCGGCGATGGTCTTGTTAAGCCTTTCGGTCAGCCCGTTTGTCTGGGGGTGATATGCAGTGGTTTTGCGATGGTCGGTATGACACAGTTTCATGACGTCTTGAGTAAGTGCTGCGGTGAACGCTGTGCCTCTATCGGTTATGATGACTGATGGGGCGCCGTGACGGAGAACAATATTATGGACGAAAAATTGGGCAACTTCAGCCGACGTTCCTTTGGGCAATGCCTTGGTTTCGCAATAACGGGTAAGATAATCAGTAGCGACTACAATCCACCGATTCCCAGCTGATGACGTAGGGAATGGCCCCAGTAAATCCATGCCGACCTGCCTAAATGGCCTGCTCGGTGGATCAACAGGCTGAAGGAAACCAGCTGGTTTAGTGGGCGGTGTCTTTCGTCGCTGACAGTCACGGCATGTTTTGACGTAGCGCTTGACTGTCGGAGCCAACTTTGGCCAGTAGTACTTCTGACGAAGCCTTGCGAGTGTGCGGGTGAAACCCAGATGCCCCGACGAAGGGTCGTCGTGGGAGGCGTGAAGGATGTCGTCACGTAGCGCTGCTGGCACAACAAGAAGGTGGGTGGCTCCTGTAGGGTCAAATCCTTTTTTGAAAAGGACTCCGTTGTGCAGCAAAAATGATGACAGCGAGCGCTGGAAGAGCCGTGGAGGACGCGAGCTGTGACCTTCGAGGTACTCAATGAGCGGCAGAAGTTCTGGGTCCTTCTTCTGTTCTTCCGCGAGGGCTGATGGTCCCAACGCTCCGAGAAAGGGTGTATCATCTTCCTGGTCAGCAGTAACTCGCTCCAGGGGGGCTCGTGATAGGCAATCAGCGTCGGTGTGGCGTCTTCCGGACTTATATACGACCGTCACGTGAAACTCTTGGAGTCGCAGGCTCCACCTCGCGAGACGTCCTGACGGATCTTTTAGGTTGGCAAGCCAACACAGACAGTGGTGGTCGCTGACCACTCGAAACGCCCTGCCGTATAAGTACGGGCGGAATTTTGTGACTGCCCATATCACGGCCAAACACTCCTTTTCGGTCGTGGAGTAGTTTCCCTCAGCGCGTGATAACGTGCGACTTGCGTAAGCAATGACGCGTTCAGCACCATCCTGCCACTGGACTAGGACTGCACCGAGACCCACGTTACTCGCGTCGGTGTGAAGTTTGGTGTCGGCGTCTTCATCAAAATGTCCTAAAATAGGGGTACTTTGCAGGCGCGCCTTCAACTCATCGAAAGCATTGGTCTGCTCAGGGCCCCAAACAAATGGCACGTCGTCCTTTGTCAGACGAGTGAGTGGCTCAGCTATCTTGGAGAAATTGGCCACGAAGCGCCGGTAGTAAGCGCAGAGACCCAGAAATCGGCGCACGGCGCGCTTGTCAGCGGGCGTCGGGAATGCGCTCACCGCCGCCGTCTTGTCAGGGTCGGGGCTGACACCCTCAGGACTAACCAAGTGGCCAAGGAACTTGAGCTGTTGAAATGCGAAGTGACATTTTTCCGGTTTGAGCGAGAGTCCCGCTGAACGGGTCGCGTTCAACACGGCATGCAGGCGATCGAGATGTTCGTCGAAGGTCCGGGAAAAAATAACAACATCATCCAGGTAAACTAGGCAGGACTGCCATTTCAGGTCCGACAGCACACTGTCCATCATTCTTTGGAAAGTCGCAGGGGCAGAGCAGAGACCGAATGGGAGCACCTTGAATTCGTATAACCCATCTGGGGTGATAAATGCAGTCTTTTCGCGGTCGCGCTCATCCACTTCGATCTGCCAATACCCGCTGCGTAAGTCGATGGAGGAGAAGTACCTGGCATGGCGTAGTCGGTCTAAGAAGTCGTCAATCCGAGGGAGAGGGTAAACGTCTTTCTTCGTAATTTTGTTCAACCTCCTATAGTCCACACAAAATCGAAGAGTGCCGTCTTTTTTTTGCCACCAGGACCACGGGTGACGCCCATGGACTCGTCGACGGTTGTATAACGTCGTCTTGCAACATTTCTTTGACTTGGTGACGTATTGCATCTCGCTCTTTTGGGGAGACCCTGTACGGATGTTGACGAGCAGGTCTTTCCCCTTCCTCTGTCACTATGCGGTGCTTAGTGACCGCTGTTTGTCGTACCTTCGACGAAGGAGCAAAACAGTCAGCAAAAGAAGAGATGACGCTGTGGAGTCGGCGCTTTTGGTCTGCCGACAGGTCCGGGTTAACCTCAACATTAATGCCTAAGTTGGAAGCGGCCTGAGGGGCTGCCGATGTCGACGTGTGCTGCTGATCGTTTTCCTCCATCGCAAAGAACGAAGGTTGTCCGGTACAGTCATACTCTTCGTCCAGATGGGCCACGGCAGTCTTCTTCACTAGACGTTGGTGTGCGTTACCGAAGTTGGTTATCAGAACTTCGGTCCGGTGGTCGCGGAGCTGCACAACTCCTCGAACTACGCAAACTTGCCGGTCTAGTAAGAGGGACACGTTGCCTTCAGCGATCCCGCAGGTGGCGTCGCTTTCACATTCTACCGTGACGAACAGGCTAGCTCGGGGCGGTACTGTTACGTACTCGTCGCAAATGCGTAACGCCGCCTTGGGTAGTTCCCCTTCGTTTCGGACAGCTCCCTGTGTCGAGAACGTTACGAGTAGCTCTCGAAGGTCAACAATCGCACCGTACTCATGGAGGAAGTCTAATCCCAATATTAGCTGCTTGGAACATTCCCGCAGCACTAGGAAGCAGCCAGGGAAATGTACGCCACGTATCTGGATCCTGGCGGTACATACACCGATCGGCGTTACCAGATGACCACCAGCCGTACGGATCTGTGGACCGTCCCATGGTGTTGTTACCTTCTTCAGTTTGGTGGCTAGCTCGCTACTCATCACGGAAAAATCGGCGCCGGTATCCACCAAAGCCGTCACGTGATGACTATCGACCATAACTGCAATATCGGCCGAAACTCCTTTACTGTCGTGATGGCGCGTCGACGGAGCTGGTGCGGTCAAGTCGTCAGTGGGGACCGCTGACGTCGAGTCGGGTTCTGAACAGGCTCCGGTGAAGTCGTCGGTATGGATTGTTGGTGTCAAGTCGGGTGAGCGGGTTCGTGGGATAAGTGGAGGATGTTGACCTTTCTGAGCGGCGGCGGTCCCACCTCCGGAGGACGCCGTCTTTAGTTTCCCCGGTTAGGACTGGGGGTCCGGCCGCTGGTCGTCCCCGAAGAGAATGGACGTCTAGGTGACGTGAAGCGTCGGGGCGAGGGCGACCGAGACTCACGGTGTTGTGCGGGCGGAGAAGAGCGCAGGTGGGCGGCCAGGTACTATTGGATGTCGTGGGGACGTTCACCGTAGCGCGGTCGTGGAGCATCTGGCGAGAACCCCCGTAGGCCCATCTTGCGATATGGGCAATGGCGAAGAACATGTCCGGCTTCTCCGCAGTGATAACATAGAGGCCTGTTGTCCGCCGTGCGCCAAATGGTAGCCTTCCTTGCGTAATGGCCTGGTTCAGTTCGCGGAGCAGCGTCGGAATACCGCTGAAATAGCGGCCTAGGCTGGGGCTGTATGGGCCGGACCGTGGGGGCGGTTGGTCGTGGCATGTCCGTGTACGCTATGACGGGAGGGGCTGCTTCATAATACGGAGCAGGAGTGCTCTGCGATGAAGTAGAGGTTTGCATCGCCTGGCGAATTTCGTCGCGGACAACGTCGGAAATGGCGTCGACGTTTGGCTGGTGACCGGCGACGTGGAGCTTCTGCAGCTCCTCCCGCACGATGCTTCTGATAATCTCTCGGAGATCTGCTGTGCCGCAATTACTCGTGGACAGCGAATGGCAGTTCGAAGTTGCCGGGTCAGTCTGCCGAACGTATTGGCGAAAGCGCTGCTCCAGTGCGTGCTCCATCGTGGTCGCTTCCCTGGTGAAGTCAGCTACGGTGGCCGGGGGATCACGCACAAGCCCCGCAAACAGCTGTTCCTTTACGCCGCGCATTAAATGGCGCACCTTCCTTTCTTCGGGCATGTTAGGATCGGCTCGCTTAAATAGCCAACACATGTCCTCAACGAACATGGCAACCGACTCATTCGGCTTCTGCACTCTCACCTGGAGAGCGAGCTCAGCCTTCTCCTTCCGCTCGCTGTCACCGTAGGTGGCGAGCAGCTTCCGCCGAAATTCTGGCCACGTTTTCATAGAAGCTTCATTGTTTTCGAACCACGTCCTGGCGTTCTCTTCGAGAGCGTAATACACATGCTTGAGCTTCCGCACCTCGTCCCACTCGTTGAACGCCGCCACACGTTCGAAGCTGTCCAACCAATCTTCGGCGTCCTCAAACCTCTCACCGTAGAATGGTCTCGGAGTGCGCGGGGTATGGAGCACCACTGGCGGGGCTTGCATACTTGTCTGGCTCGCCGTTGAAACCATCGCGACCCTGCTCGGCGCGGCCCTGGTTGGCGTAGAAAGGCGGCCGAACTCAGGCTGAAGGCCACGCAGGCGCCGGCTGGTCTTGTGGACGGGTGTTGTGTCCACCGAGGCCGAACCAGTAGCGAAGCAATCGTCCGGGTCAAAGTGCATGGACAGCTACCCAGCAGCTCCACCAAAATGTCACGTCACAAAGCCGAGTCCAGGTGGAAGGGGGGGTTTTAATGATGGAAGAGCGGCGATCAGAACAGCCAGCAGCCGCAGGCCAGAAGAGAGAAGAAGAAGAAGAACACAGAGCAACCAGGCCGATCCCCTCGCTCATAAAGCCGTGCAGCCGCTTGGCGGCGGCAGCAGCTTGCTAAAAATGTGAGCCCCCGTATACCATGTCATCGTGGCAATATATTGAAGCGACATACCTTCATCGAGGTGTGAGAATGCTAGCCATGGCGTAAGTTTTTCTTTTTCTCCAATAATATCCTGGCAGATCCCAGGATTTCGTAAGTGCTCAACTTTTAAGTTTTCATTGTGGCTTTAAAAAGATCCCCTTTAGTGGCTAGTTTTGTGTTTGCACCCCATGTCCAAGTGAATTTAACCTTGCAGGAATTGCCTGGCAGGCAACTTGCCATCACTCGTCGGTCAAATGTAGCAAAGGTTGGACGTGACCAGCAACTCTGATTTGGGACTTTTAAATTAGAGAACTGCCTACGTCTACGTAAAACTACACTAAATTTGTTTTTAGAAATGCAGAGAACACAATAACGCTGGTTGATGTACTACGTAGTACGCCCTCAAACGTGGGACCTTATTCAGTTATGCTGTCGACGTAGGCTATTTATGTCGTTTCGTTTGTCTCACCATCGGTGTTTAGAATTCATGCCACGCGTGAGAGCCAACACGCACGAAGTGCGGCGCGGAAGGCAGCTACCGGTACCCAAGAGGGTCGATTTGTAGAGTTGTATTTCGATTGCCGTACGCTCAATAAAATTCTGTCGCGATTCGTCGTGCGTAGCTGGCCAAGATGAAAATTAGGCCGGCGATTGTTTGCTTTGGAAGCCTTGTTCCTCTTACGCTGAATCAATCGGCTCTGCCGGACACTGCGGAAGGCCCGCTGAATGGCGGAGTGTTTCAGCTTCCTTTTCAAAACAAGGCAAAAAAACAGGAGGAAAGTTTGGCAAGTATTATTTGTTGCACGAGTTATCCTTAGAAGTGTCAAGTAAAACGACTTGCAAAGTAAAAAACATAGCATGCGTGACTTAAGAAAGAAAGAACCGAACGCGAAAACTTCGGGCCTTTTTTCCCCGCTTCGTGTTGTCTTTACAGCGAGCAGGGTACAAGTGACGGTATCCCACTTTCATAACATAACAACGCAAGCCACTCGCAAAGTTACTGCTATTGTAAAAGTGACGACTCTTTTTCGTTAGAGTTAATTATTCTGTCCAAACAAATTTCCATGTGCAGCTTTCCGGCTCATTACGATTCTTTGAGAAGTAATTACTATACACTTATTTAGCGTAGCTTAGAGAATTTCTGTACTGTTAATACTGAGGGCGACAGCTTGCGTTGTGCGGAGTTTCAAATTTTGCTCTGAACGTTACTACGTTCAAGAGCCAAGGAAACTATCCCATTGAAATGTATGAGCGGTAAAATTTGACAGTGAGTAACGCAAAGGGTATTTAGATTTCTGTAATTTGTTTTCAGCGTTCATGTCCACGTCGGCGTCCTGCTCCATGCGAAATATCACTTTCCTGCAGTGGTCCACTAGTTTCCTGAGAATTACGATTACGATGTTACGAGATGACGTAATGATTGCGGAGAAATTACAAATCTTGGGCACGAACTCCGCAACAGGGCTACAAGTGTACTATCTGATGAGCACATGATGTGTCGGAGCCGGAGCAATCGCACTGTGGGCTGAAAGAGGAAGTGGCTGTCCAATAAACGTGTGTAGTGCACACGAGCAAAAGAAGAACAAGTAAACATCTACTACGATTTTATGCAGGCGCTGCTGTACTGCGATACTTTTATAAATTTACGGCCCCAGTGTTTCCGGTGCCACAAGAATAAACACTGTCTTTGCGAGCGTGCTTTTTGTGGGTTCTTTAAGAACATGCGCTTACGTGTTGTGGGGTCCATGATAATATCCATAGTAATGACTAAGATTGACTAAGGACATGATGACTAAGTCGATAATACTGGTTTAGACGTTGAAAGAGCTTCTAAACAACGTCAATTTTCATAGCTCCTATCACCACAAGAGGACCATGGTGCCAAAGGATAATGTATGGCACCAAGAATAAAGACAACTGGGTGGTCTTCGAAGATACGAGCAGCTCAGTCTCGTCGTAGTGTACGAAATAATCGACATTGACTTCAATCCAACGAGGGCATATCGAATAGATTCGTATTGAGCGTAGTTTGTCAATTGCAACTTTCTCATGAGCCACGTGGGAGGGAGCGCCGTGCTTGTGAGGTTCTTTTGGTTGGAGCGGCCGGTTCTTTCCTGGCGAAATGTACTGAAATGAACCTATAGCGTTAAACATTCGACTGGTTGCCCCATGCATCCGCGAAATCGGTGTCCGTAACGAAACCAACGCCGGTGCGTGTCAATACTCTAGACAGTATACCTAATGCTTCCTTGGGAAGACGAATGCCTCTTAGGGAAGACACTGTAGACCGCGGTTGCATGTGGGGCTGCTAGCTTTCGCACCCCCCATCACGAGGCCGAGTACGGCTTGCCGAGGGAGTAATGGGGTGCTTACAAAACTGTCCTAGAGAGAATGTTACTACAGACTGCGGTCGTATCCTAGCCAAGGCTGCATCCGAGTCTGCATCTAGACTACCCCTAGTCTGCATCCTAGTCTGCACCTAGTCTGCATCCAAGTTTACATCCTAGCCAAGCAAAGCTTTTGCGCAGTCATTAGAATATCTTGTAAATTCCGGAATAACCAGACCAGCCCAGGTATTCTTAAACCCGTTAGCTGTAACGGACAATAATGGCAAAAAAAGTGGACCTCACTCTGATGAAAAATCTTTACAAATGTCATGTGGTAGCTGCTATTGCTACCATGTCATCCTAACAAACATCTGCCAGCACAGGCAGGTATTTTAATGCACCTACGGGACATCTTAATAGCGCCATCAATCATGGCAGTTATGCTTAATTTGCTGCAACACGTGGGCCGCTCCGCCTCTCAATATCAGGCAGGAATAATTTAAGAAGCGCTGTGAAATAGGAGGTGGCCCAATGATGCTGAATAACCGTTTCTTTGTCATCCTAAATAAAAAAACAATATATCTAGTTTGCTTGCCTAATTGGCACCTAATATTGGGATCCTGGCTGCTTTATGTTCCGCAGTTCAATCCCAGAGGTGTCACAAAAGTTTTTTTTTCTTTGACGAGACTTCGAACAGCGGACCTCTATAAGCTTTACAAAGAATAAAAAAAATACAAAGAAAAAGAACTGCCCTTCTGGAAAAGGTGCACTATCGGCGGCTTTTGTGCCTGCTCGAGTTTGAACACAAGGGGCATATAGCTATCCGCACCCACTACGATATCATTTTAAAAGTGACAGTGTTACTTGGGGGCACTCAAATGCAAGAAAATTTGCGCAGGTCGCGGTAGTGGCGCGACGCTGGAGAAACAGCGGAGTGGGGGACCGACAGCGAGCTTCTTACTCCTGGGATCCGCTGTCAATGTGCTGGACCGACCGCCTTGTAAAATCTAGCTTGACATGGCCTCGCCCTTGAACACTTAGGCTAGGTGAACAAAACTTAGCAAAGCCTACAAAACTTGGCAAATCCGGAAGAGGCTAGGTAGACCCCCCAGTTCCGCTATTTTGCAGCCTTTCACCACCAGCGCAAGCTGTGCGTATTTTTATTATGTGCGGAGTACCTTAGAGCTGCACAATGTCCATCAGCGTACGTGAGCAGAGCCTTTACAACTGGAAAAAATCACACAGGCACCGGCAGGATTCCAGCCTGTGTCTGGTAGACCAGACAGAGTTAGTGTCAGTCGACTTACCCATTGGGCTACTACCGTGAGTTAGTACCCGAGAGTCAGATGGCATATCCCTCGCCTGTAACGGTGCGGAGTACTTAGAACCTCCCAATGTCCGTTCGCGTCCATACGTGCGCACACCAGCAACAAGCGAAAATCAAGCGAAATTCGATTTGAGCCGTGAGTTGCAGTTTCATTTGGGAATAATCAAGCTGCAACTCGCAGCTCAAATCGAATGAGGGTCGGGGCCCAAATCAAATGTCACTCAGGGCGCAACTTGGATGTCTTTTCGACACCCCGCACTCGGCACCCTCGCCATCACCCACGGAGTGGAGATGCTGCCATTTGGATTTTTGCACTGCATTTGTAATCGGTTCCCTCGTTCTTTTCATCAACTGTGCAGAGGGCTGCGGTCTCCGGCTCCTGCGGCTGGATGTGCCTTCGGTAGCACGGCGAGGTGAGCCAATCTGGCTCAACTGCAGCTACGACCTTGAGAGGGACCAGCTCTACTCTGTGAAGTGGTACAAGAACAACGTCGAGATATATCGCTACCTGCCCAGTGAAACGCCCCGCGTCAAAGTCTACAACATGCCTGGCATCCACATAGACGTAAGCTACCCGTTCTAGGTTTTTGTTAAACACCACATGTGAAAGTTTTTATTGAGTGCTTAAAGATTTATTATTTATTTATTTTGTTATTGAGTCATTTACTTATTTATTAATTTTATTTTATTTCTTAATTGCAAGCTCCCACCAAGAGGGCCAGACATAAAAAAAAACAGCACACGAAGTCGCCGGCTGTTCATTCGTACAATTGAAAGAATTGGGAAAATAAATATGTTGTATTGCTCTAAAGAGGAGTTTAAAATCGCCGTGGCCGCTCAGTGGCTAAGGCATTGTGATGCTGAGCCCATAAACGTAGTGTCAATCCCTTGCCGCGGCTTTTTCAATTGAGGCGAAAAGCGTAAACGCCTGTGTGTCGAGATTTCGGCGCACGTTAAAGATACCCAGGTTGTCGAAATTAATCCGGAGCCCTCCACTACGGCCCTTTTCATAGTCCAGGTGCCGCTCCGGCGTGTATAACACCAAATCAAAATCAAATCAATGAGGGGTAGCGCAATATCCTCCCTCTATCCATTAACAAGTGATATCATAAAGTAGTGTTATTTTTTATCATTTGTAATGTAATACTCTTTGTTAATAATGCATTATCGTTTTCTTTGTTCATCTTCACAATTATGTGGTGCAATGTTTTGAAAGCCTGAGTGTAAGCATTTTTCAAATAGGTTAGGCCTCACCATCCAGGCGAATACACCCAATAATGAAACTTCGTTTAAACTTTCCAAG
Source organism: Haemaphysalis longicornis (assembly GCF_048455015.1). NCBI lineage: Eukaryota > Metazoa > Arthropoda > Arachnida > Ixodida > Ixodidae > Haemaphysalis > Haemaphysalis longicornis. Next base: position 174,271,094 of record NW_027526361.1, on the reverse strand, counting down.
GCTTTTTACCAAGTCTCCAACATGCTCCGACGCATTTCAAACCACCGCCATGGCATGAAGGAAAGAGACATTGTCCGACTGGTCCAAGGTCTCCTTATCTTACGTGTCACATATGTCACACACTATCTTATCTTCACCAAACGGGACACGGAACCACTGACCGGTTTATACTGAAAGCATTCAAAGAAGTACTGACTATTCCTATAAACACCTCGACGGCCTGTCTCTTGCAACGGGGCCTCCACAACACGGTGTCAGAACTGATTGAAGGTCATTTACCAAATCAACGTCTCCGTCCCACCCAAACACCTGCGTGCTCAGCCCTCCTGACAAGTCTTCACGTCCCATGTCAGCCCACTGCCTCTCAGCCCCTCCCTGATCACTTTGAGAAGTGTTATCCGGGCTATCCTTTAGTCAAAAAGTATGCACCCTCACCTAAATCTCACCTGCCGACACGCGTGAAGCCAAGCGCACGAGACCATCTATGGAAAGCGCACAGACGCCTTCTATACGGACGCTAGCACCTACACCAACAAACAGCATAAAGTAGCCGTATTCACCACCAAGACCACTCCCGTAACTGCTGCAACAATCAAGAGTCCTTCAACATGAATAGCCGAAGTGTTCGCCATCGCACTAGCGCTCATTCGCGCGAAGAACCCCCTCATCATCACAGATTCTCAAGCAGCCTGCAGAAGCTTCCTAGCCAGGAGGGTGGCCCGCTCAACTTTGAAACTACAGTCGCAGCATCAACCCTGCAGGCAAGTCACCCTCATTGGGACTCTCGCCTGCGCCCCGTCCGTGTAGGCTACTGAGGATATCGCGCCGACCGTCTCTCTAGTTACTTTCCAAGATATCACACAATATTACCGCCCTGAGCCACAGCACGTCCTTCCGCCACATCCTAAACTCTCAAAAGAAGAATCCATACTTCGCCGACTGCAGAGCGATACCTTCCCTCCCCCAGTCCGCCTTCATGATATGTTCCCTGCGCAATCTCCTACCGAATGCAAGTTCTGTTTAAACCCCGGCCCTCTCCCTCATATCATATTGCAGTGCAAGCATAACCCCAACCTCCCCCCTCTTCCATTCCCCCTTTCCCCCTTGAGATGTGGGAGAACCTGGTGACCAGCAGCGATCTGGATTTCCAGAGACTTTTGCCCTTCAGAACGACGGCTTCCCGCTCATCGCATGGCTCCCTGGAATAGGGAACCACTCCCTATTCCCACTTCACCGCCTCAATAATATGATTGTTGTATAATATTGAATCTTTATTCCCGTTCCATAAAACACAGATAGAAAAAAAATGGAACCGTGAGGAAAAGCTGTCATAGACAGCTTGACGAGGCGCAGCCTCGTGAAAGCAGCATCGTGACAAAATAAAACACACCGTTATAAAGGCGACCGGAAAAGTAACAATAAAAAGCTAATAATAAGGCACTTATTCGCGTTGCACGCAATACCAGTTATCTTCAACGGGTATAAAATAACAGTTAAACAAGAAAGCAAATGAGAGACATAAAAAGGTTAACACATATTGATACACAGGGCACGTAATTGACGCTTAGAACATTTATAGATATCAAAATCGGTGCACTCAAATACATTTAACAAAGAAGGCAGCGTGCACGGTATGCGCATTTTTCCAGTGTTCAAACGGGCTGTAGGGACCGCCCAAGTTTCACTATTCCTTAAAGGGAAGTTAATTTCTTTCTGTCGCACCGCGCCACATTACGCATATGTTTTATGCTTCTTTTGCTTTCTATTTTGAATTGGCTACTCAAACTATAATTTTATCCCTGGTGGGCTTCCTGTAACCTTTGTTATAGACGTGACGAAGAAATATTTTTTAAGTAAATAAGCTTCATATAAAGAGGAATACTTTGCAGTACCCCAGACAAGTTGACAATAAATGAATTTAGAATAAAAAAGAGAATTTTACGGCAGCAATTTCACAGATTTGGGGAGAATGTTCCTTAAACGACCAATAACATCAGTGATCCGAGCCAACTTATTTGTAACATGGTCTGCGTGTTTATCCCACGACACGTTTTCAGAAAACACGACACCGAGACATTTAAATGGTTTTACTACTCATTTAAATGGTTTGTACAGATGATTTTACTACTGCTTCTACTGTGGTTTTGTGTTGTTATAGAATAACGCCCAAATAACATTGGTGGCAGTTTCACAACACTAGGACTAACGTCTTTTACGCGGGACCATGTCATTGAAATGGGGTCTCACACGGGTGTTACGGTATCCTCCATAAAGACTGTTCAGATTGTGTTTCATATGAATCCTATTTCTACAATTATGAGCAGCCGCAATGTAAAGCAGATAAGACGCCGTAAACAACACTAATTGTAACTGGGTTTATTTTCCATAGGTTCATGGTGCTATTAGGGTTGCCTCCTGGGCTAACAGCTCCAGTGAGTAGATTGAAAAGAGCACAAGAGCCATTATACAGAACAGAAACAGAAAGACGTTGGTTTGAAAACATTGCGGACATACTTACACCACCGGAGAGATAACAGGGTACCCGTTATACGACAGAAGAACTCCGTATAAAAGAATTACCACACTCTAAGCTAGAGAAAAAGCAGATTATAGGCCACTGAAATAAGGTAGCCAATTGGGCGAGTTGGAGTGCGTTCATAATGGTGAGCGCAGGCGAAAACCGGACAAGAAGAGTAAGGACGACACGAGCGTTGTTGTGGACACTCTTTTGAAAAAAAAAAATCGTTTCCTTAGGTACATGAGTTTGGCAAAACTTTTTTGAATGAGTGCTAGCTCTACATTTTATAGAAAAATATTTTGGCAACAAATCCAGAATACTAGATACATTGCTTTTTGTGCCTCCGCAGAACCGGGCAACGAGCCAAACCGCAGTTGTGAAGAGGTGTTTTCACGGATCATCAATGTAAAGAAGAGGAAACGCGTGTGCGGATATCGGCGGAGAGCATGTGGCGAAGTAAAAAAAAAATGAAGAAGGAGAGGGATGTGGCAGTTCGGAGGCAGGAGTTTCAATGTTCTTGGCGAGTTCTCGGCTGAACGCGAGCGCCCAGGGGACCACGAAGCGGAACCGGATCTTTCTTCGGGCCTTCACAACTCGAAGGAGCGAGCCGCATAGGAAGCGTAGCAGGTGTGGCGGCCCGAAGAAACACGGGTATCGGCGAGTCCTTGGCTGTACGCCAACGACCAGGAGACCTACCTCAACGCCGAACCACATCACCCTCGTGACCAATGAGACTGGTGACGACTTCGTGAATTAAGCAACGCAGTGGTGGTTTTGGTCAGCTAGCCTACGGTTAGACAGCCGCGTCATTGGCCTACCACGACCGTTACAATGGCCAGCGCTCCGCTCCACCTCACTGTCGACAACATCCCTTACATCTGAGCTTGAACGTTCGTGGGTTGAACTAATCATAGCGACTGTTTCGATTAGATCAGGTTCTATTCTCATTTGTGTACGTTATTATGCAATTGCCCCGTCAATACATTTGGTCTGTGCCCGACGTTATCACGCGAACTTTAATCCCACAGGGTCAGCCTATTCCCTCCCTCGTACAAATAACTTGGTACCGCAGTATTTCTACTACCGACGATTCTGTGGCAGGGCTGCAATAAAAAGATATTCATTTTTTCTGAAGACAACAGAAATTAGTTTCTTATTCCGATTCAGAATAGTGATCAAACCAAATGGTATTGCTTTTTAAAAGAATTGTGGGATACTAAACCTGTGATCTAACTCTGCTGGGCCATGTAGCCTTGCTTACTGCGGCACCGATTTCTGAACACTTTGGTTCTTGGTTTAGCAGTAAATGAGGCCACAGAAATTTATCTGTACCAAAGTATAGCCAATGCAGTTAAGAGATGCACGCATTACAGGCCTAAGAACTGTAATTACCCGCATACAGCACATACTGCGGTCTATCATTTGTAAGATCCAGGTCAAGAACTGGACGTTGCTGCTTCACACACATGGCAGTGCAAAATTACTAAGCATTCCCAGCACGACCGTTAGACTCATTCATCGACCTTTAGGAAAGTGTCGCCTAAATAAAATTCAAGTTCGGTAACTTGCACGCATACAATGGCAAGCCTAACCTTTCCGGTTATTTGTTGTTGTTGTATAAATTTATTTTAGACAATTGAAGACTGCCTTGGATGGCATGGCGAAAGGCGAACAAAACTGCCTGACGGGGCCCACCTGTAACAATCAGAGAAGCAGCGGGATCACAAGGGACAACAATTAGAGGAAGAAGATAACAAAAATGAACAAACAAAACAAGAAATACAAAAAAGCGAGTTACATACGTTCACCAAAATAAAAGGTGCACACTGGCGGAATCATACCAGAACAAAAATATGCGCACACATTTCGATTGATTGATTGTGGGGTTTTAACGCGCCGACGCAACGCAGGCGATGAGGCGCGCCGTAGTGGAGGGCTCCGGATTAATTTTGACCACCTGGGGATCTTTATCGTGCGCCGAAATCTCGTACACACGGGCGTTTTTGCTTTTCGCCTCCATCAGAAAAGCGGCCGCCGCGGCCGGGAATCGAACCCGCGACCTCGTGCTCAGCAGCGCAACGCCTTAGCCACTGAGCCACCGCGGAGGGTCGCACACATTTCGGAACCAACAAAAGAAGAAATAAAGAAATCACAATGCACACATCCTTCAGGCACTGGAGAGTGACAAATTTAGAGCGCTAACAACTGGTGTCACCGTTCATTTTATTTGCCTCAACAATTTTTCTTTCATAAGTTTAGATGCTTTGTTTGGGCTACGATATCGAATGAGGTCCAGAATATCAGGGTACTGATTAAGGAGGTGAGGAATCTGCCGTTTTAACCATTTATGCCATTTCACGGCATTGTTCTACCAAGCACGTTCTCTGCGCTAAAATTCATTTCTCGGCACCTTAGAATGCTGTGACGTTACGCTAATTGACGTACGTATCGTCATAATCATTAAAATCACCATTATCATCACCACCAGCCTATCTACGTCCACTGCAGGGGAAAGTCCTCTCCCATTATTATCCAGTTATCCCGGTCCTGTATAACTGAGACCAACTTATCCCCGCAAACGTCTAGATCTCATCTGCCCATCTAACGTTCTGCCGCCCCCTGCCACCCTTGCCTTCTTTAGGGATCTTCTCTTTTACCCTTACTGGCCAACGGTTATCTTGCCTTGACATTACATCTCCTGCCCACATCCATTTCTTCTTCTTACTTTCTACAAATATCTCCTTAACACGCGTTTGTTCCCTGACCCACTCCGCTGTCTTCTTATCCCTTAATGTTACATCTATCATCTTCTGTTCGATTGCTCGCTGAGTTGTCCTCAATTTATGTTCAACCCTCTCCAACGTATCGCCAACGTGTACCTAAACATTGAATAAGGTGAATAGGTCAGGCGGGTATTTACATGGCAGGTAGTGTTCGCAAAGTAGCCCAAATGTAAAAAAATGTAAAATGTAAAAAAAAAACTAAAACTGTAAAAAATAAAAGCCACAGCAGCACTCGAACCATGCCCTTGACATTTGGAAGATAAGAGAGACTCTGTACGCCAGAAAGGCTTTTTTTAATGGCGTGATTAGACACTAGCAACTCAAGAGACACATTCTCAGGCTAAAAGGTGCGAGCCAAGACTGGGCTGGGAGATGAAAGTCTAAAATCGCTTCGTAGATATGAGTTCATTTGTTAATACACCCGTTCAGGGAGATAACTGTGGTTTACGGTAGAGCGTTCCTATTCGCGCCATAGTTTCCATGAAGTTTACGTGGGCCAGTCGGCCATCACGTCATCATAACGCACATCCATTCTAGTGAAGGCATAAAAGGCCGAGCACGTCAAACGAATCCCAGCATCATTTACAACGGGCAAGTGCCTGATGCCAAGCGGCGTCATCGGTAACTATTGTTTCAGTCTACCCCAGAACGGCAGGCGGCCTTCCTTGTTCTAGACTAGTCTTAAAAATTCGGATGTCGTGCGACGGCACTGTAGTCATGGCTGCAGCTCTGAGCTGGCGCGCCGTGGGACGGCACTGCAGGCACTGCGTTACTTTAATGCCATTTCTGTATTGTGTTTTCTCTTTAAAGGTTTCCCGCTCGAACATCAGTGACCTGTACTTGAACGACACGGACCTGTACTCGGAGGGCAAGTACCGATGCGAAGTGTCCGCCGAGTCACCCTCTTTCCAAACCGAGCGCGCCCAGAAGGAGCTCATCGTGTACGGTAAGATCGCTTCGGTTACCTGCTGAACCGAAGTTGAGCCAGGCAAATTTTCATATCAATGAGAACAGATGGTTCTGCTATAAAACTGAGTACTATTTTTTTATGCACGCTACACAAGCATTGAAGGGGTTGGAGAAGAATTACCTAAAAGAAGATCCGAAACAAGCTCTACAGACCTTACACAGTAGTGTAAGGTCTGTAAAGTTTGTTTCGGATCTTCTGTAGTGCAGGCTGCGTCCATTTCGATTGTTCGGTTAATTGTATGTGTATAGGAGGTTAACTGTATATAGAAGGTTAAACGGCCCATTCCGTCAAGAGCGGGCGAGCGACCAGGCGAGCGACAATAAAGATGAACGCTGACTGGAAATTTTCCCTGCTGTGACGAGGAGGGATAGTGTAGCGGCATCTGATAGACGAAACGATAGCGGTCACAGGTCATTACGGGCTGCGCAGTGAAATACAGATCGCGGCGGACGCGCAGTTTCTTCTCCCGCCACAGATGCCGTTAGCCTAACCTAGATCGAGCGCTTGTGACGTTATCTTGGAATCCCTAGAAAGCTGCCTTTCCCCTCTTGTCTTGTTGATACGTTGTGCACTGTTGTGAAAAAGGAAGACCAATGAAGCTGTTATGCTGAATAGCTACATTTTGTTATGTATGGCAACTTATTATCGATAGAATAAAGCTACATACGCGTAACGTCCTTAGAATTTATTCTAAATACCGTATTTACTCGATTGTGATGAGCACCCCTTTTTTTCAATGAGAGGGATGCCCAAAGTGAGAGGTGTGCTTGATTCGAAAAACCTAAATACCAAACCCCACCCACCACTTTTATCGCGGCCGTATCCCAACGGGATTGGTGCAAGGAATAATGTTTTATTGGGAAAAATTCAAAGGAAAAAAAAAATAGGCACAGGCAGTGGACCCACCGCTTACGTGTGATACCCAGTCACCTTCACTGCCATTCCAGTCCGTTGTGCCGTTTGAGCCGCCGCTCTCAGTAGACCCCAGCAGGTCGCCTTCTCTTTCGTTGCAGTGGTTTGTAATTTAAAACTTCATAAATGACATGCCCACGACGTCCACTCGGGCACGCTTCCATGCGTCTGAAATCCACATTGCGATGGTTGCCTAGCAAAAGAAGGTGCTTAGATTAGCACGCAAACTTTTCTTTCCAATTTCTTCCATCAAAAGTAGGGGAGGGTGGTTAGCATCGAGGGGTGATTAGAATCGAGAAAATGCGACAATTCTTCGACAATATATTTTGGCACACTTCTGATTAATACAGTTATAGTCGTTTTCTGTAACCATACTTTCTCCGTAGACGGCCAAGTGCTCACAGCAGACAGGAATTCTGTGACGTTTACAACTCCACTCTGAAGTAATCATGACAATTAAATAAAGTCGGCGTAATAAAAAGGTCACCTTAGTGGCTAAAGGTCACGAAATGGGATTTCGGGTAATTTTGGACAAACAAAAAAAGTTAAAGGCATTTTCTGTAACCTTACCCTTTCGTAGACAGCCAGTAGATGGGAACTGCTTAACGTTTTTCACTTCGCTGTGGAATTACTAATTAAGAAAAAGCAAAGCAGATTTGCGTAATAATAGGGTCGTATTTCCGGTCTATTAACTAGAAATTTTCACGAGATACTTATAGGAGGTTGAAAGCTAGAGAGATTGTTACGCTTGCTCTGGAGTTACGCTTGTTGTTACGCTTGCCCTTGTTACGCTTGCTACGCTTGCCCTTCGTAGACGCCACACGATGGGCGCACGCCATTTTGGGCCCAACCTATAGCTCAAACCAGCTTTGCTAGAAAAAACATAAAATTGACCGAACAATCAAAATGTACGCAGCCTGCACTCGTCGTGCAAGGCTGGAGAAACAGCGCAGCAGGTTTTCCAGCCTAGGTTTTGCTAGGCTTTGCTAAGATTTTTGCGTTTTGCGATGTTCTTGCGAAGCTAGGCTAAGTGTTGAGGGCAAGTTAATCCGGGTCTTACAAGCACGGTCCCCTCGGCACCCTACCATGACATCGGATTCCAGGGGGGGAAGAAGCCAGGTCGACCCCCAGCGCCGCTGTTTCTCCAGCCTTGCACTACTCGTGCAAGCTGCGCCAATTCTTTCCGCATTTTACTAGCCCAGGAAAGACTGTCACCTTGAGAATGGTATAGGGACGGGTGCAATGTAAAATAAAGTTATTAAAGTCGTATATTCCATTGATGCAACAAATAAAAAAATAAAGTCGTTACACTCAATGTGGAAGCTGTCGGAAATGCGGAGCAGTTATTCGCCATAATGGGCTGCAGCGCCGCAATCCGCTCGCGGCCGCCACCCAATGCGTTTCAAATTTCCCGCGTTCGCAATTCTCGCGCGTCTCCTGCCTGAAACTGCGCCCGCGGGAGTTCTGTTATTTTTGTGCTGGCTTTAATTTCTTATGCGGGAGCCTTTGTGCGTCATTTCGAACGCGCGATTTTTTTTCTTACGCGGCTGCAGCCTTTCTGCGGCATTTCAAACGCGCCATTTGTTTTTTGTTTTTTTTGCGCGGCTTAAGTATTTTTGTCCCATTTTCAATGGGCCATTTTATCTTGCGCGGCTGCTTTTTTCGCTTACTATCGTACAACCAACCCAAGGAGCGTTCCTAACTAAATTAACGCGGGGGGTTATGTACACCGATTTTGCCTGAAATGCACCTGTATGTTTCTTTGCGCTTAACAACGAACACATGTAAGAAAAGCGCCAGCGGTTCACGAGGTCCGAACGGTTTTCGAAGCCTCAGCGTGACCACCTGATGACGGTACACCAGGCTGTATGTACTTGGATCCGTTATCTCCCTGCGCCGCCTGATTCCGGAAGTCGCCTGAGATCGACCGTTAGCGAGCTACGATGGCAAGGCGAGTCCCTAAAGTGTTCTGCACTTAAAAAAGTACTGGGTGCGCATACGCTTATCGTTATTCTTCTCATATTGCAGTACGCGCGAAAGCCGGCTTCACTGTTATAGTAGCCTGTCTGCGGTGGTGCACCCTCTTCAGGGGGAGCAGTTTTTTTGTAATATTTTTACTGGCATTAATAGCGCCTAATAGGCATTATTAGCAAGCATTATTAGCGCCGGCCACATGCGTGTTACGGAAAACGAACACGGAAATCACTTATATCTTTCAGGTTGCGGCAAGCAGGGCTGGGGGTATCCGTTATGCCAATCTTATATGAAAAATACCGCCGTCGTTCACGGCCAGAAACAATAAACACGACGATTGACGAAGGGCGCGTATTACTTGCAGCCGATAGCGCTTGAACGAAAGGCACAATGTACTTATAACATGTTAAAATTTCGAAAAAGAAAAAAAAAAAACATTCTGCAGAAATTTAGAGAATTATCTGCTAATGCCTAGCATTCTTACGGCCGCTTGTCTCGAGTGTTAGTTTTTTCAGCAAAATGTTTTGGCTTTTCTAAATCCTGCTCGACAAATTGTCGCCATTGACGACGATTAGAAGTGGAACATTCGCAAAATCTGCATTAATGTGGAAATGCAGGGCGTAACACGGTCCGCCATTTCCCGTATTTTTGTTTTTCTTATTTTTGTTTTTTTGATTCGTTGAAATAATTATCTGCATTTACGCTATTATAAAGATTACAGGTGGAACTTTAATAAAGTCTTAAAATTGTGGAAATTGCCATGCGTTATACGTTTTGTCTATTTCCGTAATTTTTAAATATTTTTCTTATGTTTTAGTTTTTCAAAATTTCTTCCCACCAATTAAATCCCTTTGCGTTATTATAAAGATTACATTTGGAACTTTCGCGAAATCTCCATTAGTGTGGCAATTAGTGCATTACTGTTACACGATTCACCATTTTCCGTAATTATTTATATTTTTCTTAATTTTTATAATTTGCAGAATTTTGTTACACCAATTATCTCCATTTACTCTATTATACAGATTCCAGTTTCTACTTTTGCGAAATCAGGATTATTGTGGAAATAGCATGCGTTATACATATCGCCATTTTCCGGTTTTTAACAATATTTTTGTTGTTTTTTAGGGTTTCAAAAATTCGTCCAAAAATTATCTCCATTAAGTATTACACTGGGAATTATAACGAAATTCGCATTATTGTGGAAATGCCTTGGGTTATACGTTTTGCTCATTTCCGTAATTTTTAATTGTTTTCTTATTTCTTAGTTTTTCACAATTTCGCCCAACAAATACAAATTATCTCCATTTATGTTATTACGGAACTACGAAACTACGAACTTTTGCGAAATTTGTGAGTGAGTGAGTGAGTAAACTTTATTTGAAAATAGGAAGAAGGGAATGTGGAAAGAGTTATGGGTGAAGTCCTATTTCCAGGACTCCAGTAGCAAAGGCTCTCAGCTTGGCTCTCTCTAGCAGCTCACGCTGTGTCGAAAGGTCCGAGCTGGACAGTGCTAAATCCCAGGACTCTCTGGATGTTTGGTAGGTGTTCTGTTGCCAAATTATAGGGCAGTTCCAGACTGTGTGGAATAAGTCTGCTCGTAATTTGCATTTGTGGCATTCTTCGTTATATCTCTCTGGAAACATGAGAGACAGTCTGGATTTGTGTGGGAAAACGCTGGCTTGAAGTTTTCTTATGTTTCGTGCGTCTTCGGCATCTAACATATGATGCGGTGCGGGCATGGTCTTTCTCGCTTGCCTTTGAGTGTAAAGCCTTTCATTAAGCGACATGAAGGGAGGAAGGGTGTAAGAGTGGTCCGTTTCCCTGCGGCTGTTGATTTGCCTCGCTAGGGAGTCGGCTCTCTCATTTCCTTCCAGGCCTTCGTGTGCTGGGCTCCATAATATTCTATGTTGGCCTTTTGGTTCGGCTGGTAGAATATTCCTGGTGTCTATGGGAATAAGGCCGCATATTAGATTTCTAATGGCTCTTGTAGAGTCCGTGATGATGATGAGGTTTTTGTTGTTGTATTCTCCCCATCTTACAGCGAGTAGTATGGCTGTGGTTTCAGCTTCTTGAGATGTTTGTTTTCTGTTCATGAGAAAGTCCAGGAGTTTGCCCCGTGCATCCACAACTACGGCTGATGATATTCCGTGGTGGTTGGTGGCGGCATCCGTGTATACTGCATCTGGATTTTTCCCGTATGTGTTTCTTATATAGTTAATTCTTGCTCGTCTTCTACCTTTGTTGTAGAGGGGGCTCATTTCCTTTGGAATGGGTGAAATGTTGAGAGCTTTGCGTTGTTCTGGTTGCAGCTCTGTTGTTCTTCGTACGAACTCGGTGTGAATGGTGTGGCCCGTTCTTCTTAAGATTTCCCTGCCGGTTCTTGTTTTCAATAGCCTCTCTTTTTGTGCTTCGAGGGTGGCTTCTTGGACTTCTTGGAAGGTATTGCAGATTCCCAGGTTATAGAACTTCTCGTTGGAGGTGTAGATGGGTAAGCCGAGGGCGATCATGTAAGCCGTTCTTATGATAGCGTTTACTCCTTCTTGTTGTCTTTGGTCCAGGTGGTGAAACGGTAGACTGTACGCGATCCTGCTCATTATAAGTGATTGGATGAGTTTGATTGTTTCCTCTTCTCTCATGCCTTTTCTGGTCCGTGTGATGCGTCTGATGACCCTCGCTAGTTGTTGCGTTGTTTTTCTTAGGTTGCTCAGTGTGGAGGTTGCTTTCCTGTCTTCTTGCACGTACATGCCCAGTATTCTGACCGTTGGTTTGAATTTGATATCTTTGCCGTCTATTTGGATGCTTCTTGTGGGAATGGGTTTCTTTGATGGGCTGATTCTAATTAATTCTGACTTTTCTGGAGCGCACATTTGTATTTTTCTGGAAATGCCATGGGTTATGCATGTTAAGAAAGAATTAGAGAAGTCTGCAAATGAAGAAGAAATGGCCGTGGGCACGCCATGTAATGCGAAAACAAGATAACCGTTGGTCATTAAGGGTAACAGAGTGGATCCCTAGAGAAGGCAAGCGTGGCAGGGGGAGGCAGAAAGTAAGATGGACTGATGAGATCAAGGAGTTTTCGGGGATAAATTGGTCGCAGTTAGCACAGGACCCGGATAATCGGAGATTAACGGGAGGGGCTATGCCCTGAAGGTGGCTTAAGTAGGCTGCTGATAATGATGATTGATTTGGCCTATTTCCGTAATTTTAACGGTCTTTTTATTTGTTAGTTTTCAAAATTTCGTCCGACAAATTACCTCCATTTACGTTATTATAAGGATTACACTTGGAACTTTCGCGAAATCTCCTTTATTGTGGAAATGCCATGGGTTAGACGTTTTGCCTACTTCCGGGATTTTTAATAGTTTTCTTATTTTTTAGTTTTTCCAAATTTTGTCCGACAAATTATATCCATTTACGTTATTATAAGAGTTGTACTTGTAACTTTCGCGAAATTCGCATTATCGTGGAAATTTCAGGGGTTATAATTTTACCATTCCCCGTATTTTTAAAGATTTTTCTTATTTTTTAGGATTTCAAAATTTTGTACTACCAATTTTTTCCACTTATAATATTATAAGGGTTACATTCGAAGTTTTGGAAATCTGCGTTACTGTGGAAAGTCAGGGCGTTACACGGTTCGCCATTTTCCGAAAACATTTGTATTTTTCTTAATTTTTAATTTTTTTTAAATTTTGTTACGCCAATTATCTTCATTTATGCTATTATAAATATTCCAGGTGGAACTTTCGATAATTTGCTATATTGTGGAAGTGCGGGGCGTTAAACGGTTGGCCATGTTCTGTAATATTTTATATTTTTCGTATTTTTTTATATTCTTAAAATTTTAGTTCGACCAATTATCTCCATTTACCCTATTATAGCGATTACATGTGGAGCTTTCGTGATATCGGCATTTTTGTGGAAATGCAGGGCATTACAAGGTCCTGGCTGTGGGGGTTATCGGCAAAGAATGCTATGCATTAAAAAATTGGCGAAGCTCGTACTAAGTCGCGCAATCTTGAACCGTAGCCAAGCTGGAGGATTTCTCTCAATGTAAGCACGGCACCTTGGCTTAGGTTTGGGATTGTATATTTACATGTTCCGTCGTTGTTTTTCACTGGGGTAGTTGTGATCATCGTCGTATCCATCTATATCGTCGTGTTCTTCGTGCATGACTGGCGGACCGGAATCGTTTTGTCCGCAGGCTTTCCCATTTCTCCCAAAGTGGAACGCGTCAGCACGCGCCACAACGGGCAGCGCGAACTGGGCCTGTCTTGCGCGAGCTGGCTTGTCCTCCTTCCTTAAGGCGCGGATGCATGCGAAGTGTTTTCTTGGCATTTTTTCCGAGCGCCGCGCGCAAGCCTGGCTAGCGCCGGGCGATCCCAGTAAAGCACGCACTCATGACCACGACAAACAGCGGAAGTAACTATGAGTCGGGTTGTTTTGATTGCACCGCACACCTTACGGCCACCAACGACCGCTCTGCTGTTAAAATGCGACGTAAAAATTTCCGAAGCTCTAATACTATAGACGGATAACCAGCTACACCAAAATTTCACTGAAACTACACGCAGCGCACCCAGCGTACAAAGTACAGAGAAGGTAAAAATGCGGTGCCCAACACCGGCACTTCCGAAGAAATGTTTCACCTTTCGTTCTAGATGCAAAAAGACGCCGAGAGACAGCAGTTAGCACGGAGCTGGCGGCGGCTGGCACGCTCGCAAAAAAACGCACATGCCCGCTGTGGCTCGCGTCGTCCTGCCCGCGTCTTGGCAAGGCTTGGCAATTTTTTTACCACTGGCTCCACCTAGCAGTTGGCTGGAAGAATAGCGTTTCTCGTTGTTACGGCGCGCTTCCTGAGGCAGATATGCTGAAGTGTCCTCTCTTTACATTTTTTTCTTTATGCTTATACGCTCACGTGCAATACACTAGCTATCCCGCAAATAACGCATACGAATTCATTCGAGGTTGTCTCCATGCGACAGCCGTCTACGACGCTCATCGACGCGCTGGTGCATGTAAAAACGATGACCTTAGGGCTGTCATCCAAAAAGACTTTGAACTTGCGGAGGAGGCCCGCCAGCTTGCTTGCGTCCGTAGCTCCATCTGACTGCTGATGAACTCAGGGCACTACAGCTTTCGGCGCTGATACACCAAGGGTCATCGCGGTGGTAGGGGTGGTTGAATCCAAACGCGCTGATGCGGCCTCAGCGAGAAGCTTTTACGACTTTATGGCTAACCACACGAATTTAACGACGTGCTGGCCCACTTGTCTACGACGTTGTCCCTGACGGTGACGGAGAAACCCATTTTGACGCACGTTGCGTGAGGCCGCTCATATGGTTCACCCACGGGTCTCACCCGGAGGATGACAATCCCAGACTGCGGTAATTAGGCGGACCATGCTTTTTAATCTGTTTTGTTTCTTTCGTTGGCAGTGTATGGCCCCTTAAAGTTATCTTGTACCCTGCCGAAAGAGGAGCGTCCGGTTGTTCCTGCTGGCGTCGTTCTTCACTCGGCTATAAATTTGAACAGAGAAGAAGGGTACCTTATTTTGCAGGCATGTCTTTTGCTCTTGCTTCACCAACAACATTTCACTTCATTTGAATGTTTCTTACAGGTCCGCGCTTTAGTATAAAAATCAAAGCCCCTTTCCTAAGTAACAAGATGGTGAGAACGGTAATCTTTCTCCCATGAAACCGGAGGGAAAATCTTTCTCCCATGAAATCCGGATGGCGCATTCGCATGGCGCATTCGGATAAACTTTGGCTTTTTAACGCATGGGACCCAGGTTTAATTCGGATCACTAAAGGCATTTTCTTTTTTTTTTTCTTGAGGTGCTTTTTACGGCTTTGTGCTTTTTCCGGGCTTTTTTTGCCTAACTGACGCATTGTGTTAGGTAATGTTCCTGCATTAGTGACAAATAGAAAGCTTCGCCTTAAAATACCTACAGGACATCGATCGCGGTATTTGAATCTCCGAGAACTGCTCCGTCGAAATTTACGCTCGCTTCCCGTTAATTGCGCCGCACAAGTACACTTCAGGAGTACGAATTAGGCACGATAATATTGCGATAATATTCATACCTAAGTGATATTGTACATCGCGTTAGGAGAGAAATCCAGCGGTATGATTATGGCCGGCACAAGATGCGTGTACACAACGATTTAGGCGAAACTATTCGTCCTATGGTATTAAAAAAACCCGGAATGTTCACCAAGGCACAGAACAAAACATTTTATACGCAAGCTTCAGATCTACAATGTCCGAGTAGAGTGGAGAACTGACAAAGTACCCTGAAATATAAAGGAGGCATTCCGCATAAACATATCTACCTACGGAAGGCGTGTGATGCGGCGTGGTGCAGCCTTTTTTAGGCAGATACTGTGACCGAACAAATTACAATATCTGGAGCAACCTAGTGGCGTGGTTCCTGTTGCGGCACTCGCAACGCACGTCGTTTAAAAAAAATTGCGCCAAATTCCACACCCGCTTCAGCTCGTGGCGGATTCGGTAAAACCATTTCATACCTCACCCATGCAAAGTCTTATTACACTAAGTTGACAGGAAAAAAGTATTTTCGCCTCCACTTTTTCACGACCTAGCTTGACTGCAAAAGAGAAGACCGGAAGACATGGGTTCATTTTAATAATGCAAAATTTCTCTGTGATTGGTGGAGAACACTCTGAACGTAATAAAATGCAATGTACGCGGTAGCTTTATTTTCTATGTAATGTAGGCTTCTTTTGGGCCGGTTTTTTATACCGCATAGCCCCTGGATGTCCGCTCGAAGTAGAGCTTCCCCTAATGACCCTGAAACACGAGTCTAACGAGGCACCGCTTGTGCTCGCTCTGCACCTGAGTCCACTTGTGGCCATTAGAGGAACACGTCTGTAATTCGGTTTCTTTTTGTGTTTGTTTCTTCTCCCTTGTTCATTCCCTTGCTGTCTGGGAAGAGGAACCGACTGCGACGTCCGCAGTTTCGTTACGGACACGCCACCCGGTTGTTTTCTCTACGCTCCATTATTCCGCTCAGGCGTGACTCGGGACGACGTCAAACGCTTCATCGGCGACGTAGGGGACTCTAAGAACCAGATAGCTTGCTTGGCCGAGCAAGCACGCCAGTTTTTTACGCCGCCTTGCGACACTGCTTGCGAATGGCCCCCCTCCTTCCTCGTCCCCACGTTGCGTCTGCTTTGCTCGGCCTCCCGCCTTCGATCAACCCTTTTTTCTCTATGCGCTTCTTCTCACGAGTTTCTCCCTTACTCCCTTTCTGTCCGTCATTGCAAGGCCGAAGGGCTTTACCCTGGGCAGAATGCAGCCCGGCCTCCGCCTTTGTTTGGTGATGGAGCAGGTCCAATGTATACCGAAGCAGATGACATAGGCAAAAAGAGCTCTTCCCGTGCCGTCTTCCCATCCACTCTAATGCACGACCTTTTCTTGCCCGCAGAAAAGTTTCGGGGGAATTGAATGGTAGATGTGAGGCAACGCCATCATGGACCACCCGAGTCTTTCTAGTTGCTACTTGCTAGAATACGGCCGGTCGAGTTTCCTGCCGCGTCTTCCCCAAGCGGTAGTGACGGCGCAGTTTGGTTGCATCCGTGATTGTTGGACATCTCTGGCGGCGACGACCATAGGACCCTTTTGACGTGTCTTAAGTGACGTGTCTCGTTGCTTGCAAGCTTGAACGTTGCTCATGTCTGTGCAGACGCTCCAATGGAAAAATGTAAGAACAAAGCGGACGGATCGAACATTGAGCTCTACTTTGGCCGCCCCATGTCATTCGGTGAAGAAGGGCCACCAGTGCCGGGGCATTTAGTTAAGTGACTGGAGCCGCTCTTGGAGAGAGGCCCACGCATGCCATCGTTAAGGCGATGCTTAAGTAGGATTTGCGTGGACACATTACTTTTGCTGCAGCCTGCTTTCACGGCATGGGGGAAAGTCACCGAGGCACTTGGCTCAGGGGTAGTTTGTATCTGCTGTATGCACGACTGTGCGTACAAAAATATAAACATAAAACCTATTAAGTGCAATGCACCTCTTAAGCGACCCTGAACCTGCGTCCACCGGCGATGTCCGCGCACGTGGAGATGGGCGCGCGCAGCCTGGCCGCTGACATGGCACATACCCACGTGGGGGATTGGCCAAGAATCGGGCGTGAGAAGGGCTAATGCACCCGCTTAAAGGAGTACTGACACGAAATTTCAAAGCTGAGATCCGCTCTAGCAATCAAGTACAACGACAACACAAATAGGTGTCTGTGAATAAATGCATCTTTCTTTCTTTGTAGTTGTGTGTGTGTGTGTGTGTGATCTCTCTTTCGCGAACATTACCGAACCGCGCAAATTCAACTCGTGCATTCGCACTTTCACATTCTTCCCCTCGGGGAAAGGCGGGGAATTTTTTACAGTTTGTATATCCCAAACAAACCTATTTTATAAGCTCGAAGTTTTGTGTATCGAAAGTGACGTTAAGGTGTGTGCGTAATTGCAAAGTTTTTCTTTCCCTTCTTGCTGCCTCTGGCAATTTTTGATTCCGTTCATTACGCAACTGCGCTATTGTATACTATATTTTGGACACCTGCGAAATAGAATGCCCTTATCGCGTAGACGAAGTTGCAGCTGCTCTTTCTTAGTTAAAATATCGGATAGAGTACGAAGCCAAAACGGGCAATTTGAAGAGTTGGTGCAATAATCCTAGTAACAGCGCAAAACAACATGAGACAAAGAGAAAAAAAGGGCACAAACACAGCGATGTGTTTCCGGACTCTTCTTCTTTTTGTCGCGTGTTGTTTGCGCTGCTAATAGGAAAGGATACGATTTCAAGAAGCCCACTTTCTGTTCATAAAAAGTAGCCGCAGAAGTTAACTTTGAGGTGGTGGATTCGGCACTTGGTATTTAACGAATGCATGGTTAGATACACCACCCGGCCGATATTGACAGCGAAAACCATACGAACGCTAGCTTCGTGGCCTGGCTCAACACTTTTTTCCCTTAATCTGAGGAGTGCATTATTCTGACCCTTTTTTAAACTTCGGCCCAGGACTACTAAAACGACTTCGTTAACAAAACGCCTTCAATAAGTACTGGCGGATATGACACACGGCTGCGCGTGGGGTAAAAAAAAAACATATTGCGGTTTGCGCAATTTCAGGCTCTGTCGCTGTTGCCATTCTTTCGGTTCCTTCTTCATCTTGTGTGTGCTCAGATTACACAATTTCACGGAAAGCTTTTAGAGTAAACTGCCTCGTTGCGGCTTTGCGTAGCTGTTGATGAGGCAGGAATTCTATACTGATTTCCAACATTCTCTGTGTACCACAGAAGACTGGTAACCGTCAGTAGTAATTTGTAATTGAAATAGTTATTTATCCATCTCGCAAGACGTTGCGTATAGTGGAACGTCAAGAGTGCATTGCGCTCCCTTATATTGGCAGCCAGAACCATTCTGGATACTCCTATCGGAATCAAAAACGCTTTTAGAACGTGGTAAAGCAGCGTGTTCATTTCCTAGATTAAGAGACCAGGAAATGGCAGAGTGAAACATTACGACTTTAGGCAAAGCAGAGAACTCAGAAATTTGCTGTACTCGGCTGAAGCTGTTTACAAAATATATTTCGTCTTTGCCCTAAGCTGTTTACACGATGTATATTTGCTCATGTTTATTAACATGATGAAGCCTATGCTTGCCGTATGAGAGCGAGATGCTTGAGGGTGTGAATCAGAACGCAATCGCAGCCGTCCATCTCCGCCTGATCACGAATCTATCCACCTGAATATTTATTTCTTGATTTCGATAGGGCGCACACGCGGCATTGTGGCATGTTTCATTCCTACAGAGAGGACCACAAACTTCCGGAAAGTGAATCGGTATACATATGGCGGATTACGGATACTGAGACACCAGTCTGTGGGTGAACTCGCCAGAATCGATGACATCTGGTAGACCACGTCATCACCCTCCGAAGCTTATGCCGCTCGCTGGCCACCGCCATTTCCCGGCCTTCCCTGCGTAGCCCTTTCTCAGAGCTCTCCTCCGACCCTTTTCCAGCACTACTGTTTCGCTTCCCCAGCACGCGATACTGGGCTCACCCTCGCCGGCCAGCACTCTTTCCTGGCGCGCATACCCGGCTAACGCTGCGAGGTTCGTGCGTCTTCCTGTCGCGTGATTACAGGCGCGCACAACTTCAACACGTTTGGACTACCTACAAGAAAAACGGAAGTTAACGAGTAAAGCAGTTGTCTGGAATGTCGTTATATGCTACAGACCAAGCGGTCTGTAGCATATCAACGGCACCTGAAGAACATGACCAAACAATGTTTGTGGAAATGAGATAGATACACAGCACAGACAGAATTCCATCAATAAAAGGGGCTCCAAAGCTTTTTTTAAACACGCTTTTGTGCAATGTTCATTTAGGACAATATATTCCACAAAACATGTTTCAATCAAGCGACTTTTACGAAACAGCATGCGATAAAGCAGCATGCAATAAACTGGCAACGCCCGAAGCCCGGGGTATGCGGGTTACCGCGTGAGCTACGTACGAATGGTCCCCTGAAAAAGCGGAGGCATGCGTTTGCCCCGTCAATAGTACGTTTTATGGTCGGTTATTCCCAACTCGTTACTATTTATCTTGTAGGTGCCTTTGTTTCCGGGTTAAGAGCAAAGCGTTCCCTCTGTCTTCTCCCTACTGACTGGCTCAAGGTTCAGATGGGCCCCAGTTTTAGTCGCTGTCATCTGTCGAAGCAAGAAGTTCACGTCTACGTCGTTAAGCGGCGTAAGGTATCACAGACGTGAAGGCCGCGTTCTAGTTTACTAGGTTTTATTTACTGCCTGCTCGACAAAGTGCGTCACAGGGCTATTTAATGCCATAATTATGGGGCCATGACGGCAGAATACAAGAGTGCTTTATTCGAAAGGTTGGATGTTTTATAGTGCGCAATCGGTTTTCTGGCAGCCGACGATGCTTCAGTCGATGAGAAATTAAACAATTTAAGCAATAAGATGGATTCTCCCCCTGCTTCGTGTGTTATGTGACATCTGCGATGACGTATACAGGACAGGTACCTAAACAAACCTTACTACCTTGACCAGGGCGGCGGCGAACGCCGAAGCACCTTGTTTAGCATCAGACCCTAGTGGCGGTAGGATCCCGCTCAGCAGCGCTTTGCCCACTCACTGTGTTTTGATCGAATTTGTACATAGCTAGATTTTTTTTTACGGTTGATATTACTCGCGTCTTGAAACACAGGGTGCACTCGAAAAACACAGGCACGTAAGAAAATGTGGCTCATGCCAGGTGGCCTGTGTGAGCTCAACACGCCGGACGGCTGTGTCGGTATAAGCGGCACAGGGCGCGGAGTACGGAGTGGTGTTTCTTTGTTCACGTGTGCGTCCGCAACTTGCACTACTTATCCAACCATTCTTACGGCTGTGAATAAATGTGCACTGTCTCTGGGCGCACATAGCGTGTTGTAAAAGCTTATAATCCTTGTGTAATTTGCGTTGGATTTTCTAGGCCTCCGCCAATCGCAACTAGGTGCCAATAATACGTGGTAATTTCGGTGCGCAAAAGTAGCTCTGGTGCCGCATGCCCACCCTCTATTTTCCTCATTATACTGCTTATCTGAGTGACCCGTTTAAAGTCCTGTCAGCGCTATTACAATGAGGCAATCTTTTGAAGGAATTGCACTTTCATTTTGTGTTCTTGGCCCCCTTAGGGCGGAGTAAGGGGGAAACATGAAACTCGCTTCTAGGAACATTAATTCGTAAATTATGGCAGTTACCTAATTCGTCGAACCAAAATGTGGTCAAGTACGAGCCACCCAACATATAGAATAAAGCGAGGTTGTTTGTGATCTTCAAGGTCCTTTAAATTTGAAGGTAATACGGTAGGTTTCGATATTGCTGTGTAGACAAAGCTTCACGATTCTAGACTAAGTATGTATTTTAAATAAAGTTCAAATTAACGTTTTTACGCAATTAATACATTAATTTTAAAATAAATAAATACGACACATTGTTCAAAGGGTGAGGGCATATGGAGGCGATATTAGTACTAATCATTGTTGTAGGGAACGGCGTTCCTGGAACTAGTTCCTTTTTGGAGGAACGAAGTAACACCATCGTTCCGTTAAGGGTCGGTGGAACTGTAACGGTAATTCGTTAGGTTTATGAAGGAACGGTAGGAACGGCGTTCCGTCTGCAAACGTTACATCGCTAGGATTTGGCTGGTTTTGATGCCAAGGCTCGAGTAGAAAAATCCACAAGTCGCTACTGTGTTTCTCTTGCTATAAGCTGGACCATTCGCCTGCCCTTCAGCGGAGCGTGCTTCCTCGAAGGTCAAAGGCAGAAGAATAACCACGGAGCGGTCCGCAGCTTGTGCTTGCTTTCATGCTGGTTGAGCTTACGCGGGTTTCGACGGGTGAATAGCGCAGCCGGAAGAATGCTTTTCACCTATCCCCGCTGGCCTGGGGAGGCCAGGATGCGCGTCTTGCCGATAGAATTGTTCCCTGCCGGCAAAAAGTTTCTACGTCCGAGCGGCACTGCAGGTACCCTGTGAAACCACGGTATCCGTATATGTATTAGTACGAGGGAGGCCTGAGAGCGTTGTTGTTGGAAGAGTTGCGCTCGCTGTGAGGTCATTCAAACGGTCACTGGCTATCAATAGAGATGGGGGTGCCGCAGTGCCTCGGGATGTTGTTCTGCTCGAAGTTACTGTGTACGTACGGAGCTCTTCACGGTACGGTATGTCGCCAATCTGGCGGGACTCGGTCAACGGGAGTGCCAGGTCTTTTTGTATTGCAAGTGACGTATTGACAAAGGACAGGAATTTCGTAATTGTTGGGCCTAATTGCGTCGCGCACCGAATGGAAAATACCTGAAAGAGGCCGCACGAAGGTGGACGGGAAGCGTTCAGAGTTGCTTACCGAAGGGCGTTTGTGAAAATCCTCACCACAAGTTTTTGTAATTTTTGTTCTTTGTTTCCGCGCGTGCGCAGTGATATGCCCGCCTGTATTCATGTGTGTTTCTGCGTGGAATAACAGTTAGTCGCAAGTCTGCACTGGTTCTTGTGTACATCTCTCTGTGTGGTGTCTTCCTTAGCGCAGCACGAGCTCACCCAACAACAAGCACCAGCAGCACCAGCTCACCCAATTTGCATCAGCTCACCCAACAACAAGTCTGTCTAAAGTGCTTACTTGCCTCGGCTTCTGATGTGAATGTCACCTAAAGTAGAGATAAACTTTTTCTGTGAAAGGTGATTTGGTTTGTTTTAAATAAGTAAAAAGTTGAGGATAGTCTGGACGCACTTACGTTGTTATCTTGCAATGGACCATTTCCAGTATATCGTAGCCCTCTGGCGGCGGCCGCCCGAACCACACTTGGGGGATTATAAACGAACACGCCCACTTTTTTTCCGCCTGGCCTGGGCAGTTGAGGAAGCCACCCCCGGCGCTACGCGTCGTTTTGGAGGTAGAAAAAGTTTTCCACGGCAGCCGTAGCGCCTACCTGTCGGCGCTTTGAGGGCTCGGAAAACGGAGCAGCACTTAGCTGGCTCGGCGTTCGCCACTGCTAATCCAATATGACCTCGTTTTGCTGACATTTTGCCCTCCAAGAATGGCGGATAGAACGCTGGGAGCGAGAGTAGCGCATGCGCAGAGCGCTACTGGAAAAAGGCCAGTGCTATAATTATCGAACGGCGTTTTTTCGCCATGTAGACCCACAGGGCCAAAGCGAATGTCATTTATAGCTAATGTCGTTCGCGTTAAATGACATTAAAGACCTATTTGTTGCTCGTTTCGACGCGGTTTCTTACGCAAGAAATTTATTTATGTTCCTGCATGTGAGTAACTTTCTATTTGTACATCTGAAGCGCGGTAACCTTACTCCGCATTTGTGAGACTGAAGTGGAAATTGCACCTATAATAGACGAGCACCAAAGTCGCAGTAAGACATGTCTGGAGCTTGTCCGGTGCTTCCTGAAAAAATTCGTTTAGAAGCGCTTCTTTGGATTCTGTTTGTCTCCTGATAATCCGCTGCTGGCGGTGTTTATAATTGTATACTATACGTAGTTCGTTGTGAGTTTTAAATTTCTCACTTTATTTCGCCTCTGGATTACCCGACATCATTTTTAATATAAAAACTGAAATGTAACGTTAATGCGACGACACGTTCCATATTTTCGGAGTGTAACTGGAACCCGTTCCTTTCGCAATAAAGGAGCTTGTAACGGGGAATCGTTTCAAAATTGGGAAGCAACGAGGAACGAGCTTTCGTTCCTGTTTTACAGGAACGTTTACAACACTATTACTAATGTGACGGGAAGCCTAGAATTTCCCAGAGTGTTTACGGAGTTAAAAATGATAACTAATACAATCAGTCGGGTGCGGTATATGAAGTGTCATGGAGCCCTTACCCGAGGGTAGCCGCTAAAATCGCTGTGGCCAAAGTTTGAAGTTGCAGAGGATGGTGGCAGTGTTACGGGTTATCTGCCAGCAGACTCCACTTGTGCCGGTCAAATATAAAGCTTTGACAATTTTTGTATGCTCCTTTAGGCGTTTGACAATCGTTTTTATATGATTCTCGAGGGTGTTGGAGAACGAAATGGGACACTGGCTTTATACTTGAAGGAAACTGAGAGCGAAGGTGTTGTTACAGGCGACGTTTTAGCAGAGTTACAATTATGTGGGTTATTAAGGGGCTTTCTAGAAAGGGATAGTTTGACTTGTTGGCTTTATTTTGCGGCGATATGCGACGCACGTACAATGTTCGAGTAGTGTTTTGAAGGAATTCAATGACGCACCAGCTTAACATTCTCCGATACTTCGGGGACACCATCACTTATCTACGCGCGCAATTCGAAAGCGCGTTGTTTCTGCCTTTTCGTGTGAATCTCCCGGTACAATAACTCTTTGTTTGCATGGATTAGTAGCAACGTACAGGCTTTTATGCAGGACACTCGGAGGTGCTTGGCGTAGTGCGGGGCAATTTTGTAACCATTCTATGAAGGTCGCCACCGTACTAGTTTGGCTGGAAATTTGGAATACTGCTGTCGCACAAGTCAGGCGTAAGTTTTGGCACCAGTGGCAATGGACAGGAGAGTTTTTTATTAAGAACAACTTCTCAGCGAGAAACCTTCGATTTCGTTGTAATCCTTGCAACTCAATCCTTGCAATCCTTGTTGCAATCCTTGTTGCAATTAAATGGGGCTGTTAGGCTGATGGTTTTGTAGCTTATTTGAGTTCCAGTTTTAGTGCTTTACTTGTTGCAACTGCACGTTGGCATTGTGGGGTGCCTTGGTGGATTGCTAAGGGATCATTAAACTTTCCAGGGCACCTGTCGCGCCTTCCAAAATTTGGACATATGGGACTCCTCGTTTTTCACCTACATCACGTGAAAACGATCACTCCGTCTCCAACCGGTGTCCTCACATTCAGCAGCAAAATGCCTTAGCAATGTAGTCGTCGGGGCGGGATATAAAGTTTATTGAAAGAGTTTTTAATGCGCACGTGCGATTGCGTTGCAATTAGACTGTATATTAAACCCCATTGCACCGGATTTGGTTGCTGTGAGGAGTCGCCGCCATTCAAGCTTACCGTAGGCTGGTTACGTAATGTGGTGATTAGGTTATTACTTCGTTCCTTCGCTTAAGGAGTGCTATTTTTTGCACATTTGTGTCTCAAAAACTGCTGAGGAAAAGGGAATAAGCCACCTACAACATTTATGTTCCCAGCCACTTCACTGTGCCTACTTTTCGTAAAGTTGTTTTCTGACGTTTCGGGCCTTCCTTCTATTTTATTCTTAACCTATCATTCGACACCGCAACACTTCGAATAAGCGCTTTCACTCTTTCTTTCACATCTGGAAGCACTGGGAAAGTTATTGGTGATGACCGCACCCACGGCCGGCGCTGCAAAGCGTGTTTCCGTGATTTCGGCTTAGGGATTCTCGCATATGTCGTCTGCTTCACTCGGGCTTGCTCTCCCTTATGTTTCCTTGCACTCGGTTCAGTTTTGATTCTTGTCTAGACGAGATTGTGCGTGTGCGCAACTTAGTTATCATAATAACAGGCTTAAAATCGCATACACAAGCTCGAGCGGGATTTAAAATACAGTTTTAGATACCGCTCTGGAAGAAACATGGCCTGCATCGTCCCATTATTTGTGAAGTCGGTCAGCGGACAGTGGGAACTAGGTGGCAGGTTCTGTATCGAGCAATCCTTAAAATAAAAGCAACAACCTGAAATGCAAGACGAAAACGAGTTCCAGGCCTTCGAAGCTGTCGGTTTTGGCAGAAGGCATTCGATTGCTGGAAATCGTACGTAAGATCGCAAACCAGTTTTTGCAACCCTGCCGGACACTCGAAAGTATTCTATCACTTCACTTTGCGCAGTCATGGCATGAGAGTATGCCGAAAGACATTATCGGGCCCAAAACTTGTAGGTTGAGTTCCAAATAACCCAGTGTGTATAGGCGCCTGCTGGGTTTTACCAGGCTTCTAACCAGTATGGAGTTTTATTGAGAAATTAACTTAAATAAAGATTGGTACTGAGGAAAACGTTAGAGTTTAGCACAACACCAATAACGCGGTCGGTTCAAGCTGGGAGGCTGCGTTCGTATACAGGGAACGGCGCTATAACCGCTTCATCCACAAAGGAATAGCGGTTTCAACTTGCAGGTGTAAACCAAATAATAAAGACTTAGTAATGACGCACCAAATTTTCATTACTGCTTTTCTGTCCTTCTGAAAAGTCCGTACGGAGAGGAACTAGTGGTACTCTGTTTCCATCATTCCTGCCGGTACGCCGGCATAACATGATTCCGCTATTCCACATACGCGCGCGCGCGCACGCACGCACGCACGCACGCACGCACGCACGCACACACACACACACACACACACACACACACACACACACACACACACACACACACACACACACACACACACACACACACACACACACACACACACACACACACACACACACACACACACACACACACACACACACGCAAACACACACGCACACAGATGCACGCACACGCACACGCACATACACACCCACATACACAGACGTATGATAGAAAACAGTAAAGGTATGTTTGTTCCGACTTGGAGGTATATTTAAGGTACATTTCCCACAGTCATATCTTTTGAGTGTTCAGATATGTGTTATTGTAAAACTGCACTACAGAGAGAAAGATTCATTTTTTTCTATTCGTGGAAAGTCATCCTTAATAGGCCAGGATTTGTACTTTACGCCTGGAAGGGTTGGAGAACAATAAAGAGCTGCTTCGACGTATTCGTCGGTTTGGATTCTTGTTAAACTGGAACCCGGCTCATGCACTATTCATTGCGCTCGTTAGCAAGTACACCAAGCCTACAACACCGTAATCATGTCACAACCGTCCAAGGTGACAACCAGTTTATTATGATAACCGTTGTTACAATAGAAATTCGTGGCACAAATTCCGCCTTCGAATACTCTGGATAACGTTGCATGGGCCGTTTCGTGGAGGTCTAGCACAAACCTTCTCATTGTATTTGCATGCGAATAAACAATGCACTCTGCGGATTTGCCCCTTCTTGCACGCAGCCATAGCGAAAGCCAATTTGCAAAGAAGGGAATGTATGACATATAGCCTGAAGCAAATAAACGAACTTTGTGAGCCTCCCATACATCCCCAAACCACCTAATGAGACGTTTGGGACGGTGAAGAAAAATTAATGCGTTCGGCACAGAAAAAAACTTCATGTGATACAAGTCAACAACAACGAAATAAATAGAAGACCGTCGTTTCATTTCCTGCTGTGTGATGCGTATGCAAGGACCCGATTCTTGGTGCGTAGCATTACAGACCGCGGAGTCTTCATAATAGCATCTCAAAAAGGAAGCCTACGCATTTTGAATACTTCTCGAGGAGCTCTGAACACTGAGCCTCGCAAATAAACTATAACGGACGACTTACCCGCGATCTTGTGGCTGATGTTCCAAAGAAAGTTGTTATCTCTCCCTCCTCAGGTGTTGCAAACTTGTGTGGGATGAAGTTTGAAATCATTCACAGGTGGCAGAAGCTGTCAAATTCACTTAATTACTGAACATACGCTTTTTTGCATCAAAGCCGGGGAAACACGTTGAGGTTGTAGGCCAGGTTGCATGAAGCCGACTTGGCGGAGAGCGGAACAGCAGATCGGGAGGGAAGGGGGGGGGGGGTCATTGCAGGCAATGAGACAAAATTCAGCGAATTGACAATACTGTTTAACAATAATTCAATCATTAAAAAAATCTGGCTAAGTGCAAAGATGGGTGACAATGACAACTGGAAGCGATCGATTCTCTGTTCGTATGTTCCGTCTAATCCCATTTGAGGTCAGCACTGGCGTGTCCGCCTTCGGAAAGGAAGCGACAAGGGGAGGGGTCTGATGACGTGCTAGGGCCTCTTATTCGGCTCCGCGGGCCGCAGGTTGCTGACCCCTGGGCAATGTCTAGTACAGGCACTGCTGCCCCTCACAAGCAGAGTGTTGCAGACGACAGCGGCGCGAGTCCCTAAGCTGACGTCAGGAGCCAAGGGCGCCAGTCAAATATCTCACCTCCATATAGTTATCGCCTGCACTGAGCCGCACTATGCGATATTCTTGTCGCAGCAGATGCGCCTTCCGTTTCTGATTTGCTTTTGTGGCGATTTTTTAAAAGTGGCAACCGAATACGTTTATTGCTGCAACTGAAAGAAGGGTGGCCAATGGTCGCGTAGCCGCTCCAATGGCGTTGTTCCAGATGTAGAAGAACACCAAGACCTGGAAAGAGAATTATCTTTTGAGCACGTTTCCAACTTATCTGATGAGCATAGAGCAGCAGTTTCTGACTGAGGTACTTAGTGACCCGTTAAAGTACTGGATGTGTTGGTTCACCACGTTCTGAAAGCATCTACGATTTAAAAAGAAACGTTGAAAAAAGTGTTGTAGCCTCTGTTTAAGGAGGGCGTGCGGCACCCGACGAGGAAGCACGTCCCCACTTCCGCACTGTTTCGTGTTCCAGTGCTACCGATCGAAGACCCCGTCATCAAAGGTTTGCGTGGCCAGTACCAGGTCGGGGACGTTGTCAACTTGACCTGTTCATACGGTCCTTCCAAGCCCAATGCTTCACTCACCTGGTACATCAACGACAGAAAGGTGAGCGCCCCGGACTCCAACCGTACAACGAGGACACACCGCAGCCTTGCACATGGAAGCTTTCTACATGGCGCGCAAGCAAGGTTTCGTGAATATTCCTTGCGGTGCCTAGTTCCTGAATACTCGACACGCATAGCATCGGGGACCATCCGTTGTGTGCAATGAAAAGCGAATGGCAAACAAGAGAACACAATTTAGGCCCCCGTCCCTTATTGCGCTTTCCTTTGACCTAATAAAAATAATAGGCGTCGTGCCCTGATTCTTTGTTTTTACCTCGTGGTTTTATCTCACGCCAGGGTATAATATGCCGTCCGACGGCGCTCCTGTTCGGCACTGCAGCCATGGCTAGGAGTGCCGTCCGAATACTTTCGAATACTTAGGACCAGGCTGGCGCTGAGTCATTGTGGTGCGGAGTTGGAGTCTGCTTTATGTTACTAAGGGCGCTGGTCCGATTCCTGCTCTTGTTTTGTGTATTTTTTATCATCTTTAGATGCAATTACAGTTTTTATGGCTCAGGTTAGTCTTTGGTGCGTTAGGTAATGTTCCGCTAGGTTGTGGTATGTTACGGTAGGGAAACCGAAGTGGCGCCAGACGCGGCATTATTTTTACAATGCGCCGGTAGAAATCGGTTTGGTGAAGGGCTAGCGTACAGCCACCACCCTAGACAGCGCCGATTTTTGCACTCTGAAATTGCTAGTCAGGAGAAAGGAAATCTGCCGGCAGACTTGACAGTCTTTGTTTTTCAGGTGCCAACAGGCATCGACGAGTCGGTGCAGAGCGGCCACCTGGAAGGCGACGAGGGCCTGTGGCAGGTCTTCTCACGCGTCACGTTCGTGGCACAGCCCAGCCACTTCTGGCACGGTAGCATGGAAGTCCGCTGCGCCTCCCACGCGGCGCTGCCTTACTACGTGAGCAGTGAGGAGGTCACCGTGCGCGACTATGGCCGCACGGTTGACGTGTCCGGTAAGTGGCTTCTTGGCGCTTCAAGTCCTACCCTCTATATCTGCGGCGTTTTTATAGGCGAAGGCTCCAGATGTCTCATCAAACGGGCAAAGTTACCGTCGTCGTTGCCTTCATGGTCCTCGTGGGCCAGTGGAGTAGCCAGTAATACTTTCAGGGGAGGTATTATACCCCGCAAGTAAAAGAGATTTTTGGCGGCGAAACAATGCATTATTTTGGTTTTCTTATGTTAATCTCGTTTTTTATATTGAAATTTATAGATGAAGTTGGTATGTATTAAGCACGGGCAGAAAAAAAGCGGAAAGGAGGGAGGATTGCGCCATTGAGAAAATTTCGGGGGGTGTTTTAACACCGAGACAACTGCTTTCGCTGCGTCCCTTTCGTAGGAGTAAACACGCAAGAACAAAAACGGTCACCGCTGTAAAGGGAAAACAAATAAATGAAAACACGTCTTCTGTCGTGCTGTATTTGAACTCACGTGCTTACAGCCCGACCCAACTTCTTCACCTCTGCACTAACTCGGCATAATCCCAGAGGGGGAACACGCATTAGTCTAATGTGCGTCGCGTGAGAGGTGAATACCCGCCGTGGTGGCGCAGTGGCTAAGGCGTTGCGCTGCTGAGCACGAGGTCGCGGGTTCGATTCCCGGCCGCGGTGGCCGCTTTTCTGATGGAGGCGAAAAGCAAAAACGCCCGTGTGTACGAGATTTCGGCGCACGTTAAAGATCCCCAGGTGGTCTCAATTAATCCGGAGCCCTCCACTACGGCGCGCCTCATTGCCTGCGTTGGGTCGGCGCGTTAAAACCCACAATCAATCAATCAGTGAGAGGTGAATACGAGCGCGAGTGAACAGAACAGGCGCGTGTAGAGGATAACCCTGACTGCAAGGAAGCTGTCGTGTGGATTGCGGGCAGTGTTTTGATGGAGTAAAAAAAACTAAGTAACGAAAGCAAGCAAAGCGACGGAATACAATGTGACACTGAAGAAACCTTTCATAATCGCTACAGGCTGCCGGCTTCACAGCACGTAAGTAGTCTTCAGCTGCCGAAGAAATTTTTGGTGCACAATTGTTTTGAGCATTTCGCCATGTCGTCCTTCCTACCACACAACTTGCTAGGGCACGCCGTAGTGCGGAGAAAATTTTGTTTCCTCATCGAATATTAGAAGCGAAAAAATGATCAATTCACGTAGGTTCAGTTCATTTATGGCTTATTAAGTAGTTGCAGAATTATTAAAGACAAATTCTGGCCCCGCGCCTTAGAGGAGGATGGAATAGGTCAATGCTCGGTACTGCTATAGACGTGAGCCCGAAAATCACGAGTTCTCGGTAACTGCCCTTAACAGGCTACAAGCTTGAAATAAACGTTAAATGGAATGACTAGTAGAAGGTTAAAAGTTTTCTCGACAGTTGCACAAAGGGACTGCAGGAGTGCAGCCGAGATTTCCCCTTTTAGAGCGACATCAAACTGGCCTCGGAAAAGTTACAGAAAAAGAAGTGGTGTAGATAAGGATGGACGTAGGCGAACTGTGTACTTCGCTACGGCAAATGCATTAGCGTTTGCAGCAAGCAGGGAAGTACCATAAGCAGAAATCACTAGATCACGAAAAAAAACTTTATATTGGAGCGCAACGCACCCCGGAAAGTGACAGGGAATATTCATTAAAAATATCGAGTGTCCATTATACGACGATGTCCTAAGTTCAGGAAGTATGTGTACAGGGAAGAGCGAAGAGGGATACAGGTTCGCAGCTTTATCGGCATCTTCAACACACATTTTGGCAAATTATGTTTTAACGAAGTGCAGGCCTTAATGAAAAAAGGCTAGCGCATGGTTCAGATTACTTGCAGTTTTTAAAAGACGCAATAACCTGTCTGGCTATTTCTGGCAACGAGTTAAAAAGGCTGCATTCACCGTGTGTTATAAACTGCGTTATCCGGAAAGAGCATCAAACAGGGAGGAAAGCCAGAACCGTGAGGAAGTTGGTCAGCTGGTGCAAGCAAGTTGGCGTTTCCCAGCTTTCAAATGGCAGTTCCCCGCAATGTAGCGGCAGGCTTTGGGAATGCCCATGAATGTTTACAACAAAGATACAATGAATTGACTGTAGCGCTGCCAGTCCTAAAAGAATATAAGAAATATTTTATAGGGTGAGCAGTTTAATCCATTTCGCACGATTAATCCCGTGAATTGATGACAGTTTGGCGTCGCCTCTTCAGATTCATTCTATTTAATGAAGCAAAGATTAACCAAGGCGCTGAATCACAACATCAATGATTACAACTATCGTAGTCTTCGTATAATTGAGGAGTCAGCGTGTAAGCGAAAAGTATGCGGCGATTCTGTGAATTCCCCACTCAAGAGAAAGCATTCACCCTCTGCTCCCCTTCAATTTCAGTCCTTCATAACCAGCAGCGTTTTCTGAGTAGACAAATTGAACTGGTCTCGGCTTATATTTTGCTCATTTTGGTCCGTAATTGAAGATTTGTTTGGTTTGATTGTCTCTTTGGTTTTTCACCCTGTGATTTGCAAGCACCGTTTCAAACCCTTTAAACGGCGTAGCTTCCCCAAATATGCAATTTTTCTGAAGATACAAGGCGTGAGACAGTTGGAATTCTTTCGAGATAATTCTGTAGCATTTTATTTTACATCGCATTTTCAACATGTTAATTTTGTGGGACAGTTTATGAGACATCTTCGTTTTGTTTGGCCCATTTGTGATTGTAATTATTTTTTACACTTGATTTTTTACCTTCTTCCACCAATAATGTGCACTTAGCCCACTGTAACATGTATAGCATCTGTAAACGTCGCCAATTACACGTCTTTCTGCGGATACAAGGTGTTCTACCGTTGGGTTGGCACGCGATATCTAGAAATGCTAGCTCGCTGGGCAACAACATTTTGTTGCCGACAACATTAAAATGTGTTGGGGAACTTTTGACATCATGATGGCATTCAAGGTAAATATTGTAGTAAGGAAAGCTGCTGGCTGGAGTGATATATGCGAGAGTTTACTCTGGGGCACAGGGGCGCGAGATAAATTCGTCAAATAACTTAGTTTCAGTGGTTTACTAGGCTTGCGTGCGCGCAAACTTATTCGAGAACAGACGTCAGTTGAAGTCGTGCGAGCACGCAGCTTTTTAGACCAAGACTTCAGGACCAAAAAGCAGTGAAAGTAACGTCATCTGGACGGCGTTACTGCCACTCGACGTACCCAGAGGGTATAAAGGCTCCCCACTGCTGCTCATACCCGATGGTGACGTTTAAATTCACAAATTCAGTCTTGCGGGCAACCCTGCAAGTGCAGTCACGGGCACTACGAATGGCGAAGGATCAGAAGCTTTTAAAATAGGGGCAGCTCCAATGAGACCACGGGGGCTTCCAGTTCTTATTACCAATTCTTCCGAGTTCGACGTCGTTACTGAGCCATTAGAGTGCGAACAGTTCCGGTGAAACATCAGAAGAGGATTTAGAAGAATGACAGACAAACCCTGATTGATAGGTGCGCTATATCCGGGGGTGGCAACGAGGGGGTATAAGTTTAACAAAAACAACCGAACATTCTACGTACTAGTTTAAAGTAGACCGCAGGAATTTCCATGCTCTGACGTGCCCGGTAAGAGAAGATCTCGCAGGGTCTATAGAACGTTGCTCACAACACCATTTTTCGTGACGTAAAGCGGGCAAAAAAAAAAACACGCGAAAACAGCTAGAAAAATAAACTCCGCCGGCTGTTTGCCCCGAAAGAGGGGAAGGGATCACGGATGTTTCCGGCGCTTTGTGGGTCCCACCTTCCGCTGCGGATCATTTGGCCGGGTCTCTGATCCGCGTTGCGTTGATCGCTCTGAGTACCGGATGCCATTGACGGCAC
Organism: Haemaphysalis longicornis; assembly: GCF_048455015.1. Lineage (NCBI taxonomy): Eukaryota > Metazoa > Arthropoda > Arachnida > Ixodida > Ixodidae > Haemaphysalis > Haemaphysalis longicornis. Next base: position 174,237,932 of record NW_027526361.1, on the reverse strand, counting down.
CCGTGGGGATTAGGCGGCCCTAGGCGGGGCACGGCGTCCGACGCACCGAGAGGGGATTCCGGTGTCACCACTAGACGCAACGCTGGGCAGTGAGCTTTGAACGATGTGGTGGACATTGGCTATGCGAAGCAGACATCGAAGTAAAAAGCACATGGTGCTTGTCTTTGTATTTCCTTCCCGGCCCTTTCTATTCCGTCAGTGTGCGCGTCTTTGTTGGGGATATATCGTGTGATCAGACAACCACCGCCAATACAGTCATCGCATACGATTTAAAAGTGCGTCTAACTGCCGAACTGGTAGGAATCAACAAATTTACCACTTTGTACAGTGCATAACACAATTTGATTACCTGCACGTCTTGTGTTCGCGCATTTATTTACCGATTTCTTTTATGCGTAGTGAGTAGAGGAATTATCGAGTTTTATTTACAGATATGCCCCTCACTACCCAGAAAGAAAGAATAGCATAGAATGAAAACTGCGTGTAACCTGAATGAGTTTCCCATCGTCATATCCTATTGAGCGCGTACGTTACCTAACAGATGCCTGTTTGACAATCCCGGATTTAAAACGCAATGAAAGACGTTCTTGATGCGGAACGGCCGAGGAATACCGTCGGAAAGCAGCAGTCGTTCCTGCTTTTCGGCTTGTCGTCCACCTATACATACTAAATGAACAAATGCAGACGGTCGCTTGCGCTGAAGCGCATCACAGACCCAGCTGGCGCACTGTTGACATGTTTATGTCAGTTAGATTGGTTGTTGTTTTAATACTGGTTTATCATAACACCAAACTTACTAAAACACAAAGCACTATATCACAGGGCATTGTTGGGATCGCGGGTGCGTTTCCCTGTTTCAAGATAGCACCATCCCTTCGGTTCATGGCAATCAGCTCACTAGGCAAATCAAGGCATTCCACATTAGCAAAAGGTGTGATTTGCGCATTATTGACCCGTCTATAGCACTGGGCGAGAGCACATTTTAACACGAAAGAGTTTTATTCCCGGATACCCCAAGATTTCAGTGACGCCATATACGTCACCGAAGTGACGCCACTAAAAAGAATCAAGTGGCCTGTAAAGGGTGCGCGCCTGCACACAGGGTCTTCTTAAGGGGAAGCAACCCTTAGTATAAAGGGTACGTTATACTTAGGGTTGTTCGTTTTCTGGTTTTATATTTTAACACGAAAGTGTTCTACGCCGGAATACACCAAGATTTCACTGACGTCATATCCGTCACGAAAATCACGTCTATACCCCTTTGCCGAAGTGACCCGCCAGCAGGACGTCGCTCGCCAAGCACACCCGCAAGACAGCCGCCTACCCGCAAATCTTTCTCAGCTGCAAATTTCGCTGCACATTTCACTTTCGCGTTTTACCGATTCCTATGACAGAGGGATCAGCCACAATTTTTTTGGATTTGGATCAGTCAGTTTGAGATATGTATAATCTGCTGTGCGTCATGGTATGTGGGCACGTGGGTTTCGGTTGTAGTGCTTATGTGGTGTTGCGGTTTCGATTAAATTGTGAGTACAGCGTCGTCCTGTCAGTTCTTCGCCTAGTGTCTGTGTATTTATGCTTTGTTCGAAGATGTCTAACTCGTATCTACTTGCGCAAAGGTCGAGTCTTCCGCAGTTGCATTGTGTAGTCAGAGGACTACCACGGGAAGATGACATAGCTGTGTACTTTCCCACCTCCGCAAGGCAGGAAGCTCTGTGTGCTTCGCGCACAGCTTGGCTCGGCGCTGTAATGTTTGGCCTGTAAATGCATCGCCTTACCTTCAACCAAGTTTCGCCTAACTTGTCATGTCGCCACGTAGCAATAGCCTCGTAAGATACTACGGTATCTACAAGAGTCGACTAATTGATTGATTGTGGGTTTAGCTTGCCGAAGCTACGCCTAGGCTGCGAGACGTGTCGGACTAGAATGCTTCCGGAATAATTTTGACCAGCTGGGTAAACCACCCCTGCCGGAATCTAACCAGCGTTCATCATGCTCAGGAGCACAACACCATAGCCACAGAGTTACCGCGACGGGTACAGGAGTGAACAGACTACAAAACCGCGGTTCTTGAGTGCTTTGAAGTAATACGCAATATTTCGGTGAACGTGGAAGTGATTTAACAAGACATTTCACCGAAGAAGCCCTGAGAAGACAATGGCTCTAATGGACTGTAAATAGAATATTTCAAGTAACGTTTTACGGAGACATACTACCACTTCAACCTATACGGATAACGCTATGGGTCGCTATGGGTGTCACGGCTTTTGTTATTGGCGAGTGAACCCACAGGCCCCATATTTCAATTATGGCCTCCTGTAATACAAAACGGTTGTTCACGCAAGGACCGATGCTGTATGTGTATTCCTAATACATTTATATATCACTGTGGATACTTCAATAAAGTTTATGGCTGTTACATACCATATTATTTGTTGTTGATTGTTTGCAGGGTTTAACGCGCCGGCGCAACGCAGGCGATGAGGAACGCGTAGCGGAGGGCTCCCGATTAATTTTGACCACCTAGGGATCTTTAGCGTCGTGCGCTGAAGTCTCGTACACACGGGCATTTTTGCTTTTCGTCTCTATCAGAAAAGCGGCCGCCCAGGCCGGGAATCAAGCCCGTCACCTCGTGCCAGCAGCACAACGCCTTAGCCACTGAGCCACCGCGGCGGGTGATATTATTAGTTATGATCAGTTAAATTTTCTTTGGTTCCGTATAATATAGTTCGAGTTGAAGACAGCACACGTCGCGTCTTTTTATGTCTGGCTGGAATATAATGGTTCGAATCTAAACAGGCACCTTCAATCGTTGCTCCATGATCACGCATGCCTTGTCCCAATTACGCTAAAAAACTGTAATCTATGAACTTGTTTCTAAACTGCGCGTAGCTTTCAGGGGAAATATCAAGTTTATTCACTCATTTTATTTATTTCCGCCAATGGGGCTGTTATGGAAGGACAGCATGAATTTTTTCGGCGTGGGTCAGCTCTGTAAATGTCTTAATTTCTTTCCCATTAGCCATAAGTGCTCCCATCAATGGGTCGGTTGGACGTTCTCTACGTCGACCTAGGTTTAAAATGCCTGTAATGGGGGCGACAATATTTGATTTACAAAACTGTCCGAGTTTCACACGCGTTTCAAATTTATTCATTCGCTGGTCTGTTACTATAAACATAGGTCCTGCTGCGTTAATTTCAACAGGCGGCCATCAATTCCGCGACACGCCAAACCGTCATAGGGCTCAGGGAATGGTCTTTTCACTTCTTTGCAATTGGTGACCATATTTTAAAACAGCGTTCTGAAAGTGATGACGATATTATCAAAAACACAACCGGCAGGTTTTTATCGCCTGGTGGTCGAAAGGAAAGTTCCTCGTAATTACCCTAAGCCAGGCAATATGAAAAGATGTAGCTCTGCTACGGTGCTCAAAATCTCCCACAGAATAGAGATGGCGACAATGTCGGAGCTAGACAAGCTGTTCGCATCTTCTGCCCGCATCAAAATGAGATCTTGGGTGCCTCGGTGGGGGTAACCAAAGCAATTAGGTTGCTTTGAAGCCTTAATTGATTCTGTACGCAACACTATTCCCTCTGCTCTTTGAAGAAGCCTTTCTGCCCTGGGACGGCACGGGGAATACAAGCTGCGGTCTAATCGATAATCGATGACAATCTACAATCATCGCTTCTGCAAACTTTGCTTGATCGACCAGCAGCTTAGTTGTCTGGCGAAAGGAACGATCTAGCTAAACAAGCTGTTCTTGAAGCTAATTCGCTGTTTAATCCCTTAGTGAGGTCCAACTACGCATACATCAGTAGAGTGGCATATACCCTAAGGCGTTTGGAAGAGTATTGCGGCAGGCAGCAGTAATCGTTGAAAGGCTCAATTCTTGTGCTTTCGACAGCATAATTTGCATTCTAAAGGCGACGTAATATTTGAAATATCAAGAAACGGACGCGTTAATAACACAATAGCTGGGTTTGTGGTCCGCTGCAACGTATGGTTTATAGCCCTATTTCTGTATCTTTCCTTCTGCTGTAGGTTCTTTTGAGATATGCCCCTTGTACCTGCTTCCTGCACCCTCCTGTAAACGTGACCGCATTTTGGGTAGTGCTTTGTATTAAAAGATGTCACACGGGTTCATTGATCTGCGTTTCCAACGTTTGTCTTCTTCCTTAAGCTTTAAGCCTCTACGTTTTATGAACGCGTTGCGAACAAAATATCGCTTAGGTGTACCCAGAGTTCATATCAAATCAGAGCGCGAGGAGGTAGAAGCTGAACAAAAAAATTTGTTTTCGTTTTCCACTTGAGTGAAAAGATAAGGCATTTCAGGGTTCATTTCAACTTTCACGCAGCGTGCTGGGAGATTGCCGTCGGTTTACTGGTATAAAATCGCCGTTATACTCGCTGCCGCCCTATCGCCTTCGGCACGCATACTGCCTGTTTTCTTCTCTTAGTTTGTCTCAATGGTTAGTGCTGAGCTGACCGCAAGATCGCCTCGCGCAGCTGGCTGCGTCGCAGACATGCCGACGTGTTTATTAGGGACGAAGCCCCTTAGGGGCTGAGGCTGCTGGCGTCTTCTGTCGTCGTCGTCGTCATTGTAGTCGTCGTAATCGTCGTCGTAATCGTCGTTTCATGTACTCCCGGTACTAAAACACTCGTTTACGCCTTGCGATAGAACGTACGTACGACTACTAAAAAACACCGGGACACTCGTTTACGAGTCGCACTGGAGCGCTTCGAAACGCGTATTAAAAAATCACTGGGACATTTGTTTAAGCTTTGCGCTAGAGCGCTTCATATTTAAAAGGCAAGAGACCCTTGCAGCAAAGCTGCATTATACCTCTACCCCCAACGGTTTCATCTCCATTGGGAGAAATGCCAAGGCGCCAAGAATATACTTATACACTGCATGCCACGCCCATTTCCAAGTTTCACGTTAGTGGAGATGGCCCGGGAATTTTTTATTTACTATTATCATACCTACAGGAGAAGAAAGTGCATATTACCATACTAGAAGAAAGTGTATGACACTTGCATGTTACCGGTACTCACCTACGGGGCAGAAACGTGGAGGGCTCACTGATAAGGTTCAACTTAAATTGAGGACGACTCAGCGAGCAATGGAACGGAAGATGATAGGTGAAACATTAGGGGACAAGAGAGCGGAGTGGTTTTGATAACAAACGCGTGTTAAGGAGAGATTAGTAGAAATTAAGAAGCAGAAATGCGTGTGTGCAGGCCATATAATGCGAAGGCAAGGTAACAGTTGGTCATTAGGAGTAGCAGAGTGGATCCATAGAGAAGGCAAGCGTGGCAGTTGGCAGGAGAAGGTGAAACGGGCAGATGAGATAAAGAAGTTGGGTGTGATAAAGTGGTCGCAGTTGGCACAGGAATGGTATAATTGGAGATCTATGGGAGAGGCCTTTGCCCTGCAGTGGGCGCAGATAGACTGATCATGACGATGATGATGACCATACCTATATTCGCCATAAGGCATCGTTGCAAAGGGTGTGATACATTATTAAGAACGCATTAATAATCTGAAGAACGACATAATAATAAAGAAGAAGAAATGCGATGTTTGTGTGGTCACAGTAGCGTACAGTTTGCAGGGCAAACAGCGAATAACAGCGGCACACTCAATGAAAACAGGTACAAGTCATGTTGGCCTTCTACGCAACCTGTAGGAGGGCGCTGCGGAAAACATTTCATAAGGGGCGGAAAGCACAGTGTCGGGAAAGGAATTTTTATCCTTAAAACTTTTCTAGAAAAACACTCTTGCAGTGCGGATGCGCGACATGAATATTCACTAGTTTTCTGGCTGTGATCCTTTCGACTTCTGTATACGCCGTGGCTGAAGGTACTGATGTCGATCCGTTGCTACTTCCTCTCATACAGCTTAGTTTAAGAGTGAAGACACAGAAAAGGTGTTCCGGAGTTTGAGTGCCCCGTAAGACAGAGCATTCTAAATCTGTACAGGAGGGCTTTGAATTGCCTCGAATTCATTTGTAATAGTTTCAATCTTTGGGTCCAATACCAACTCAAGAATTGAGTGTACGCGCGCAGTAGCGTCATTTCTGGAGGCTCGGAATGTTCCAACCTAACAATAATAAGTGACGCCCAAAAACAGGTAGCACTTGAAGATTTTTCTCCTACGATAGGGCACGGATAAAAGCTGGCTGACAGTTTGGAGATAGGTTGGGCACGAGGGTGGAAACGTGATGCGGCATTTGCAACGGCGCCGTCAAGAGGTATATGACAAATAATGCGTAGCTGCCCTCGGATTTGTTTTCGTGCAGTTGAGCTATTTAACGGGCATTTTCGCAAAAAACCAATAATCATACCTAATTTATTTAAACATAATTGTCAACGTTAGTAACATATTTTCTTGAATCTCAATATTTCTGTCGCGCAAGCACGAGCAGTTATGAATCGTTAGAAACCATTATTTTTTTCTTCCGGAGCTGAACGGGAACGGGGAACTTTTATTTTTGTAACGAAGCAAAGATCGCATGGAAAAACATTTCATTCCTACACCCTCGTAATGCCGTGCAACTGAATGGAATGAACGTATTTCATTTTGGTGCAGGCTTAACGAAACCTTCCATTCGGACATTTTGTCGTCACCTCAGTGACTTTCTTTCCTGCCTCGCACCAAAAATCGTGAATACGCCAGACACTACGATTTAGCTGACAGTGACGTTTAAATATCACCTACGTGATGCTGACTATGACAGGGAACGACGCCGTTGGTATCACGCCCTTCCCCTTCAACTTGACCGCCCTTCCATTCCTTTCAAGCTTCACTCAAGAACTCGTTCAATTGAAGATTAACGCGATGCAATCAATCAATCAATCAATCAATCAATCAATCAATCAATCAATCAATCAATCAATCAATCAATCAATCAATCAATCAATCAATCAATCAATCAATCAATCAATCAATCAATCAATCAATCAACTAATTCTTCCCACGGACGCAGGTCCCCAGATGGACGGCCCACGGCTGGAAGGCAGCAAGAAGCGGTACAGCCTAGGTAGCCTGGTCGATCTCAGCTGCATTACAGACGAAGGAACGCCCACCCATGGCCTGAAGTGGCTCATCAACGACCGAGAGGTGTGTGTGCGCGTGCGGCAGTGCACGGTCTTTGTCTGGACAAAATTTTTTGCCCTTGGTTCGTCTTCCCTTCGGAGATATTCTCATGTAAAGCATGTGTTTAGTTGTAAGCACAGTGCCAAACTAAAAGACAAAACGTGCCAAATTAAGACCCAGATGCTCCCACCATTCCGCTAGCCACGTATTGACATGTCCATGCAGTAAACCTTAGTTTGCTTTAAACCAAAGTTCTGTACCTTTAGTGTCAGTTGGCATTTCTCCGACGCATAACGTAATGAAACTCTGCCGTAGTTCTTTCTGGTCTGAATTGTAAACAAAACTGTAAAAGATTGACAGTTTTCTAAAATTTTAGGCTAGAGTAGAAAAAGATCATTCAGAAACAAGATGCAGGTTATTCTTAAATAAAACAATAAAACACAAATTATTTATGACCTATTATTACTATTAAAACTACTAAGCTGCTTTTAACGCCTTGGTCTCGTTTTTCGCTGAACCCTGGCATCACTAGGGTCGTTTCAGTTATTCTATGGAACTTTTTTTGTCGTATGGATAAATTGCATTTTTTAATATTTGCTTCTACTGCGGCTGTTGTTAAAACCGAACGTGTTTCGTTCGGAAACAGTGAAATTGTTTCGACTCGTAGAAAAGGTGATACCTGCGGACTTCTGGTGACCGACAAGCCGGAATGAAAACACGTGAATTCCCATAACAAAAAAAATCCACCCGAAAATACCTTCAGTTTCTTACTTCGTGTCCTCATTAATGTTAAATGGTGAAGCGCCACTTGAAACAAATCTATTGCTCTAAATCAATTACAGCTTGTAACACACCGTAAAACAAAATATTTGCAGCAGCGTACCCTCGCGGAGCAAGAGAGCAAGAGAGGGACTGTAATATAGGCGTGCAGAACAGTTTTGCGTATAAAATACGGAAGATACGTGTGTTTAAAATCAAACGTGAAAATTTATAAAGCCTTTGTCGGTTGATAGTTGATACTAACCTTTTGCGGTTTTGGCAAATAATTAGATCGACATGAATTTAAATTTCGACAAAGGCTGTTTCCCGCGCAACTGAGAAGAACAGAAGATTAAAATTAGGTAGGTGTTTAAAACAATTTTATAGAATTTTGCGACAGCTGATAGTGTCTGGAAGTCCTAATAATAAAGCATAACTGCACTGCAGTTCCATGGCGAACCTGTGTATGCTTTCTTTTTTGAATACTGTAAACTGTCCCTGCGCCGTCGAGGGGTGAGCTGATGTAACAACACTATAGCCAAATGTACACGTTCGGTTACAATGCCGGAACTTGTCAACGTTTCAACTAGTGCATAAGCGAGACACAGGCATGCGGATAATGGGTGAAACAGAAGAAATCGAAGTGTTCAATTATCTTCTCCGAACTCGCTTCTATGGCCGCCAATTATTATCCATGAGAAACATATTCGTTGACAGTAGGCAATAAATGTTGTTCTTTGAAACTTAATCGAATGCCGCAAATTGTTGGAATCAATCTACCGCGTCCTTGTATTTCCTTATAGCAAACATGCTGGTCACTTTGGATGAAAAATTTCGTGGTTTTTGGCTGGATGGACTGCTACACAAATGGTATCTTTAAAACGCGTTTGAGCTTTTCTGCCAACACGCTCCATATGTTTTTCTGTCTTAATCTAAGTTTGAGAAATTTAATGGCAGCCAATTTGCCGCTTCCTAACCCATGCAGAGCGAACCACTTCGAAACAAACCTGCGGATATTTTAAACCGTTTTCCAGCGTAAATTGGCAATTGGCAAGGACCGGCGCAAAGCTCCCATTTTCTTGTTCTGTGTTTCAATAGCGGTTACGACTACTGCAGATTGCAATAACGCCACCCAAGACTGGGAGGTTGCAAGTTATCACTTTTGCCTATGCCTCCACTCCGTTGTCAAATTTAACACGGTACACAGCGGGCACGGCACAAAATGGAGGAGCGTTGCGCTGGTTTTCGCTGTCTTGCACGCGCAATCATGCGCATGGCAATTTACTTCACAGTTCGATATCTCTAAGTACGGATACGCTAGAAGAATTCTGCCAAATGAAACTGCGTAGAAACAGGATGACGTCCAACTTTTTAATACAAACATGCAGCCGCTAAAAATGTAATTATTCAATTTTAGTTAATTAAGCCACCGACATAAATCAATCAAATTTGTGCCCTCAGGGCGCATAGCCTCACTGTTGAGGTGGTATTCACGTAAATCTGAGGGCCTAACTAAAAAAAACTCGATTGGTCGCCCTGAATGCATATTCGACTGTTCAAAGAGGGGGCAAACTCTTAATTTCAGTAACGAACAACCAGAAAGATCTCGCGTGACTCTCAAGAATTTCTGAATAGTTCTGCGAAAATAGTAGTTAAACAAATTTAGTGCGTAGCAAATGCAACTAATCGTATTCCGATAAGCAAGTACAATATAACTGCAACAATTCATGTAGGAAACCTTATTAAAAAGCATCATATTCTTTTTTATCTATTGCCTCTGCCGTATGAGCGATCAGCGTTTTGGCAGACATAAGATTTCCACTCTTTGGGAGCGCTTCCTGGTTGTTCCCGTCTTTTCGAACTTTTTGGACCTTCCGGAGAGTGAAGTTATTTATTTATTGAGGGCTAGTGTCGCATAAAGCGGTTTTTCCGTGCTCTGTTCCACTATTGCCTCTGCACGAATGCAGCGTGGTGCCGGCCCCCCCACAACAACCGCCGCGCCTGATGTGAACCAGGCGTTCATGTTAACGCGGGCGCCATCCGTTCCCTCCGAAAGAGTGATGAGGCATGGCGTGGCAGCCGGGCTTCCCTTATCTCTGGCATTCGCTGGGAAAGCCGGCGGTTGTCTGGAAGCGCTCATTGGCGAGGGGGAAACAGAATGGCCGCTTGGTTAACGGTATTAGAATGTCCCCTGAGTTGGTGCTTGCGACCATGCGTTGACAAGAACAACAATGGTGCATCCCGTTCCTTCCTTGTTTGTCCTTGCGTGATCGCCGTCCTACATTTCTTTGTTTGGTGTTGAGGTGATTATTCTTGTCCCATTTTGACAACTTTATTAATGCTGCTCAGAAAGGGCGGGTGTTCCTCGGGTCCCGAATCTCTGCATCGGTGTTCCTTCTACTATCATGGCGCCGCACGACGCCACACTACGCATTTTTACCTCTATACTTCGTTTTGTCTTTTTTTCGTTTTTTCTTTATTTTTCTTCCCAAAATTGTCGCTCCCCCAGCCCTGCACTATGTTTGGTTTGCAAAATGGCGTATCTGTCACCCGGGCGAATTTTTCAATCTGTTTCAGTCATGACTTTATTGTCCGGCGTCTTCTCTATTGCAAGCCTTCTTTGAACATGCCTTGATAAGGCAACTTTTTTTCATTCCTACGGTCAGGCCGTCTCTCTCTCTCTCTCTGCGTGCATGCGTGCATGCGTGTGCGTGCGCGTTTGCGAGTTTGCTTTGCACGTTTGCGTTTGCGTCTGCGTTTCCGCGTGTGCGTGTGCGTGCGTGCGTGCGTGCGTGCTTGCGTTCGTGTGGGCGTTCGTGTGTGCGTGCGTGCTTGTGTGTGTGTGTATGTTTGCGTGTGCATGCGCATTAGCGTGCGGGTGTGTGTGCGTGCGAGCGCGCATGCGTTTGCGTGCGTGTGAGTACGTGTGCATGCCTGCTTGCATTTGTGAGAGTGCATGCGTGCGTGCGTGGGTGTGCGTGCGTGCGTGCATGCATGTGTGCTTGGGCGCGTGCATGTGTCTGCGCGTGTGCGTGCGTGTGTGCGTGCGTGTGTGTGCGTGCTTGCGTTCGTGTTAGTGTGTGTGTGTGTGTGTGTTTGTGTGTGGGCGTGCGTGCGTGCCTGTGTGCGTGAGTGTTAGTGTGTGTGTGTGTGAGAGAGAGATACATGAGCACAATTGACAGGCGTTACCCGGTGCTTTTAAAAATAAAATACAGTCTAGAATAAAGGCATTCTTCCGGGCTATACTGCAAGCCTAACGCAACAGACACAATATTGGAACCAGTGCTAAGGTGACAAAACAAAGCGTAGAACATTGGTGGGGTGCGGTACGCTGATAGCAGTGTGCTTGAACCTTCCATGTAAACACGTTCGCTATACGATATGGATCAATACGTTCTCAGGAGAGCTCGCTCGAAGGCCGCAAACGTAGCTCTAGCCATGCCACCATACAGCCCTTCATCCATGGATTTTTTTTACCCGCCTTGGGCTTTTTCACGAGAAACTTATGATCTTTTGCAATCTATAAGCACCAGAAAGTATTTTCATATCTTTAGTGGCACACCAGATTTTGGGAGCTTATATAGGTTGACTTGATTATGAAGTTTAACGCGCTGGCGCTACACAGGTGATAAGGCGCGCCGTAGTAAAGGGCTCTGGATTAAGTTTCACAAACTGGGTATCTCTAACTTGCGGCGAAATCTCGAACACACATTCCGCTTATAAAGATACATTTACACGTCCTTTGTACATGCTCGCGGTGAAATTCAGAAAAGTCGTGTCTCAGGAGTCTATACGGATGTCAAAAAGCACGCTTCAAATTACCTGTCCAGACCTCGTGCTGTGGCATTACGGATGAACCCAGTAAAATAAGCATAATTACGTTAGCGGAAAATTGGTATCACTTCTTTTGTTTCATCAAACTTTTCTAAGTAATATAGTCAGTTACGCATGAAAAAATAGTCAGTTACGCATGAAAATAACTGTCATAGTTTCTCGTCCAGGTAAAATTTCTAAAACGATTTTTTATGCGCATCAGTGCCAGCGAATTTCGCAAAGGAGGTTAATTAACTAACTCTGAATGCGTTTGAAGTAACAACGATGTTCAGAGATGACTTTTGCGCCATCTGCTCGTTCTTAAAGTCTCTCAACGGAAAAATTCCTTTAAAAAAATTCTGCTTGGAAACTTTTGTATTACCACTTTTTAGGCAGCAAAATGGATCTTATGCGAAGAGAATTCCTAGTGAACAAAGATAATAATTTTTTTTAAAAAACTCGTTTAATCGTTATTATCTTTCTTTGTTACTCTAATTTCCTACCGTTCCGCTATTTATATGTAAAAACTGGTATGACTAAATATTAGTGCGAAGAACTAGCTCAGTTGAATGAATGTGCAAATGAATGAATGAATGAATGAATGAATGAATGAATGAACGAATGAATGAATGAATGAATGAATGAATGAATGAATGAATGAATGAATGAATGAGTTTGTTTCTGGTGTGTAGTCTCCCTTCTTGTTTCTCGTAGAGTTTGCAGAAACTGTACGGAGGACTATTTGGGAAAAAATGTCCAGAAATTCAGAGTTGTTTTCTAATACGTAGCATTCAAATTCAATCATATCATATGGGTTTATTTTCCACAGGTGAATTCTTATGCCGCATATCAAGACTGTGAGTTCTTTTCAGCCAAATATGGCTATCAGTGGCGAAATACGTTGCGATATTTTGTTCTTTTTAAGTTTTATTTTGTTTTCTTTTTTCTTGTTTTCTTTTTTCTTGAATTTTCTTGTTTAGTCTCCGATTTGGCGGGAGATGTAGAGGACGCATAATTTTTCAATTTGTCGGATCATTTTTGTTAAAATTTGATTTTTCTATTTTTCTCATTTTTTGGTTCTTCAGAATTTTGTCGAACCAGTTATCTCCATTTCCGCTATTATAATCATTAAAGGTGGAGCTTCCGCCAAGTCTGTATTTTTGTGGAAATGGAAAGCGGTAGACAGCTTTTCTCCTTTTTCATTAGTGTTTATTTCGTCTTCTGAACGTTGTTTTGCGGAATTCTTAAGCTTATTCTTCGGTTTCAAGGGGCGATGTATAAGCTGAATATCTTTCATTTTGCCAGAACCTGTTTCTTAAAATGTCATTTTTCTATTTTTCTTCTTTCTTGATTTTTTTAAATTCTGCCCTACCAATTATCTCCAGTTACGCTAGTACAAGGATTATAGGTAGAACTTCCGCGAAATCTACATTTTTATAAAAATACAGGTCGTTACACGATTTTGCTCTTTTTTGGAATTTGTTATTTTTATTTCAAACAATATTTTGCAGGCTTTTTTGTTTATTTTTAGGTTCTTGCGGGAATTAATTAGGCTACATATTTTTAGTTTTGTGACGTCATTTTGGTTAAAATGGTAGTTTTTTGTTTTTTTTTATTTTGGTGTTTTAATATTCTGTCCAATGAATTATCGATTTTTAGGCTAGTACTACAACGAGTAAAGGTGGACCTTTCACCAAATCTGTATTTTTGTGGAAATACAAACCGTTACAGGGGTTTTGGACTCCCTTGCTATTTTGCTTTCGTATTTTCAACGTTCTGTGGATACTTTTTTGCTTATTGTTTGGTTTTTGATGTCGTGATGCACGTGTTTGATGTCGTGAGGCCATTTTTGTCAAAATTGTATTCTTTCTTTTCTTTCTTATTTGTTGTTTTTTTTTCTTCAAAAATCTGTCCTGCCAATTATCTCCATTTGGGCTATTATAACGATTAAATGCAGAACTCCCGCGAAATATGCCTGTTTGTGGATTGGCAGGACGTTACACGGTCCCGACTGGGGGGTCCTCGGCAAAGAATGCTACGCATTAAAAGTCATACAGGGAACTTGACGAGTCCGAAAAGCACGGGAAAACAAATGGGAGGTATTTTCAGTTTATCCTGGCCAAACGTTATTAAACATGGTTGTCCATAAAGAAGAAAAGCCAGAACGCCATCTTTTGACACTCCGCCGCACGTAAGGGTCCCCTGGGTGGGGAAAATTTCACGAGGTGGGGAAAACCCATAACAGCCCTCAAGTCCCGCACCAAGCGGCCTGCACAGATATAATATGAGTTTTTCTGTCTGTGCATTATGTACTTTGAACACACGCATCAACTTGATGAATGTCTTCTCGTGTGTCACATATGGAGAAAAAAGGTGAAGATGCCTGCTTGATTTTGTAGAGATAATGTCCTGTGCCGGCCACATTGAAGCGCAATCTATGCGGATCGGCTTGCTCGTGCTAGCTAAGGTTTCGTGGCATCCTGAAGGTGCCCTAGGGATCAGTTAGGGGAACAGGTGCATCTTGCTGCCTTGCGTCAGTCCAGATAGATATCTGGCCTTCGCATGCGCTCGATGAGGCCAGTATTGCCGCAATATTTCTCGCATGGGCAGAGCTTGAATGCAGAGGTTGGGGGCCGATGAGGCCGCTTTGTGAGCGGCGTCGTTGCCGCCAACTCCGCAGTGTGCAGGAATCCACAGCAGTTCCACGCTGTGCTCCTCCAGTTGTATTAATTTGTTTGTAGCTTCAAACGATTGATTTTCCTGGCCAGCTGTTCTTTTGGTAGGGATCTCAAGCTCTCGAGTGCTGATTTGGTGTCTCTAAAGACAGCTCATTGATTGTCCGGCTGCCTTAGAATATACTGAAAAGCAGCACGCACTCGAGGCAGCTCAGTAAATGTGGACCTGAGGCAAAGATGGGCGCAGATAGTAGTTAGCGACGAATAAATCGAGATCCCTGTAGCCGACGATGTCGCCGTCACTGAGCCATCAGCGTACGTGTGAGTGTGGCCTCTGTAGTTGTCAATATGTTCAAGGCAAAGAAATTTAGAGCCGGGGAGTATATCCGCCTTTTGCTTAAATCCAGGTACACTGGTGACGATTTTCATAGGAGGAAGCAGCCACTGAAGGTGAGGAGAAGAGGCTGAAGGTGGATACTGGGAAGGCAGAGCGTGCTGTACTTCGGAGACCCACGACGCAGCTAGATGGTGCCCAGGTTGCCTTGCCACAAAGCGCGCAGGCGCGTGTGAACTTCTTCCATTGCCTGTAACGCAGTGGGCGGAATCCGTCTGCTGTCTCTCATGGTTGCCACTGCAGAGGTAGTCTTCGGAACACGAAGACATATTCTCAGTATTCGAGCATGCAATCCCTCTAGTACATCAAAGTTTTCTTTGCAGAGAGAGAGAGAGAGAGAGAGAGAGAGAGAGAGGTTTAGAGAGGTTTATATGTTACCCGCAGTTTAAACCATAGCAAGAAAGCCTCGTTTGAAATCGAAACCAAAAAAATAGGATATAACCTTATTCACCACGCTGAACTGGACCCTACGCAAAAGTGTACAAAATTGCGAATTGTTTTTTTTTAGTAGTAAAAACAGTGGCAGTAAAAATGTTTCCTCTAACTCCTACGTTCGTTTTTCATTTCGAAGTTCGAAGCGATCGTCAGTCACTTCATTGCTTTGCAGCACCATGATGCCCTCTCTGAGTCGCCCATCCTTCCGGAAACGTTTGACATTGTGACCAGACCGCAGAAAGATGTGGGCGCTCCGGCTTGAAAAGTTGTTTTTCTTGAGACTGAAACAAACGGCGCGAAGCGTGTCGGCAGTTGTGTTTGTTGGTGGAGCCGTGTCTGCGGTTGCCTCCTGCAAAATGAAAGATCATTGGGAAGAGAAGTTGCCCTGGGCCGCGGGAACTAGACTGGAAGCGAAAGACAAATGAGCGCATTGCCCGAGGATATCAAATTCTGCCCCTTTTGGTGTCCTTGCACTAAGGGCACTTAAAAAAATGTTTGTTTGAAATTGTATCATCGTGACTTTTTCCCAACTCTTATCGTTCGCCCTAATATTATTCTGCTCAGTTTGATACGGTAGTTCGAATTTGCAAAGCTTCATTTATAAAATTGTTATAATTTTAGCGCCGTGTCCCAAATTCAACTTTCATTCTGTTACCAAGCGGAGGTCAATGATAAACTCTGAAGTAAATCTCAATAAAGATCATGCCTTGGAATGCGCAGCCTGCAGGTCGTAGTTGGGTAACAATCTTCGTTGCGTTGTTTTCTTTAGGAATATGGGCGATGCGTTTTTTTGTTTTTTTGGGGGGAAACTTGAAAATCGCAATTTTATGAGGGCTTACTGCGGCATACCTAGGCTAAGATATTTTTATAGCTCACTCCGACCGGGTAGTATTTATTTTGAGGCACTTGAAGCAGACCTTTCTAAAAACATGACGACGCCTGAACGACGTCAAGCGCAAGTTCAACGGTAAATTTGGTTATTTATTTTAATATTATTTCAGGACGCTGTAAATCATAACAGGTATCAGTAAAGAATATTAGCTGCCGGTGTACCAGGCTAGCAATGTATCTACTATCTATTTTTGCGAGTTGTATATTTTTTAGAATGACGTTGAAGGTGATGATGATTATGATGATGATTATGGTAGTGGTGGTGGTGGTGGTGGTAATGGTGGCGATGATGATAATGATGATAGTTTTTGAGATGCGGAGCCCACACCTGAGGTGTAATTTTAGAAAGTGGCTAACCAGTCAGAAACACCTGTCTCGGCTGTCGGAGTTTTATTTACACGAAAGACAACGTAATTTATAAGGATTGGTGACAGGGCGACACTCAGACAATCGAGGTCGCACAACCTCTGCATGATGTTTGGGCAAGTGATGTTACGATAAGTTCCGCTTAGATTTATGTTTAAGGATGACGCTAAAGGAGTATTTCTTGTAGGCTTGGTCACACGGTGACTTCCCCCGACGGCTTCGCAGTTCGTCTGCGATTGTCTCCAAACGTGTGCAGGGAAGCTGACAGAGGAGTCAGCTTTTGGAGTCTCCCACTGAAGCGGAAGAAGCCGTGAAAATAAATTATGTAGGCACTTCTTCATGTAACTGTCAGTAATTACCACTCCGCTTTATGTCCTCCTGTTTTCCACTGAAGTTTGGTTTCCAACGCGAGTCTCATTTCTAGACCATTAAACAATCGGGACTGGCAAGCATTGATGGTTTTCGCGTGACCTTAGAATCGTCACAAATGAAGGGGGATCGGTTTGGCTGTACCAGTTTTACTTTACAAGAAAATACATTAGGGTGCATCATTACTAAAAGACCACATTGAGAACTGAAAAGCAACTCGTGATTTCAAAGGCTACGCAGAAAGAGCAGCTAACGAACGGACTCAAACCTCAATTAGGCGACCAATGAATAAATGATTTATCCGGTTGACGTCAGCTTTTTACGGGTAAGGAACTGAGGTCGACAGGAAAAAAGCACTTCATAATGACCGCTTGAGGAACCGTGCCACAACTACACATAGGCGATACCGACAAGCTGCAGTTAGCGCAGAAGAAGAACAGGAAACAAAAACAATTCAATAAAGTGCGTAAACATCGACGACATCTGTGGCTTTGCACTGAATGTTCCTACAACAGTGCAACAGTGAGCACAGGGAGTCTGTCACGCAATCACGCAACAACTTCGGCATTTTCTTAATGCGTATAGATTTTATCCCATCAATGTGAAAAGAAGTGTGCCAAAGCATGTACGGCTCAGATTTCATTGACAGGCTGTGTGCGCATAGGTTTGAAGAATATGTGTCGGCGTACAACAAGCAATGTGTTTTGTCTGCCCTTTGAAAGTACATGCATTTCTTCACCGGGTCTATGTGGTTTTTAACATGCCCTATTTAACGAAGAATGCGGATGCAATTGGCCCTACGGCGGACGTTTTTATACTAAACAAGAAAATAAAAAACGCCCTTGTGTTGAGATTCCTGTACACAATAGGGATGCATAGCTGGTGGAAATTAATCCTCGAGCCCCTCACTAAAGTGCGCTTCATGGCCCAGCTGTGCGTTCTGCCGCGTAAATACCCTCATAATTTGAAGATCTTCTACTGCTTAAGCGACCATATAGCCCTGGGAACATTTGCAAGGGTTGAATATCAGTCGCAATTTTAATAAGAGGAACACGAAGAACACTTCGTAAGCCATTCTATCACCATCGCGAACTGAACATACACGGCAGAGATTTCCAAGAAGGAACCGCAAAAAAGGCAAACACGAGCGCTGGTAGCGCTCATGTTTCTCTTTTTCACGGTTTCGTCTTCGCACTGTTTTTTGTGTGTTCAAAGTACTCAAAAGCCATCGTGAAACTAACAGCCCCATGTTTGTCGCACTAGGCTCAAACTGCAGTCCTGACATTGAAGTAAGATAAAAAGGAACATCGATGCTGCTAAGTTGAAATTCAAAGCTCTCGTGTTTCGTTTGTCGCTATAGTTTAGGGATGCGGCCTGATCATTCATGCTTGGGTCGCGCACTCGTTTGGCTTCGCTGTTAAATCACGTTCACCCGTCTATTGGTGACAATTTTCCCCTCGCTTTGCAATTGAACTGAAGAATAGAGATAGAGAGAATAGAGATCTCTAAACCGTAATGGCAACGTAGTACGAAATTTCAGAAATCTGTACGTTCCTGAAATCTGTACGTTACTGTACGTAGCACTGTGCGCTACGCATATCCACATTGTTAGGGGTGTAATTTCCACACTGCAGCTGGCTCAGTTAGAGATTGGAGAGGAAAAAATCGCGAAATACGTTTCAACGAATTCGTAGGGGTGAAAACATTTTTAAACAAACACAAACTAGATGCATCGACGCGCCAAAAACCTAGGTTGAGAAATATGTAAAAGCACGCAATTTATCTCTAGTTCACATTTTCACATTACAGGTTGGTAAGGATTAAACCTAGCCAAATAACTTGATGACAGTCGTATGGGTTACCTGCATAAGCAAAAACGAGGTGGAGGTCTGTAAGGGTCTCCGAGTTAACTGGCATTTCGTGCAACTTTTGATACCTTTTCACTCCGCTGCGTATGTGATTAACAAAAATGCCGTTCATGTTGATCTCATATGTAATAATAGGAATGTAGTAACGAATGGAAAGTCCCTGGGTCTGCCAGTTGAGCTGGATGCTGGCATTACCTGTTTGTGCTTTTCATCATTTTAAGGGCTTTATGAAATGTTCGTGAGAGAAAAATCACTCCATTTTTATTGTGTTTTTGTATAGGCAATATTTCTTAGCAAAAACCAATTTTATATATCGGTGTGCAGATAAAAGATTGAGAAATAGTTAGGAATACCCAGATTACTCCCAAATCTAGATTCGCCTCATAGGGTTAAGTTATTGCGAAGCCTTGCAACAGTGCTATGACAATTGTACGGCTCACGCCTGCATACAAGAAAAAACCAGTTGATATGTGAACGGGCAAGGAATATGGGAAAGCGTTTTCCCCCCTTAGGCGTGTATTGAAAAAAAGTACCCTTAGTCAGTACCTCGCTCACTAAAAAAATACAATCGAAATTGCAAATATTAAGATCCAGCAGATTTGATTGGGCGTTGAAAGCCAGTCGGTCAGTTGGTCGGCCGGACGGGCCGTCGGTCGGTGGGTCTTGGACGTATGCTAAAAATATTTCGAAAATTGGCGCATTTGGCTTTGGGTTATGAAAAATTGTTTTTAATATAAATATTGTTGGCTTTCGTGGCTGTTTTTTTCTCGTAGGAATTCTTTGACTGCGTACTTTTTATAAATGCTGCTGCTTTCTTGCGACGTTCACATGCTGGTCGCAATGGCGGCAGGGAAAGTGCAACATAACAACGCGGCGGGCGCTCTGCCCTATGACATGGGCAATGAATTGAACTGTTGTCGCCGTTTTGACCTTCAACTGCGCGTTGCTTCGAGTTCAAGTGCCAGCTGTTTTAAGAATGCATTGATTCTGACCTTCCCAGCCTGCGCGTTCCGAAATTGCGCAGCAGTTGATTGGAGCCTTGTCATATTCTGTTGCTTCTACACGTACTCGATCGCCACGATTGCTTTTCCCTTATGACAAACCTCACCGTCTTCTCGCACGTCCACGCATTACGGCAGGCACAGGACTCGTACGTGTCGTACTCCCCGTCCCCGCACTCGTCTCCGAGCACTGTACTGCGGCTGAGCTTCCGCCTGGGCGAGCAGCACTTCAGCAAGGGCGAGCTTCGCCTCAAGTGCGTCTCGCGGCAGCTCCGGGAATTCACGGCCTCCAGCGAGCTACGGGCGCCCGTCACCGACAAGACGCACAGCTCCGGCCTGCAGGTGTCCTTCTCCCGAAGTGAGCTCTGATTCGTACCTCCCTGGTTTATTGACCCTTCATACGTGGTGGGCATGCGTCTTTGCCCTTTATTGCACGCTAAATTTGCATCTAACAATGTCACTGAGGGGTGCGCGGACGGCCACTCACTTTTCCAGTCGTAACATAGCCGAAGGTGCGGTGATCGGTATGTTAGAAAAGAGCTCTACCGAGGTGAGCCTATAGCCATACTTGGCGTGTCCTGGAAGCTTTTCAAGTGGCTTTCCGTGCCACGAAGTGAAGTGAAGTGAAGTTTATTTTCTTTTCATAGAAAAGAGTGGACCGAGGCAAAAGGCGGTTAAGCCTGACGAGGCCTCGGTAACCTAAGCCTGTAAGCAGTACAGATACAAACGCAAAAACACTTAATATATAGAAGGGGCAGCAATCAAAATACAAAACTAATATATAAGCAGTAACACTTACTAGAATACAAAACATGTGCACAATCATGGGAAAATACAAATTGATACTGGTACAAGTACAATTTCGTACATACGGATGAAATAAAGTAAATCATTCGACTCAAGTACTTGAGTGAAAAAGATAGAAATATAGATATATACACATACATCCACGTACACACATACATACACATACGCATATATATGAAAGACGGTAAATTGCATTTTTACATTAGAATTTCACCTTCAATCAGATGTTGTTTGGTATTTTTTTAACATGTTTCCAGATAGAGAAAACCCATCAGGAAAGGGGAATTTATTTTTGGCGTTGGGTACTTGACAACTCAGTTTTTGTTCACCATAATTTGTTCGCGTCCGCGGAACTCTTAGTTTTACCACGCGAGATTGTAACCTATGTTGCTATCAGGAACAGAGTACAAGCGATTCTGGTGAATGTATTGAAGAAGCCGCAGATAATACACTTGGTCGGCTTTTAATATGGAGTGTTTAACAAACAATAGTTGCGTACATAAGCTTCGTGGTGCACCATAATATCCCTCAATGCCCCGCAAGGATCTTTTTTGCAGGACAAGTTATTTTTGGTAATTGAAAGACGTGGTTGTACCCCATCAAGATTACAATAACAAAGTCTTGAAAAAAAAAACAGGGCAATATACATAGACATTTTTAACCAAACAGGCAGTAGCTTAGAAATCTTATAAAATAGGCCAACAATTTTACTTAGTTCAGAAGCAAGTTCGGAAATATGAACAGACCACGAAAGATTTTCATTAAACCACACACCGAGAAATTTTTGGGAGGAAACCTGATTGATTGTTATACTTTCATAATGAATATGTATACAATTAGTTTCCACGGTGTTGATGGGCTTGAAAAACTGATATTTAAACTAAACTTATTCTTGTGTAACCTAGCACGAAGGCTGATTAAATAAGTTTTGACCATATTTTGAAGCGCCGGTAATGAACAGGAAGAGAAGACAAGATTAGTGTCATGAGCGTACATTACCAGATCGGGAGAGTTATGTATGCCGGATAGGTCATTGATATATGTAATGAATAATAACGGCCCTAGTACTGATCCCTGTTGGACACCATGCTTATCCACCTGTATATCAGGGGATATGTTATTTGTTAGAACATATTGGGACCTATTACTCAGATAACTCCGCAATAGGTTCAACACAATACCTCGAACCCCATAGTTACACAGTTTCTTAAAAAGGGTCTGATGGTGTACGCAATCAGTGCCTTGCGAAAATCT
The DNA here is from genome assembly GCF_048455015.1 of Haemaphysalis longicornis. Lineage (NCBI taxonomy): Eukaryota > Metazoa > Arthropoda > Arachnida > Ixodida > Ixodidae > Haemaphysalis > Haemaphysalis longicornis. The sequence goes on along the minus strand of NW_027526361.1, from coordinate 174,216,200 downwards.
AAAAATAGCCAAGGGTATATTTTTTGTTTTCAATGTTATCTATTATTTGGTCTTTACAACTAACAGTGCTTGCTCTGTGGTCTTATTTTTTTGAACCCATATCGTGAATGAACAATCACATTGTATTTGTGCAGAAAATCGGCTATCTTAGAATTGATAATACCTTCAAAAATTTTTGACAACACAAGTGTCATCCAAGACCCCGAAAGTTACTTTGACGCACGGATTTTTCTGCGTTCCCCTTCGTGAATAAAACAAAGTCCGTGGGCGGTTACAAGCGTTAATCTAGATCTTTTTTTTGTGTGGGTCTGTCTTTCCATGCAAGGAAAGACAGGTCTACACCAGCAACTGTTTTTAATGCCTATATTACGATACGAGTACAATCAGTAGGCGCTAAATAACCAGTGTAAACAACCCCGGCGCAAGAGTTTTAAAGAAGAAAATATTCCATTTTGCAGCCCCACCGGCAGCTTTTCAGTTTGCAAATTTAGTAGTTTCTCACTGCAAAAAAAAAAAAGGTTCGTTAAACGAGTCACAGAAGCGGGAAAAAGTTTAAACAATGCGAGAGCGCACAATTTCAAGTAGAAAAAAATGGCAAAAAGCACGTGACTGAGTGAAAGCTATTACTGAACCTAGAGAGAAAGAGCTTAAAGGCCAACTGCACTAAAATTTCACCTCGACCAAATTTATTTTTAATGCGTAGTAAGTACCCGAAATCAGCTGGGACACAAGTGGTAGCCCCGTGAAACGCCTCGTTAATCAGTCAGAAGCGTTTAACAAAGTTCCGCCGCAGACCACCCTGCACCTGCCGGCGGATCGCGTAAAAAATCATGACACACCTGTGACGTTCCAGCCGAAGGGGGCTTGTTCCTCTGACCAGCTACGCAGCTGGAGAAACCGGAAGAGCTCTGCCGCCCCGTGCGCGCGTATAGCCTGCGCGCTTTCTCCCGAGCTGGTGACCGTCCGGCCGCTCGCTGGACGGCTGCAACGTCACTGCAATGGCCTCGCTCACCTCGGTTTCGGTTTCAAAATCGCCGATTTTTGCAGGCCGCTTGCGGCGTCCACGCGTGTAGTTCAGCTGTTGTATTTTGCATGTTGCTTTCTTTTTAAGCAGACTATACGGAAATATGATTTTCAAGAGGTCGAAATTTTGGGTGCAGTTGGCCTTAAAGACAGTCTAGAAATGCCCCATTCTGGAAAAAAATTCACGCATTTCCACGAAGTGAATCATGACGAGTAGGTCAAGCACTCGGGATCGTTCTTACCGTATATCACCCGTGGCTTTGCATTTGCCCTTGGACTTTGCCCTTTCCGTTTTACACAACTAGAAAATATTTCAATGTAGTAAGGAAACACCTTGTGCGTGGTCAAATTCGGCAGCTTCCCTGTCGCCACAAACCTCTCAGAGGTGCTAATGACACCGCGCGTACATATAAGGAGTCCTGCAAATACGGTGTTAATGAGGCCCTTAAACACTTATTTTCCATGTGGATCCTTGCGTCATGTTATGCACAATTCAGCCTTTTCAAAAAAAAAAGTCCTCATTGAAGCCTGCTTCGCCTTTCGGAGAGGTGTATTTTATTACCAGCTGAACGGATTTCTTGAGTTAGAGACATCACAATGGCTGTCAAAGACCCTCATAAATTCAGGCGTACAATGAGCACCTTTAAATTGTGGATTCCAGCTTTAATTTGAGCTCGCAAAAGTCGAGTGCGCTTGTCTCACATGAACTGAGCGTCAGAATTGTAAGGCGAACTTTCATCTTTGGTAATGTAATGTTCGTATGCACCACATAGTGTACAAAGGCGAGATAAGGTGAGACCAGCCCGGCGCATACACAAGTTGAGCATATGAACTCTACATCGGAAGCTGGTTAACCGTACCTCGCACCGACGAGATTCAGAAAAACTGTCGTATTGCCGCGCGGACATAAAAACACTTAATAAAGGCACTGCTTTCACAAACGTATTGGGTCGCTTTTCGTCGAGGTAAGACGGAGCAGCAGTTATAAAAACTATGCTGAAAATGCTAATTCTCTTCGAAACTGCCGTACGTTGAAGTTAAACGCAATGTAGAGCATTGAAATATAGGCCGACCGTCCATTCGTAGCCAACGAATGAGGAACGAGTGCATGTTAGCGCATTCAGGCGACCTATAGAGCCTTTCCACTTAAACAGTGTCCAAATGTGATGCGGTAACGTCAACTAGAAGGGTGAAGACGTTTAAGCTAGTCGACTGGAAAGATGACAGATGTTTAAGTTTAGCAATAGCACTACTAGAAAGCTGCCGCGGTACGTCTGCGCGGCGGCCTGCCGCCGAAGCAGACGACGCGCCGAGGGAAGTGCAAGACTTGACTGCAGCGCCACTAGTTCTCGCGAGCGCCGTTCGGGCTACCCTCTTCCTCTGGCGGTGATGCGGAGATCCGAAACTGAGCTTATACCCCTGTCAAACGTGCCTATTTAAGTGTACATCCGCCGAGTGCACTCGGGCTTCCCAAGTGACACTTAGGCTGCGTGCTGCTAGACGACAAAATAAAGTGCCCTTGGCCGTGATGTCAGTGACGATAGCCGGCGTAAATATTACGCAAAATTACTTCAGATTCCCCCAATTTATCACGTAAGGAATAATTTAAACACTTCGTTGTGTTTGCATTGTTTAAAATCGCAATCGGCGCCTCGCACAAGACCGCAAAAAACTGAGTCGAGACGGCGACTGAACACCGGCGCTGATATCTTCACTGTTAGTCACTGCGCAGTGAATAACAGCAGCATTATTGTTTGGTGAAAATTGTCTGAAAGGGTTGAATACAACAGAAATAGGCTGAAGCAGGAACACAATCACAGGGCCACAACAAACCACCTACGAGAACGCCGCAGAGAACGGCTGCCATGGAGCAAAACACCCACTAGGCGGCGCTGGCACGTTGTTGAGAGTGAGGTTATTTTCTTATTTTTCGCCGCTGCTCCAATTTTTGTAAAAGTAAATAAGCAATATATCTATAATTACTTTTAACGTTTCTTATTATCATCTAAACGCTCGCGGTTTTAGGTTAATTTTTCCGATTTTCGGACTTCTGTTCACGAGACTACTCACTCGGCGAGCTGCCCCCGGTAAAGTGTTTGGGGACCACACTCACCTCAAAGTGCGTTTCTTGTAGAGTGTCATTCGCGTTTGCCGTTTAGCTGCTCCCCAATGACATTTTAGCCGAGTGCTCTCCGTGTAAGTGCACTTAAATAGGCATGTTTGACAGGGATGTTATTCTAGTAACGTTGCCTCGGACTCAAGGGTATCCGAGGGCCATGTACGCGGCCTCTGCTCTGCCGACCAACAGGAGGTAGTCCTCAAGGGAGAGACTGCCTAGGAGAATCCGGCGAGTCCTAGGAGCGAGACGAGAGGGAAAGTGTATCGCCGTGTTTGCGTAGGCTTGTGAATTGCGCATGAAAAGAGATGTTAAGTGGGTTGAAATCCAGTGCGGCCATCAGTGAGAGCGAGGCGGCTAGTTTAGCTTCTCGCGGATTTGGAAAGTGTACTCTTGGCCGTTTTTTTCCTGGTCAATAAAAGGCGCGGAAAGCAATATATTGTCTCAGAAGGCCTCCTCGATTATCAGTCACGGATCGTCCGCGGAATGCCCGAGACGCGATCCGGCGCTCGATTTTCCCATGTATTCCTATGCGACTTTCGGTCTGAAGGCAGTCCTCGGACTGCACGCGGACCGTCAAGGACTGGTAAATCGAGGATCCCCAGTGAAGTGCGTAGAAAAAAACTGATACAACTTTGCAAGAACAACGTTGTGGGAATTTTTTATGTAGGGAATTTCTTGTTGTTGTGGCTCTTCATGATTCTTGATGGAGTAATGTACGCTTCTGTTCACGCTGTTCTTGAATTTATGTAGACTTTTGTGGAAGAATAAAATTCCTTTCCTAATGTTTGGTGTATTCTGTCGAGCAGGGAATATATGATAAGCTGTGGTGGAAATTCGACGTTGTTGCAATAGGCCGGTGTTCAATTTTTGGACGATACCAAGTAGAACGCGTTACGGATACATTCTCTTGTATGGGGCCTGCGTCTCTCGACTGTCGTTAAAAGACTTTCGGACGGTTGACCTAAGGAAGGCCACGAACTGTAGCTGTTGGCCAAAGGCCTGATGCTGTTGTTCCCAGTCTCGAGTTTCAAGAAATGTGGCCGCTCGCGAGGAGGCATGGGCACCAGCATGCCATCCAACCAACTATATATGTCCACCTCATTGTTTGGCCATATCGAGCATGAAATCCACGCGCGTGTCCTGGCGTTAAATAGGAGCAAGACGTCTTTGTTCTGCTAAGTTTAGGGTCGGTGCTGTGGGTCTCGCCTTGCTCGAAATGATTGCAACGGTAGTATAGCCTAACAGGAGACGGACTGGCCTCGTCGTTGCTTGTAAATTTACCGAAATAGTGCGAATTCGGTAAGCTTAGTGTACCCTGGAGGAGAAATGGTCCTGACCCGTGTCACTGACCAGGCTTCGTTGTCACAGTGTTATTGTCTCAGATTTTGACCTCCTTTTCAGATAGTTACATGTACCATAGATGTGGCGGGGTTCTTGAGGTGGTCGTAATTTAGGGTGGTCACCCTCGTAGTTTGACATAGGAGGATCTGTTTTAGATGCGGTAATAAACGCTTGCCGGAGGCGGGCTAGCTGCCTAGGTTTTTGCCGTGCGAATGTTCAAAAATGACTGGGTGGCAGAGACATGCGAGCATATTGCGATGTCTTGTGGTCACACGCTCGTGGTTCTGCGATTCTTCTGGTAGTTAGGGTTGGTTTCCGGCCAGAAGGAGCCGAACTATTTCTACTTAATTGATGTATGCGAATTTGATGGAAGAAGCTCTGCCTGATAAATAACAGGTTAAATGTTCTGGCTCACAGAACGTAAGTTGTACTTTTATAACCTGCTCGTGCTCTGCTAAATCTTTCATCTCTGTCGCAGAAATGACTTGAATTTCCCAGGTGACGCATGAATATTTAAAATGCCTTACCTGCACAGTATTTGATACATTTCCGCGTGGTGCCAAACTTCTAATCCTCTTTTTCTGGATAATACCATAAAGTACTCCTCAAACCCTTCCTGACATAGTTTACGCTAAACTTTAACCGTCACAGAGCACATTTTCTGCTGCTGTGTTCGATGTGCAGAGGTCCAAAACTTTTAATAATATTGGAGCCGAATACAATTTGGCCAGGATTCAACCTTGCCACACAAAATTACGGCAGACCTAATATTTATTCCGCAATAGTCGTCACTGTTTAGGTACTTGCCATATATTCAAAAAAGTAAAAATATGATGCCACTGACATAAAATAGCATGCCATTCTCAAGTGATTGTTATGTTGTCTCCGTTGTTTCTTGCAGCGAATGGCAGCGTGAGTCGAGTGAACTACCTGTGGTCAGTGGTGCTGGCCCCTCTTCTCTCAAGACTGCTGGTGGCTTCGACGTAGTGCGGTGGCACGCTAGACACAGATACGCTCAAGGGAAATGGCGGTGGGACTTCCCCGACTGAAGCAACCGGCCCCAGTGGACGACGCTGGCGGTGCCCGGCGACTGGAATGATAGCTACGATATGTCAAGGATGGCGCCTCATCCACTCCACCTCCCTTGCAATTGAACACACTGGAGTTTTGCGAACGGAGGAAGTGATGTGAAATGAGCACGAATTCTTTCATGTTGACTGAACTGTAGTAGGAATGCCGCAACGCACCATCATGTGGCGAGCGACTATCTTCACCACCGCTCTAAGGATGTTGTCAGCGAAAGTCGTACTTGTGACGTACTCTAGTCGGAATCACTGTGGGCAGTTGGAAGTATATGGAACTTAGCTGCAGAAAATATTTACATGTTTCCTTGAACAAACATGAAGAAAGGCCGCCATATATTTGCGCGCATGAAAAAAAAAACCGATGGCGTGTTTATCACAAAAAAAAATGTAACACGTATTACCAATGCTTTCAGAAATGTAGAACGCCAGGTGGTGTGGTGTCTTGAGTGAATTATTATGGCAATGCTGTTTGCTGCATTTTGTGTACACTGCTCTTACACGATTGTGTAACGCGGAGTTCCTGTCATTTATTATCAAGAAGACAGAACTGTATTTCGTCGCATTGCGCATCCACACTTTCCCGGGAAGAGTTCTGATTCAAAGGCAACTGTTAAAATAGTTGTGGAAATCTACCCAGCAATATATATGAGTCGAGGAGCCTGCTCAAGGTGCTAACAGTGTGAAGTAGAAATAAAACGATCCTGGTGAGAGTGTGACACTCCCTGGATGTTTCACATTGGATTTTGTAAATAATCTGGTTCCACATACAAGGTCGTGACCAGATATCAATGTGATGTAATAGTGTTGTCAGGCCTTTGTGGGTTATAAAAATGCAGATAAAGAATTTGTATATTTCGTGTCAACTTTACAAAAAAGGGTGTGGCAGTGCCCTTTGCATCGTTCAATTTTAGTGGGAAGCGTCCTGGCGCCCGTTATAAGGTTTTGCGGTGGCGTTGGCGGTGGCATCCGCCTAACCAGGCGAGCGAACGGGCCACTCCAGCAGAAAGAAGGCTGAGGATCCGCATCTGGCAAAAGTGGGAGGGAAAGGCAACACGGGCTGCTGAGGCGTTGTCTCCCAGCGCGCCCACAGGGATAAGTATGTCTCACCTCCTTACCCTCACACTTTCGGCAGGCGCTCTTCCGTGCTAGTAGCTCATCCAGACCACGTGACAGTTGTGCGGGAGGTGAGAACACGATCTGCAGCAGCATTCTCGGCTGCAGCGCAGCGTTGCGAGATTACAACATAGCACCGCGCGCCTCCGCGTGTTCGCTGATCACACGATCGCTTCCTGGGACGCAGCAGATATGAGCCGTGATCGAAAAGACTCGAGTTCGAGCTGCGCGCAAATTTCGCACTGGACAATACAGTAATCGCCAGGTGATTTTTTTTTTCTGGTTAGCTTTTTTGTTAGAATTCTCCATCAAACTTTTTGTTCATGCAAACGTGCTTCGTAGCTTTTCAAACGCGTGAACTTGTAAAATAAACCGTAATATATCTACGCTACCAAAGTATCCCTCAAAGAAGCTATCCCGGGAGCCGTTTTCGTGACGCTTGTGTGCGAAATCCTAACGGGCCATGAATACGACAACCACAAACACGAGCAAAGAAACTCCGGTGTCCGGCGCATCTTCGCGTTTCAGCTCGGAAACGGCTTACAGATCACTTATCGCGACAAAAAAAAAAAATGTTGTAATCTCCTTGCATCCGAAGTGTTTTTTTTTACCATTCCTTCTTTGTTACGTGCATGCAATCTGCGGACGCTTCCTTTCCTTAGCTTTCTTTCTAAATTATAGGAGAGGCGTAAACTGTATCATAGCTTCCGAAATCTCGCTCTAATTTTGAGAAATTACTTGTTCGCGCCTAATAAGAAGTAAGCGATTTTGGCCGTACACTTTAAACTTTTAGTTTTGCATGCTTCACCGTTTTCTCAAATTTTTATTGAGATAGCTTAGAAACGCTAATTCGCCAAGTGCGTTGCAAAACTACCCAAAAGTTTTCCAATTTCGTAACCTGAGCCGCAGTACGTAAGCGTGTCGGGATTTGAGCAAAGGCTGTTGGACGTTTAAGACAAAAAATATCAATGTACACTTGGCGCCACAGATGTGCGGAGTCACCACGTATCTATTTCAGATCATTGGAAATTGAGAAACGTAGCCATGTATACGCCTAAATTCTTAGCACTTTCAACAATTTCAACTGTGTTCGCTCTGCTTTCGACTTTTTGCCTTGCTACCGGGGAGTATCGAGACAATAACCAGACCTGATGTGAGTTTACATTCACAGCGGATCATCATTTCGTGCCCTGGACAGCGCGTCTTCTCATTCTCAGCGCGAGCGCAATTAAAATTGTGATTGCGCGCGTGCGCAATCACAGCGCGTGTGCAATTAAACACTAGCGAATCACTGAATGCACTTGCGGGGCAAGCCGAAAAGAAGAGCGCAGAAGGAAGTGCGCAAGGAGCACGTGGTGTCTTGTTCCCGTTAGGGCCGACCAATTTGCCCACGGAAAGGGGAACAAAAAGCAAGACGCAGCTTCCGCAACCATATTCTCCTTCCGTCAAAGCGATGTCTGCACCACAACACGTACCAATCGTCACCACATTCTTTGACGTCAATTGGGTGCACTCCGCGGAGTTTCGCCGACACTCAGGCGTGGTAGACCATGGTAGGGCTTCCGCGACATCACAAAGACTTCATAATTACGTTGTCTTGTGCGGCGGCACCGAATACGTTACCAATTCGAGTTACATAAGAGTTACAACAGCTGAATTGTACGTCCGACTATTCCTGATTACCGTAGCACGCGTAGAAAAAAACGCTTGCTAATAAGGGAACCAAAACAAAGTTAAGTAACTTTGAACAAAAAAGCCACAAAAGGCGCTTGCACAACGCGGCTGGAATTTTGCTCAGGACGCAGTTTATTCCTAGTATATACAATAGACTGCCTGTACGTAGTGGCTTCGAACCGCTCTTCCCGGTGTCCTTTGCAGGCAGGGAAGGCATAAAATAGCCGTTGAGAAAGGAGACGGGTTGAAGGCGGGAGCTTAAAACGCAACATATAAAAGAGGTTCTGAGCGCTCCTTGGTTTCACAACATTATCAATAGCATACACGAGTTCGCCCGGACATTTTGTGCATCCTTTCCAACACTGTTTTTGTTAGATAATAAGAACTGCTACAACCCGTTTAGTCTAAGAGGAACTGAGGTTAGATTACTGTTCCTTGAGGTCGCCACGGGACTCCGAAGATCCGAGGGCGGCTCAAGCACCCTTGCTTGTGCCTACCCACTGAAATGTCCAAGAGGCAGATACTTTATGCTGAAATATCGCCTACCTTCATCTTTATTTTGTTTCCTTCAGCGAGCGGTTCGCGCCTCCTAAATCTCTGGTGGAAGACCACAACAGCGCCCTTGTTCTATCGCCTGTTGTATCAATATGTTGTTGCCCGCTAGGTCGGGTTAAGCGTTTATAGGGGCATTGCTGAGTTCAGTGTTGCTTCTCTTCGCGACTCAAGCACTTTACCGCGATCTTCCGTAACGAGTTAGACTACCTGCTTTGTACCAAGTAAGCGCGGAATCTGAGCCCCATTAGTCGGTAATGGCACCATATATAGCTTAGGAAACTTTTCTGGGCCGGCCTCACGGTCGGCTTCTAACCGTATCGTCATTTGGTATCTAAAATTCTTTGTCGCTTCTGCCAATGGTATGACGAAGCCAAGAATGGAAAAGCACAGGTGGAAGCATGCTGCTAGAGGGCTATTTTAAAATAATGAAACGGGGAGCCAGAATAAGGCCCATAATTTTATAACCACATTCGTCACCAGCTTTTCTGAACACCTGTTTTCGATGCTAACACGGTCTGAAGGCCATGAGAAGTTGAAAACCTTGATGTTCTTGCTTTTCCACAGACCTATTCGGATGAGCAAAAAAATGTTCAAATTTGCATATTGCTGCGCCCCTGCAAGGCGTTGAATTTTTGTACATTAGGAAATTGGCTCAAAAATCAAGCCAACCGGAGGACTATTTTACTTTCGCTTGTCCCCAGTACTTGTCCCATTTAACCACCGCTCACGCTCCAGTTTTTTCGTCTATATACAATGCTGGGCCTTACGTGATCTCGTTTCTTTACAAATTTCCTCTCAAAACTGAGTGTTACCAATCCGCGCAAAATAATTAACCTCACTTTAACAAACGTACGCCCCAAATTAACGATATGGATTTTCACCGGCCAATATCGTATCGCATTAGTGGCTACGGAGTTCACCATAATTTATTATTGCCCTTAACGATAAGGCTGGCTGCGAACAGTGAAACTTTGTGTTCAAGCCGTGATCGAATACATTCAAAGCTGAAGCCTGAAACGCGGAAACCTGAATCCCTAGCTCTCCTAACAATCTTTTACTGAAAATATAACAGGGGGAGGGTGCGTGCAGTTGGAGGGTGCGTTAAGCAAAATGCGTGGTCATCAGTGCGTGCCTGAGAGAAAGGTGTTGCTGCTCTACAGAAGCCAGCGTAAAAGCATTTTACGGTGTTCTGTAGAACTGAGTAGAGTGTATTTCTGCAATAGAATAGCTCTCAAACAAAAGGAAGGAAACAGACGCTTCTGAAGTTTGAACAAGAAGTTTTCTACCGCTCTTTTAATAAATACAGACGTGTGCGCGGAAAAAACTGGGAAGGTTATGACGAGATGTTGCAACTCCAATCCCGATCCGATCCCGACGCTCCACATGCACTGTAGCAGTTTGTATGTAGAAACGGGGCATTTGTGTCTTTCAATCAATGTTCATGCTATGTCGACTCAATCTTCATCGAGCTTTCGTCCCCCGCCCTATCGCACTTTGTTCAAGCAATTAAACCGCAAGTGGTTCTCGTCCTAGATTTCTTCTGTGGCGCTGTATATATAGTACGTCCTGTTCTTGGGCTCTAAGTAAATAGATGGTCATAGCAGCCAGGTGATTGGAAGCCAACAACGCAATTACAGGACCACGATACTACGACGCCTCTCCGCGCTTTTGTTTTCCTTTTATACTATGGAGCCAGGTATTTGACGTACAGTTTAATATTTGCTGCCCTGATATTTGTAGTAGAATCCCTGCTGTTTTTCGGTCTTTGCAATATTTTTACTACCTACTTCAAAACACAAATGCAACTAAATTTGCTCAGAGGAATAATGTTTAGGTAGAGTGCGGGCGTGCTGTCTTGAAATATTTCTTCTTCTTTAGCCACGGGAGCTGCCTGGTAATATTTTTTACGCTAAAGCACAGGTGGCGTTAAAGCGAAAAATAACATCGCGGGCATCCGGCGGGAACAAACACCTACGGAAAAAAAAACGGGAACAAAGAAATGACACTGACGGCGTCATCTTTGCTAAGGTAGCAGCCGAACAACTGCTTAGGCGTCCACTTCGTCTAAATCACAGCCAAAGAATATGAATTGGACCTAACTAAACTCTCACAACATGTCGACGGCAACTAGGAGTCATGCACTCAGCAGATCTGTTCTGAAGACAATAGAGCAGGCAAAGGTTTCATATTGTCTAAGATTACCATCGATTATAGAGTGCGTTTACGAGGCTGATCCTTGGTGTTCATTTTGTTATGTTGCGTTGAAGTTACATTTAAATGTGTTCCAGCTGCATACTGTGCGAACCTGCTACAGGGATTAAGTGCTGAATGAACATAAAGTGAAGGAAATCGCCTTGTGCAGGGGCCCAACAGCGTTGTGTTGTATAAGTTTTAAACTTCACTCTGATCGATTTGTTAGACCTGTCATTTTCGCTGATTTCAGGAACAAATGTGTGTACTCAGTACTACCGTCTGTGCTGTGTAAAGGGTATACACTTTCACCGCGCGAGCACGAGAGAAACTGCAACGCCCTTTTTATCTGATGTATGTACAGGTGTGGTAAAAAGCAATTGGAACACGCTCTCTTAAATGTGCAGGATTTCGTCCTTCGGAAACTACCTGGCTGCATTGGCGTGCGTTTAAAATTGTCCTCGTTAGTAGCAAAAGCTTCCTCTAAACCTGTAACGGCTATCAGCAAGGCGGTGAGACAAACATTTTGTGATAGCGCCATATCCATGTTGCAATTAGTTATGACGGCACTTGAACTTTTCGACAGGAGTGCTCAGAGAAAAACCATAAAACTTTCAGCTTTCCACTTTATTTAAAGCCAGAGTGCTAACATTTATGAAAAGTGGTAGTTGCTTATCAGAAATGGCTGGGAATAAGAAACGGTCGCTTATAATTGAAGGGGCATTAAGAGGCTCAACTGTTCAATTTAATGATGTTTTTCAACCAGCTGACTCATTATTATAAATATTCTTTATCGCGAATTACACAATTTCTACTAAATAATTAGCCCTTTCATTTTTTGTTTTTCCCAACAGCCAACACGTCCAATTCATTTAACTATACTGACACTACCGGTCGCTACTGCCACTACCAAGAGTAACATTGTAAAGTTTGTCTTTCTTGGAACACAAATTTCAAGGAGCATTACACCCAGACTTTCACACCGCGTTATATCGCCTTTACAGGCAACAATATAATCATTGTCAATGCTAACGAGCTGGTATATACGCTGTGGCTTGTAAATTTGTTATTATATTGTTCGCCTACGAAGCGTAGAAACGTTGTTTCTCAAAAATATTCGAATGACTAGATGATGGTTTATCTGATGCACAGGCAGTGGTTGGTTCAGCAAGTTACCGGTAAAATACACAGGTAACCTAATTTTTCCGGACTCATAATCAAGATTTATGGACAACGTGTTGCAATGAATAGAGGACATCGCATGCTCACCTGCATAAACAATCCACCCAAAGCTCACACCTATTTAACCCCATTTCGGTAGCTTTAACTTTTTCTATTTATTTAAATGCAGCAACATGAAATCGCGTAGTTTTGTTCAGTGTGCAATGTTCCACAAGGTAAAGCTTGCTTTAGGTATATTTATGTCTACTATACCTAGGCTAGAATTACATGTAAATACAGTAACAGTCAACACCATTGTGCGATGTACATATTTGGATCATTAAACGCAACATTGTATACCATCAAAGTCGATGAGAATTAGAGCAAACTGCAGAACGTCTGTGTCCAGAATAATTAAAGAGCTATTCTTAGCGCAGTGTCCGTCTCTATTTTGTTTCTTTGTGATAAAAATAAAGTAAAGGTGGCTTTGACTCTTTGAGTTGTTTTTACCAGTTCCATGGATCCTGAAATCTTACTTAGTTTTAGGAGAAGCTTATATGGATCGAGTTCAGTTCATTCTAGAGGTCCGAGAACAAGACACCATAGGCTGCGCGTGTCATCAAAGCACGCGGTGTTGTATCGCGCGAGGCGCTAAAAAAGAAACGTCCTCGGGGTCTGTGCGACTGGCAAGCTGTCACCATTGAAATCTCATGCCATTGTCGAACCGCTCGTGTATGTACGTTTGTTTGTCTTTCTGGTGCAAGGCGTTCATGTCTGTGCTTGTCTGTTTGTTCCCCCTAGCTTGCTTTTATTTCGCTCCGCAACTTCTGTAACTCGACGAGCCTGCGTTCTCCATTTTGAATTTGGCTTCTTTACTCTCGCCGCAGCGGGGAGGCCGCGTGTAGTGCGGACTCACAATGAGCAGTGTTCTTAGGAAGAGGGGGGACGAGAACGGAGAGGAGCATCTGATTGGTAGCGGTGGGCTGCAAACACCACCGGTTGCGAGCGTGCTCAAAATTGTATCTGTATTTCTTAGGGATGACCGCCGGCTACGCTCAAGAGAAATAGAATTTGCTCTTATCTTTCTCCTAAATTGTGTGTCACTTCTATGTCGTGAAATAAAGATGATCAGCCACTTTCACAGAGAGGAACGGCTTATCAGTTTTTGCTTTCCGCAATATATTTTAGGAAATTATTTAGCGGGAAGAAGAATTCAGGAATGAAGAGATTACGAAATCTACCAATAATGTTCTCAAGCAGGAGGGCAGGGCCAAACGGACCTCGTGTCTTCATAGAAAGCATTTGAGGTTCAGAGTAAAGGGATTCTGAAGCTTGCCTCCCACAAGGGTTTGAATCTCATTATGTCTGGGAGCGTATTGTTGGCGTAATCTGCTCACAGGGTAATTTTTTATTGTTGTGATGAATATTTACGCAGCCATCGTAACTGGTAAGGGTGCTTTGATCTTTCGTTTGTCACCATCATGACTAATAGCGTAGAAGGTATGGCGACTGCTGGTTTGGGATAGTGGCTTAGATGCCTATCACCTCAGCAAACACGTCATACCACGCCACGTTTACGCTATCATTCGAAGAGGTGTGATTTATTTATTTATTTATTTATTTATTTATTTATTTATTTATTTATTTATTTATTTATTTATTTATTTATTTATTTATTTATTTATTTATTTATTTATTTATTTATTATTAGGCCTAACGCACCGAGTGTCAGGAGTCAAGGTGCGAAGACGGCGGAGACGACGACGAAGAAGGGATAAGAAGCGAGAAATTTCTGGAGGCTGGTAGGAAAAAAACGAGAAGGAAGACGACGAGCAGGTGGACGAGGAGATCGTGGTTCGAGGCGACCGAAGGAGGCGGGACCCGAGGTCTGGGAACCCGCAAGGCACCAGCGGCACTGCCCCGTTGGCCTCCTCAAGCATTTGACGCGGGTGCTCTTGGGCAACGGCGGATCCGCCCCGCTGGCTTCAGCACCGGCGTGCACGGGCACACACGCACCAGCGGCTTCGTCCCACTGACCCCGTCACCATCTTCACGGCGCTGCGCTCAGGGAACCGCCCCAGCGACAAAGGACACCCAACTGCTTCAAGGTTCCAGGACGACGCAACAACGAAAAGTGCGGTAGGGAAATGGCCTTGAAGAACATGTAGATAGAGCGCGAGGACTCTGTTGTAGTTATGAACTGAAAGCTATTTAGGGTTTTTGCTGCATGAGGGGTATTTCTATCACTTTTATTGTCCTTTTGTTTTACGTTCGCAATACCTTTGCAAACCTTAAAGTATCGTCTCAGCTTGATCCCTTTGTGTCCGGAGCCCATTCTTCTACCGAGGTTACGCGTGACACCGAGGCTACAGAAGTGATGAGGCGCGCTGTAGTGGTAGGCTCAGAATTTATTTTGACCGCCAGGTGATCTTTAGTGCACGCCGAAATCTCGAACACACGGGCGTTTTGCTTGTCGCCTCCGTCAGAAAAGTGGCCGCCGCGGCCGCGAATCGAACCCGCGTCCTGGGGCTTAGCAGCACAACGCCTTAGCCAATGAGCCAACGCGGCGGGTGGAAACCGCTGTATGTTCCAAGAGTTGAAGTTGATTAGCGGACATCTGAAACGGCTGACGAGGCGGGTAAACACCAAAGTACTCGCGGCTCCTAAAAAGTGAAAGTTACATCCCACATCAATTAAACAACGTAATGGAATATTGATAATAATAATAGAACGTGTACATCAAATAGAAAATATATTCACGACGCGTGCTCGAGATATTTCTTCAAGCAGTCTCGCGATTTTGGCAGAATTCTTGTTAAAAAACCATGTGCGGCAAGCTGAATATTTTTAAAAAATTTTGATAGTCTCATTCTTTGTCTTTATGTCTTGAGCAAAAAGTGCAGGATTCTATGCATCTAGCTGTCTAGGAAAAGCTCCAAGTAGGTTTTTGTTACCCGCAATTGCACATAAGTGGGCGTCAAGGCCATGATTGTTGCAAAAAGAGCTTAGGAGGTTGCCTTCAGCACATATTATTGTGGTAATTTTTTATTTTTTTATTTACTATACCTCAAATTCCCCGCTAAGAGCGTTACATGAGGGTTTAAATAAGTCCCTGAAGGATGATTTGTGCGATGGCTTCTTTGAAATAAGTGATGCAGGAGTGGTGAACGGCGTCAGAAGGAAGATCATCCCAGTCCCTAGATGTTTGATAAAAAAAAAAAAGAATGTTGGGAGGCAGTATGCGCCCGAGCGGGATAAACAGCTTTCGATTGGCTTAGTCGACAGGGAAGGCGATGAGCAGGAATGAAAACCTGGTTTAAGTGCATGGAATACTAAAAACGATGAAAAAGGCATAGTCTGTGAATTTAGCGCCGCGACGCTAGGTCGACAAGATTAGATCGCGATTTGAGTTCTGTTACGCTGGTTAGGTAGGAGTAATTTGAGTAAATAAATCTGGCTGCACAGTTCTGGATTCATTGAAGTGTGTTAGTAAGAGTGATTTGATGGGGATCCCAAACGGCACATGCGTGTCCCAGCTTTGGACGGAGTAGTGTTAGATACGTAAGAAGTTTAACGGAAGGCGGAGTGAGGCTCAAGTTTCTTCGAAGATAGCCAAGTACACGGTTAGCGTCATTGCTAATATTCATGACGTGGGTGGACCAGGTGAGATCTGAAGTTATGGTAATGCCAAGATATTTACATGAACTAACTGGTGTAATTTCAGAATTAAATATAGAGTATTTAGCGGGTGAGTAAGCCGGGCGACGGTGAATGAACTGGACACATGTTTTCCGAATATTAAGAGACATTAGCCATTTTTGGCACCATGAGTGAACCAGAGAAAGATCAGATTCTAAAGCGGTGGAGTCGTTAGTACAGCTGATAGGACGGTAATTACACAGTCGTCGGCGAAAAGGCGAACGTTAGAAGATATGTCATTAGGAAGGTCTTAGTCACGTCTTAGTCACAAGTCTCTGCGATCAAACGTCGTCGGGAACGGACAACGCACCAGCTGGGATAACACTTCACGGAAGGCACCTCACTGCTTGTCAGTTACTTTGCACATTTTCACAGAACTGAAAGAGCAGTATTTGAATACATTTACAGGAATGGCTGCTTGTAACTATTTGGTGATCTAAGACATTTATGGCGATGCTTATCCATATGAAATGCGAAATACAAAATGCGAATGTCAAAAGACGCCAGAATTACTGGTGTTGTGTTATTAAACTGCCTGAAGGTTGCGGTTTCAATGCACTTACTTTATGAAAATAACCTTTGTGGTAGTTAGGAATCTCCAATGTGTTTCGACTTTCTAAGTTTGCTTTTCTGATTATGGGGTGTTGCGCAAACATATAAATTTTATTATTTTTTGTTCTTCGATGAATTCTAGCAGTTCTTTTTTCTAAAAACATCAACCACGCCTTTGTCGAAACGACTACGATGGGAGAACGTGAAACGCACCAAAATCAAGTCCTATGCCAAATCAACGGACCCCCAGTGGCGAGCACCCCTTATTCATTTAAAATGATTAGCATGACGGTGACACGATTCCTGCCTTGCGTGTGGTAAAGTGGTGTAATGTGGGCCCGCTCGCTACTGATACCGGCCTTCCATGCGTTTCCTTCCTAGCGTTCAATTATCGCAGCCGTTTGACGGAGGGGTGCACTTTATGATTTAGTGTCCGTGCAACCCGCCTCCAAACCCGAACTGCTTCGACCGTGCAGGAACGGCGCAATACGGTAGACGTCGGCTTCGTACCTCGAGGAACCCAGCCTCGATTCCGGCAACGGGAAGTTTCCTATTAGGGACGAAGCACCTGAAGGCCGAGGCTTATCCGTCCGGGGTCCGTGATCACGGCACAGCACCGTGAAATCAAAACATGTTTGAACAAAAGGTTCACAAAAGGTTAACAAGAACAAAAGAAAATGTTCACAAAAGGTTAGAGAGAGAGAGGCAAGGAGAGAGAGAGCTCCTGGAGAGCCGTGCTGCGCATGCTCGAAGAGCATTGAATTGGATTGAATTGGATTTGAATTGAAATGAATTGAATTTGGATTGAAATGAATTGTATTGGATTGGATTGAATTGTATTGTATTGTATTGTATTGTATTGTATTGTATTGTATTGTATTGTATTGTATTGTATTGGATATTGTTTTAGCAGCACTTAGCACTCTCACGAGTGGTTTACGGTAAGAACGATCTCCTTTGCTTCGCCCGCTCGTCACGATTCACTTCGAGGAGATGCGTGAATTTTCGTTCTTCGCTTCACCCAGGATCATCTTCGTCGACAAAGTTGGCTTTCCTGCAGTGCACTGCGTTTTAGCGGGCTGCAGACGACATCAGTTTTGCTTTAAAAATGTATTTGCCGTCGGCTTGACTAGCAGCAATTAATGAGAAAGTTTTGATTTACAGCGGTCGAAACGAAACACCGAAACTGTAAACAATTTAATGCAAGCGTAATGTTTTTCTATAAAATTGCTCTTGACCTGAGGGTTTTTTAGCGGTTACTGACAAGAAAATCAAACCGGAAAAATGAAACTGAAAGGTTAGTTCTTTTGAGAATTCTGGACTTGCCACGAATAATTACTGTGAAGTGGTGTGGTTTCACGGCGTATTTGTAAAATCGACCAGAAATTTAGAAAACTGGTCTGTGTAATGGGGCGCTACTAGACAAGTTATCATGCTAAAATCGTATTACAGGTGCTCGAAATGAAGCATAAAACAACGAACAAGGCCCAGGGTGCAATGCCCAAGCGGTATTCTTTTTGGGATGTAAGAGGTAATTGCGAAAAGTCAAGCAGGTGTTTTCAAGCTAAGATTTATTAACGGCTCTACCACAGTACGAGGGAATTTTTAGGCTGTTTAAAAATGCTGTATGTCTAAGCTACGTGTAAACTGAAAATTGAAGCACCTGTTGAACAAAACAACTTAGTTTTCGTCAGTAGAGTTTCTTGCAGACGCAAGCGTTTTCTGGTGAAACGCCGGAGTTTACACATTCAACAACTGAAGCAATAATAAGATCAGCAAATTTTTTTTGAAAATGTCCTACTCACATCAATAATGTTGGTTTCAAAATGATGCTATGCACTTAGGTTATTGTTCTAACAGAAATGGCTGAACGCATGAAGGTTGATGGTTTCGATGTTGGTCAGCAAAAAAAGGCCGCCGTAGTGAATTTCTTATTGATTACAACATTTGATTCAGTGACAGCCGACAAACCATTTTCAGCGGTATAAAACGGACCTAGTTGTGTTCTGCAGGAAAGGTGTTGCTATGACGCAGGCAAATTGGTATTTTCACAGCCAATTTCGTTCGTATGCTTAATAAAACCACAGGAAGACAAGTATTCGGATACGTATTCGTATTCGTATTCGTATTCGTACCACCCTCCACACCTTCGTATATGAGCTTAAAGGGCAACTGAGCGTGCTGGTAATCTTTGATGTCTTACTACAAGCCCGCATGCACGAAAGACAAAGAAACAAAGCATCAGAGGCGCATTTACGGCGCTCCTATAAATTGAAGCAGCTGAGATTGGGGGCATTAGAGACACTGATACTGCTGTGGAACTTTAATTTTGCGGCCGGGACCAAAGCGACATGACCAACAATCTGGACAGCAAGCACCCGAGTCATGGACATTTACAAAAGCTGATAACATCAGCCACAGAGCCATCTTAGAAATTCTCCAAAACCTACTTCTCCCGTAAAAGGTCCGCTGTTTCTTCCGGAACTTCAAGACTGAAATTTCTGAAATTTCATTCGCATTACGGATTGGTGGGGCTAGTTATGGCAACTTCACGCCAATACACGGAAAGCCTCAGGGTTTGGTGATTTCACCCTTTTTGTTTAATGTAGTTATGCTGCTTTCCTGGCATCTTGGCCCCAAATCAGACTTGCGCTTTCTCGTCAACGCGGACTATATTACGGTGGGGATCGTCCACTGAGACCTGATTCGGCAAACCGCGTGCCTCTAACAAGGTTTCTTGACACGCAGAAATGGTGCGAATAGGCTGGTCATACGCTTTCAGGCGAATGGATGGTCGTTATGTCCATGGCAAGCGCTTGGGGCCGGCGTATCCTGGGGATGCCCCGAATCGCATTACAGCTCTGCAGCAGGCCTATGCACACTACCAAGTGTCTTCGTGTGCCGGGATTGACGATTTTCTCGCCTGGGTCAGCTTCCCTCTGGCTCCCATCTGCCCGCCAACAAGCAGGTCAAGCGTCACGACTTAGCCGCATTTCGCAACTATCTCTAGGCTCCTGCGCCAAAATTGCTCGACTTTTGGCGCGATCACCACTTCAGCCTCGACTAGTCTATCTGGTTCAATTCGAGCACATGGTCGAGGTGGAGTGGGCCCGAATGGGAGCAGTCAATGGATGCGCACGATAACCTACCTCCCTCAAGTAACACCTATATGCCCTGTCTTCAAGCGGAATCTGAGCTCAAACCCCTCCATGAGCTAGTACATCAATGCCGCACTGCTCGGAAGCACAAACTTATTTTTATTACACCCAATAATTGCGTAAAAAAGAGGGACGAAGTTAGGACTGGCACACAGGTTTTCCGTGTCCCTCTTTTTTTGCGGAATTATTTGGTGTATTTATGGAGTACCAACGCTCCCAGAATGCTACCCTTAATAAATTTATTGCGGAAGAAGCGGAGATAGCGATCTACATGGGCCGCTCCCTACCCGCCTTATCAGCCCACCCTGAAACTACGCCGCCCTGGCTGTACTATCAGGTGACCTACAACCCGCCGCCGTCTCGACTCCACACACGGTGGACCGGAAGGCAGACGCGCATTCCGGGGCCATACCAGTACTGGCGGCTGAGAGCACGACCCAGGTGGTGCAGGAATTTGTGGACGCCGGTGCCGAAGACGGTATTTTAATTACAGTGAGCAATGTCCCGCTCATTCAGATGGGAATCAAACCTCCGTCTGGGTAACACTCCGCACCCTACATTCTATGCTAACTAGCTTACGGCCATTCGGGGCGGACTGCACGCTCTAATGCGGGCCCTTCATCAAGCTTCTGGAGGTTCCATTGTCCAACTTTACTTTGATCATGCGGCGAGCATTCACGACTTGCGCCGCGTAGACTACAACTCGTCTGTTTCAACAGACATTCACAAAATGCTGCACCCCATCTCTGCCGTCTCCGACTGCTTTAATAAAACACTTTTAAGAAAGAACCTTTTAAGGGGAAAAACATTTTAAGGAAAACAAAGCAGCAGCTATGGGCGCCATGCTGACCTGGTCCTACGTAACTAACTTTTACACTGCATTTGGGCTCATCTATAATTTCGGCGCCTTTTTAAGCTCAAAAGAAACGTTCCGTAAAAGTTTTAGCAACTGCTATAGACGTGCATAGTAGTGTAGGCTCACAAAAACCTGAACTTGGCATTAAAATAAAAACCAAATATTGGGATAGCTTCGTAGTGGTGGCGCGAAGACTGGTCAAACAGCCAGGCTTTCTCTTGGTTCGGCTAACTTTATGCGTGGTTATGCTTGGAGACTCAGCCGCCGCAGTCCTTTTGCTCGGTAACGTGAGCTCGTAACTCCGGATCTTGTGGAACTCGCTGACGTTTCGGCACAGCTTCACGGTCGCAATATTGTGGATTGGACTTAAGTCGTCGCATCCGTCATCGAGTAGCGGCGTGGCGGCTTTCGCGCAGCGCCTCTTGTTCTGCCTCCCGGTCTCTCGTTCGTTGGGGACTCGGCTGTCCTGTGAGTGCGGCGGAGTGCTGCAGCTGCTTTTATACCCCCGCGGTGGCGCCAAGGCTTAATTACGCATCTGCGTATGCACGGCCTCCGTACGGCACGGCGAGCCAAAGCTACGGTGAAGCGGTGCCCGCGAGCGCGATGACGTCATCCATCTACTAAATTTTACTGCGCACGTACACCGCCCTGCGCACGTTCGCCTGCCTAACCAACACCTAACCCTCATCACTGCAAACACAAACTTAGACTGCACCCCCCCCCCTTTTTTGTTCTGAGCTTAGTACTGAGGATCAATTTTATGTCGTTGGGCCGCGTGTGCGGCGAACAAATTCCCTTTTTGCGACTTGGGCTTCCCACTAGTTTCTTGATTTTCAAAATAGCCAAAAAATCAGCCTATCGGCGTTCTCAGCCAATTACCGCGAATTAATTTTTCAAATGATCAAGATATTGTAGAGGTTACGAATGGGAGGTTGTATTCAACCCCCGAAACGAAAAAGCGCACTTCACAGCCCAAACTAGCCGTTTCACAGCGAATCTGTTAGCCTTTATTTGGTCGGAAAATTTAGTGTCACCAACAAAAAAGACCCAGGCAGCACCCATCAGTTCTTGCCTAAGACACCGAGCGCATGCGTCAGGCTAATCATGCATAAAGCATATAACTCAGTATGAATTTAAAAACCACGAAACATGCATAGAAACGACATTATGGCTGATAAGGCAGCTGTGGACAATGAAACTCCCCTCCTGTCCCCCATTTGTTCCTGGTAAAGATTATGTTTGCCGAATATGTTTGAAGGCTAGGCAAGACTAGTGTCCCTAAATAGAGCAGTTCTTGGCCAAGAAGCCGAGTGCATGCGTGAGGCTAGGCACGACCCAGCATTTGCCGCCAGAGAAGCCGAGCGCGAGCGACAAGCCCGCCTAGACGACGAGAAACGTTTCATACTCTCCCCCATCAGCATTTGTAGTGGTTTGCAACACCTTCGCTGGACAGCCACTCCCGCCGGGCGGGATTGCGACTATATTTCCTCCTCTAAGTTACACATTATTTTCGTCCTTAAAAGATAAAAAGTAGCACGTATTTAGCCGCAAACTACTGCCACTCCACTCTGGCTGTTTTACCAAGATCTGACAAACTAGGGCTCGGCTACGGGCTTCTGAAGAGGGGAGAGGATGAGAAACCTCGGCTGGCCGAGGTCACCGTGCGCTCGCTCTTGCCGCCTGCCCAGTCTCAAAGCAAACCACCTATGTTAAATAATTGACAGTCCTGTGTTCATTTACCATGAACCGAAAATACACCAATTTGTCGCAATATTCCCACATTTGCCCTCTCCCATTATTGCGCCTTAGAGTTACCGGCAGTGGTAACGTCTTCTTCGCGCAACCTATTTTGCAGACGCTGCGTGAATTACAGGCCACTGTGGTGTTCGCTACGGCGCTAACTATGCTGAGCGCTTTACCCGAGGCGCCTGTGTCTACCTTTGTCGTACTGTCAATGTGGCAGTAAAAATAGCGGACTCACAGTGGTTACTCTTTCGTGTTCACTATGGTGTAACTGCTGCACTTTGTCAGGACAGGTTGTGTCAATCATCACCCGCTTAGTACGACTTCATTGAAGAAGGCGCCTGGCTCCTCAAATGGGGAGATGTTATTCGCATACTCATACCCGTAGCAGTAGTACCTAGATGCGTTTTCTGCCTCGCGAACTCCCGGATCTCTGTGCACCACATTTATCACTGCGTTCCGAAAGCGAGCAAGCAATTCACGATACTCTCTTGCCGGTCTTGTCGTCTCAGCTCGGCTTTGCGGGTCTGTCGTCGAGGTGCACGTGTGTTGTGCGCCAGTCGATTGCTGTTGCCGTTTTCTGCTGGCAAGCTGCACGCTTTATGTCTGCGTCCGTGCCAAGACGAAACTGCAGTAGAGATGCTAGTCAGCGCGGGGCATACGTTCTGCTTGATGAGCGGGTTGGTCGCCTTCCAGTCCCGTTCGTTCCAGAAAGAAATCCTAACGGATAACGGGGCGACTTCCTGCTTTGTAGGAAAAGCTCTACACGTGTTGGCCTACCAGACATAGCAACGGGCACCGTTGTCACTTGAAGAGCGGAGGAGGAGGCAAAGCAGCGTGGTGAGGGCGCAGCTCACCAGACTCATGAGGCTGGACAAATGTTTCTGGGATCGGAAACCAGGACACTTGAGCGGTAGAACATACATGTTTGTAATACAAAGGAAATGTTTATCTGAAAGGCTTCCTTAGTAACACACTCCTATCTTGTATTCTTGCAGTGCACTGACTGAAGTAAGTGGCGTATAAAAAGCTTTTTGCGCTGCAGGCGCACCTATAGTTTTTATAGGATCACACTTAGAACATATCCTTACATCAAGCTTAGTGCGCGTTTTCCTGATATACTTATGACATGTAAGTAGTGTAGAAATACCGTGCCCTAAAGCCATTGTACTGCATTCCACAACTGGAAGGTTGTTTGCATGGGAGGAAAGAATATACACAAAGGCCCAATACTACAAACCCCCGCACCCCCACACCAACCTAAGATATGTTAGTGTTTTGGCCAACATATGTTCGGCCACAGGACAAACGAATGCTCTAGACAACACCCATTGAGTACGCGACGTAGCGGTTCTCATGGTTAACGCCACAACCTACCTTTAGCGTGTAACTGCAACGATTCATGCTTCGATCAAGGTGGCCACATACAAAACGCCATTTGTTGCGAGCCGTGGTAGCTACGTCCAATGCCTATATTTTATGGGCGGTCCCGAATACCATGAATTACCAATTTGGCCAACCGATGTTTGCAAACATTGACTTTGTATTAATGTGCCTTTTAGAGAGCATGAATTGTCATTGTGTTGAGAGCGCTTCGAACACCAAAAGGTTTTATGAAGCTACCTCCTCACCTTGCTGTGTGCCAACTTTTTTCGCTCAGCCGCAGTGCCTTTTATTGCTTTCAGTTTTGCGTTTGTATTTATCCTTCTTGACACTACACTTTTGTTCCGTCTTGGAAGCACCAAGAACCACGAGACAAAGGGGAGGAACATGCCGGAATAGCGCTGAACCAAAAGACACTTTTTTTATTGTAGAGACACAAATATAAAGCCGTCGAAAGGTATAAAACAAACATAAAACATGACACATGAACCCACTAAACGCAACTGCGCAGGCTCACATTCTCACGCACCACTCTCATCAAGATTCGCCAATTCAGCTTCTAAAAGCGACAAAGGCAGACCGCTAACACACGCGGCAGACATGTTTCAGATTTTGTACGCTTCCACTACTTCCCTCGCCTTTGGTCATGGTGTCGGACCAATACCGTTGTATAATGAAGAAAAGGCGCACAAGCACAATCTTTGCAACGGGTGGCCATATGTTCATAAGGAACTCTCTTGAATGAACTGCCAGCACGCGCAGACGAACATTTAGGCTGCGGCCCATTGTGGCCCACGTAAAAGCGACCACATTTGAGGGGAATGCAATCCAGTACATTTGACCTTCAAAACAGAAACTGTTTTTTATGTTTAACACCACACGTGTTTGCTCGGAACTTTTACCACTACTCTTGTCGATGGCGCGACAGATGCAGTTCAACTTATTTTTGGCCGGAAACACTACACTGACGTTGTATCTGCTCCCTACTTTTTTTCAAACGGTGTGATACATTGTGCAGACATGGGATTGCAAATATTTTTTCCTTCCTCTTTGCCTTCATAATGTCACATGCAGGAGACGAGTTTTTATTCACCAAATCCAACAACTTAAGACAGACCGACCCAAGAACTCCGTCACCGTAGCCAGCATTTCTGAGTCTACCTAACTGTGCATCGAAGCTAGACTTAGTTTGGGAAAACAAGACTTCAAAATGGCCGACCTGAGGAAGTTGATAACAACCCCATATTTTACAATCTTAGAATGTGCCGATGAAGAGTTCAGCAAAGGCTTGTTCGATCGTGGACGAAAGAGCTAACATACACAGTCCT
Source organism: Haemaphysalis longicornis (assembly GCF_048455015.1). Classification (NCBI taxonomy): domain Eukaryota; kingdom Metazoa; phylum Arthropoda; class Arachnida; order Ixodida; family Ixodidae; genus Haemaphysalis; species Haemaphysalis longicornis. The sequence continues at coordinate 174,191,220 of NW_027526361.1, read as the reverse complement.
GCTCAAACATTAACGGCAGGTCCAAAAACTGTCATTGCTCTTTCTTTCGACGTCTGGCACGTCAAAGGTCAGCCCAAGCGCACGATGCTTGAACGCTTTCAAGATGTCTACCATTTTGAGTCGGCATATTGGGTCGGCCTGACTTAAGTTGTTGGATGTAGTAAAGAAAACCTCGTATCCCACATGTGATGTTATGAAGGCAAAAAGGAAGAAAAAAATTGTTGTAATCCATTATCTGCACAACGTATCACACCGTTTGAAAAAAATAGGGAGCAGATTCAACGTCAATATAGAGTTTTCGGCCAAAAATAAATTGAACCGCATCTTTCCCGCCATCGGCAAGAGTAGTGATAAAAGTGCCGAGCAAACAGACGTGGTCTTAAACATGAAAAACAGTTTGTTTCTTGTAGATCAAATGTGGTCGATTGCATTCCCCCCAAATGTGGTCGCTTTTATGTGGGCCAAAACCGCTCGCTGCTTAAATGTTCGTCTGTGGGAGCATGGCAGTTCACTCAAGGGAGTGGCTTATGGCCACCTTTCCACTCATTGCAAAGATTGTGGCTGTACGCCTTTCCTTTATGAAACAGGGGTATTCGTCCGACACGGTGTCCAAAAGGCGATAGAATTAGTGGAAGCCTACAAGATTCGGAAAATGTCTGAGTCGTGTGTTAGCGCTCCCTCTTTGCAGCTTTTAGAATCTGAATTGGCGAATCTTGATGAGGGAGGTGCATGAGAACGTGCGCCTGGACGTGCGTTTAGTGGGTTCATGTGTCATGTTTTATCTTTGTTTTATACCTTCGACGGCTTTATATCTGTGGCTTTTCAATAAAAAAAAATAGTTTTGGTTCCGCGCTTGTCCAGTGTGTTCCTCCCCTTTGTCCCGTGATTTTTTGCGCTGTCAAGATGAACCTGTGCCAACTAGCCCGATTTTCTACGCTACTTCAGTATACTTCAGATGTTAGGCCAACGGCCATCCTTGTGTTCCTTCTGCCTTCGTTTCGTTTGTACAGATTCCAATCAAGTAATGTACCTGCAACTAGCCCAGCTAGTAACGCTCCTAGTTGCAAGCTTGGCCAGTTGTGAATGTCCCCAGCGTGAATATGTGCCCCACACTGTGTGACCATACTTATCATCATTATCATCATCATCGCCATCTCCATTCGAGCACGTAGAAAAGTTGGATTTGGCGCAAGGCTTGTCAGAGTAACGCCAAGCCCTACAACTCATGGTTCATTTTTTTTCTGCCTGCTTTTTAGGTCTTAAACTACGCTACAAAACTACAATTTAACACATATAAAATCATTATTACTCCCGCTGTGGGCAGCAAATTGTTATGTTTGCTATGTTATGATTATCACTTCAAAAGCAGAGCGGCCGTAGTTTGGTCCGGAGAATTTCGACGTGGCAAAATCATTTTGTGTTTCAGATCCGTGCTCACAGGCATTCGCCGTGACGGCAGCAGTCCACGCACGGTTATTCACACAGGACGATACGCACACGGATCCGGACCCTCGACGAGAGACACTCGAAGAAAAAGAACCTGTTTAAAAAGGATTGAACTATTCACTAGTGTGTTCGAACATGCACTTTTAAAACAGCAGGTTTAATCTACAGACTCTTTGTGAAGATGTTCAGCGCGAACAGCCCAAGCACTACACCGACACTCGTTCTCCCATAGACAGGGGTGTCTCATGGAGTGTCGAACGGTGTCAGAAATTGCCGAAACACGTGTACCTTTTGTCACCTCTTAAATGAAGAACGAAGCATCCATGGCACATCAAAATTAAGTATATATGAAAGACGACGAAGTCGTTATTTAATGCGAAAGCCTTATAAGTCTCGCTGGAAGATTGATCTCAGATTGCACTGGGGACGACACAAATCGTGCGACAGTCTCAGGGAACCAAGAATGTCCACAAACTAACCAAAGCATGTCATTTGTGTATTTGAGCGAATAATGATTACGGAAGGCATTTTATGATTACTGGTAATTAATATATCGTTAGAAAGGGGGGGGTTCGGGTAGATTGAAATAGATTAGAGTAAATTAAAATGAATTATGATGGAGCAAAAATTGATTAGTGAATTGTAAGGTGGAACTAACCCACATTATTATCAATGAAGGTGGCATACATCCTAATAATACGAATTAAAAAGAAATTAAGATTGAATAAAGTAGAAAGTATTGTGGATTATGATGAGTCAAGGGGACACTGGGACAGAATAGGTAAGAATAGACTTCATTAAGGTGGGCTGCGATTTTGGTAGATTACAGCTGATGAAGTTAGATTAGGACGAAGTAAAATGAAATAAAGGAAAGTACGATAAACAAAGGTGGATTTTTCAAGGAACTAAGGCGGTATAGGAGGGAGTAAGTTGCATTAGGTGGGAATAAGTTGAAATTCCATAAACAAAGGTTGAAAAATTATATTAAGGTGAGATTACGATGGATGATGGTTCGGATGAGTGAGGTTTATATTTAGACTGAGATAGAATGCGGCAGATTATCGCAGGTTAAGTACATGTGAGCGGATTAAGGTGGATAAATAAGGGTTAAAGGTGGTAAAGGTGTGGGTGCTATGTCCACATGTTGATGAAGTACCCGTCGCAATAGTACGCCAGGCTTTCGCCTTCAGAGCACTTATAAAGACCCCCGAATTCACAGATATTACGCATCTCTTTAACTCGCCTTGTCCGCCGTAGTCGGCGTAGTCCGCACGTTTCTTCCTCGTTCTCCTCGCCGCGCCAGCTGCGCGCTAACGCCGCTCTCTCACGGCAGCGCCATCTGCGTTTAGCGCTCGCTGGCGCTCGCTCCCGTCGCCGTGCCAGCTGTGTGTCAGCGCGCGTTCGCGCTCGGTTAAACACATGCGCATGCGCTGCTCTCTCTCATTCCGCTACATATCAACGCGGTAACTGCGCCGCTCCATTCAGTCGTTCCGCCGCCGTTCTACCGCGCCGCTCCGCCGACGACATCCGATGACCACCGATGATTTGAATGGAGACTATGTGGGTTTCCGTTGCGTTTCCGTTATGTTAGCATATCCATGGTTGTTATGTTTCCATTTTACGCAGCGTGTCCCCCCCCCTTCCCCCCACGATGCGTCGCACCTACCCATGATTCCCCTCGCGGGAAGATTGTGTACATTTTCAGGTCTCCGCGAGATTCAAAGCCAATACTGTCGCAATTGTTGGTGCGCGACATGCATGCATACTATTTTAAAGTTTGGGTCGCTCAAAACGCATGCCATCTTTATGAAAACAAGCTCATTATTGGGCTATCTGCCAGCGTAATGAGACATGTCTGCATCATGCAGATATGGTAACATAAGAAGAGCAGAATGATAGCATTTCGGCAGTTTGCAATCGCTGGTTCAAAAGCTCTGTTCATTCCAGGCAGCATCATACAGCAAACGTTACCGCAAAATATTCTACAACGTAGACTTCAAAATCGCAGAATGGGTGGGTAATCATCTGACAACTGCCTATTTGGCGCCCTCGTGATTAGAGTACGAATAGTTCAGTTGTATCACACAAGTATGCTTTTCTGCAACCAAAATAGCTTTCTCGCTTTCAAATGAAGGAAAAAGGAGGAAATCAGCGAGGGACAAAACCGGTTAATTCTGAGCTAAGGTAAACGGACAAAACCAATTTACTTCATTCCCAAGCGGGGTACTGTTCTCTGTCCACGGGTTATCTTATCTTTTCTCGAATTGTTCCCGACTCTCATCTTGCTTGTTCTACTTTTCCAGCCAAGATAGAGAAGATATTTGTGTACCAGATATTCGACAGCATTTAGCTGATAAACCCTTCAAGCCATTTCGTTCACCAGGTTAATTTAATTCGCAATTGCCCCTTACGCGCTGCGGAGAGAAATTTTTTACGTTCAACCCGGGAGTACAAAGGGGCCCGAGTTCGCAGTCCGCTTAGTTTCGTCCGCTACGTCGGAACGTTTCACTTCACGGAGGCGTTGCCAGGGCCCCGACTCCATAATTACCGTTTAGAAAGAAATGGTCACATTTCCGGAACAGTGCTCTTCGCCTACGGCGTTTTACTGGAAGTCGCTTCTATACCCACAGCAGCCGAGGAACGAGCACCGACAGCACGACCTCGGCGCTAAATGAACGTGCCAAAAGAGAATTGGACTGGTACGACACGCTACATGGTGGCGGATGTAATCGCACCGACTAATGTGAAAAGCTACTCCGCGACAGTGTGCTTCCGATGCTACACTCGGCACTTTTGTTTTTGTTAGATTCGCGGCATCTGCACCAAGTTAACGCCGCCATGCCCATATCTTTCGGTGATGAATGAGGCTTGTCGTCGTATGTTCACGCGAGAATCCAGCTCGGTGTTCTCGATGTAATCGATGGAGCTCTTTCATTTGGGTTTGCGTGAGGCTGACTCCGTTACCCGTACGGCTGATTGTTTGACTGTGTTCCTCCTTTGGCTTGCAAACACCAGTTTCTCAAGGGTGTTAGTAGCAATGAGTACTAAAGGTTCACTTTTCTCCTTATTTGTTCGGGTGATTAAACTAGCGCGTGCTTCTATGTCGTTTACGTGCAGTGAATAGCGCAAGAAGATACGTTTTCGCCACATGGCCTTCCATCTGCTCGTAATAAGACAATTGTATGAACGATTAGTATATTTTTTCTGTGTAAAACAGTGACACAATCGCCACAACAAGGCTGCAATGCTGCTTCTCATTGTATTGTACGATCGCTTCGACATAAATGCCGCAGCAGAAGGCCATATTTATTTATTTATTTATTTATTTGTTCGTTTATTTATTTATTTATTTATTTATTTATTTATACTTCAATCCCACATTGGGATTTTTGCAGGAGGGTACAAATGATGAGAAGATCACAAACAAGCAAATAACAAATACATAGGTACATAAGAAAAACAGAATAAATGGCATAATTTCAGTAGTAAGTTAAATATGACGTAAACGACGTGAGTGAACGCTGTGGTACTTGGGTGTTAGTAAGTTGGCTCCATTCAGTAATGGTCCGCGGAGAGAGGGAGAGAGTAAACTTTATTCAATTTGCCAGCTGTGTAGCTTAGTCGTCGGCCGTGAGCCCTTGGGCTCTGGCAGCGTCCTCAGCCAGCTGGACGGCCCAGAGTTGATCTTCCGGGTGCGGTCTCCCACTGCTCACTGTTAGTGATTGTGCGGCCATTTGTGATCGCCTGCGGACACTGCCATAGCATGTGCGCCAGGTCCGCTCGTTCCTGACATCTATGACACTCGGGGGAGTAGCGCCCTAGGTAACAATAGCTATACACTAGGGGATTTGGGTACGAGTGGGTCTGTAGCAGTCGCCAGACCACCGAATGCCGTTTACTGAGGGATGGGTGCGCGGGTGGGAAGCGGGCCCGGCCTAAACGGTAATGACCGATGATATCACTACGATAACAGCCTGTCCCTGCCTGACATTGGGACGAGTTCAGCATCGGAAGCGCCGTCCACTCGGTCGGTAAAGCCTCGAGCGGCTTCGTGCGCAGACTCGTTCCCTGCAAAGCCGGAGTGGGCGGGGGTCCAAATTAAGTTGATCTTGCCTGTCCGGTTTTCGAGGTGGAGACCAGGAAAGGGAGGATTGCGAACGCCTCCCTTGATATGTGTCCTCGTGAGAAATTTAGAATTGCTGATTTGGAGTCGCTGATGATTGTCCTGATTTTTGTGGAGGCAACCATGGCTAAAGCAATGGCTGCCTCTTCTCCAACCACCGAGTCTCTCGCTCGGATAGAGCAGGAGGCGATGGTGTTGCCCTGATTGTTGACCACCGCTATGGCCATTGCCTCGCGACCAGCGTAATCAGCCGCGTCCACATAGGTGACGTTCTCGACTTTCGCAAAGCCTCTTTGCAGGGCACAGGCGCTGGCCTCTCGCGGCTCCTTGTTATGTGTAGGATGCATATTACGCGGGAGCGGAGAGACCTGAATATTTTCCTGTATTGTTGACGGGATCGCGAAACTAGTAGGCGCACTGTGGGGGTGAGCTATACCCAGCGAGTCGAGTATGTGACGCCCCGTTGTGCTGTAGGTGAGCCGTACGAGTTGCCCTAGCCGTTGAGCCTCTAAGTTCGTCCAGACTATTTGTCAGGCCCAGGGCCTCAAATCGCTCGGTGGACGTGTTTAGTGGGAGACCGATGGCCCGCTTGTAGGCTCTGCGGAGGACAGCGTCTATTTTAATTGCCTCTGCCCGCTGTAGCCGGAGGTACGGAGTGGCGTACGTCACCCGACTTATTATAAAGGCCTGTACGAGGCGTAGGAGGTTGGCTTCTTTCATTCCGTGGTTGCGACCACCTATCCTGGATATTAGCCTGGTTGTTTGGTGCACAACTTTTTCGAGTGCTAGCAAGGATTCGGGATTGTGTCCATTCGCTTGTATTCGAAGCCCAAGAACGCGAATACTCGAGACGATGGGAATGTGGTGCGAACTGGCGGCAAAAAGTTCGATTGGAAGTAGATTTCCTCCCTCTACTGGTGGGGCGGTAGATAAGAAGCTCTGAGTTTTCGGGCGAGCAGCTGAGGCCCCGGGGTGTAACGTATTTTTCGACTGTGTTTATTGCTTGCTGGAGAGTGTCCTCAATGTGAGCGTCACTACCGCCGCACACTCACAGTGTTACATCGCCGGCGTAAAGACTATACTGGAGCTCTTCTATGCTATTGAGGAGATTGGGCAGACGGATCATTGCCACGTTGAAAAGGAAGGCGGAAAGAACCGAGCCCTGGGGGTTCCGCTACTGCCTAGGCGAATTCTGTCTGATTTAAGTCTGCCAATAGTGATAGTTGCTGTTCTATCGGTGAGGAAGTTGCGAATGCAGTTGTACACCCTCCTTCCGATCCCCAGGCTGTTGAGATTCTCTAGGATTGCCGAATGTTTGACGTTATCGAAGGCTTTAACGAGGTCGAGCCCGAGGATGGCACGAGTATCTGTTGACGAGGAGCGCGCTCCGTCAATAACGTCGTGTTTCAGTCGAAGCATCACATCCTGTGTCGAGAGTTTGGGACGGAAGCCAATCATGGTGTGGGTATGATTGGCTTCCGCCCCAAAAAGAAGGAATATTTGAAGGTATTGTTGCGTGTACGAAAATTAGTAGTTATCATTTAATGCCTCTGCCTTGTGGGAGACCCGGACGAAAACGTTATGTTGGAAATGTCTACTTTATAGTGGCTTTTTACTATTTGAAAGAGGTATTTTAGCCTGGCTAAACGATTTCTTTCTGCTATTTGTGGTAAATTGACTCTGCACAACAGGGTTGAAATAAAAATGCGCCCGTAGGGGCTTTAAATGAATCTTACACCCTTTTTTGTATCGTTTCAAGCTTGTTAATATTGGTTCGAGTGAAGGGGTCCAAAAAATAGCTGCAAAATCTAATTAGGGAAGAATAAGAGCTTTATATGCGGTCATTCGGACATAAAAAGAAAAGCTTACAGTTGACATTTCTTGCGACATAATCAATGCAGTGAATCCAATTTAAGCTACTAGAGATCCAGATGTCCAAGTATTTGTATTAAGATACTTTATGAAGGAAAGTGTTGTTCGCTGAATACGTATACGCTAAAAAACTTTCCCGGTTAGTAATTCTCATAAATACTGTTTCTCAAAGTTATTACACATTTGGCACTTGTCACACCATAGAAGAATTTTTTGAATGTGTCAATTAAAAGAATCTGATCGGCTACACTGTTCACTTCCGTGTATAATCACACAGTCATCGGCATACAATCGTATTTTCTCAGGAATGTTGCAGCTAGTGTCACTAACAAACAAAAGAAAAAGAATTGGCGCAAGCACCGACCCCTGAGGATGCCGGAGTCCACAGAAACATCTTCAGAAATTTCCCCGTTGAATACAACAAACTGTTTACGATTGGTAATGTATGCTGTAAGCCAATTTAAGAGTTGATGGTTATTTATAATTTTGCTGAGTTTGTGAAGTAACTTCTTATGAGATACCTTATCAAGCGCTCTCTGGAATTCCATAAAAATTACATCAGTTTGTTTTCCGTTTATAATGGTAAGCGCAAATTCATGTATTGTTTCCGCTAGTCGGGTACACGTAGAATACCCTTTTAGAAATCCATGTTGATACTTTGTTACAATATTATGTTTATCGATAAACTTTGTAATGTGGCTATGTATAATTTGTTCTAAAAGTTTACATGCCGTGCAAGTTAAGGAGACGGGACAATAGATAGTTCTTGATGCAGTTTTTTCTCCCGCTCTTGTGTGTAGGTATTACTCTGGCGATCCCCCAGTCGTCCGGTATTTGCTCTTCCCACAAAGATTTATTAAACAGAACACACAAGTATTTCGATGGCCATTCTGCATATCTTTTCAAAAAAGCATTAGGTATATCGTCCATGCCTGGTGACTTTTGACATCTAGTTTCAACAGCATGTTCAAAATTCTAGCTTCACTTATTACAACATCTGGTACGGGCGGAAAATTTGCGTCAAAGTTTGACAGAATTTGCGTGAAAGGACGCAAAAAATCGGGCGCCTGCTTGAGATGGCCTAAGCCGCAGACTCTGGAGCACCTGCACGGCTCGACGACGCTGAACTGAAGCACCCTGCAGGTTGTGGGCGTGCTAACTTCTGCTGATGCCCGCTACGAACCCTGGACGGCCTCTTGATCATACAAAGAACGAACATGGTCCGCCGTGGCGCGTTCCGCCACCTAATCACTAACCTGGTCAAATGAATATTGATCCGGCGCGTTTAGTGTGATGTACGAAAACCTTTGGTTCGGGTCGCTGCAGAGTATGTTATACTACTATGGTGGCTGCGCGCTGCGGGGCTCATATGACCCCTGCTCCGGGGGTGCTCTCCCGCATGGTGGTGATGGCTCCTACAGCGGTGGCCTCACAAGCCATACACCTCTCCACTGTCCTCCTGTATCCTTCTTTCTCTTACTATAATCACTCTCCCAGCACTGTGTCAGTGTAGCTGTACAGTACGACTAGGGGCAAAATTACCCACATTGTGCCTCCTTCGTTTGTAACTGTTTTAAAAACTACTCAACAGCAGCAGGAAGCGTGGAGCCGACGTGACCACGGGGTATGTGGTACGTCTAGCTTTTGAACACCCGCATTCGATTTCTAGGAGGTCCGAAATATAGATAATTTGTTTGCAAAGGTAACACTTACTTTGTGTACAGAAACCTTCCCAAAACATTTGAAGCTAACCCAATCTTTTTCGACGTTTCGTTACTTTTCCATTTGACGACCATTTTTGATTACGTACAATTACTACTAAAGTTTTGGTTTGGGGTAGTTGATTCATGATAAAACAGTGAAAGAGCGTTAAACCAAGACAATAAAAGCAGCGGCCTAGTCTGTGTACTCTTTTACTCTTCGCTTAAGCGCTGTTTTCTAACTTCGACAACAACACAATTTCTATCTGATCAGAGATATAATACTTCCACAATAACAGCATTCCCTTACAATTTAAAATATTAAATGCATCTATCTGCCGTGTTATTCTGTGTCGAAACCACCGCCCGGCGTAGCCAAAATCTGGACTCGTATCGCCTCCCCTGCAAACGTCGCCAAAAGAGAGTAGTGTTCTGCCGGCTTAAACTCCCCAATGGCGTGGGTTCGATCACGGCGCGGTGGCTGCTTTTTTGATGGAAGCGAAAAGCGAGGCTACCCCTGTGTCGAGATTTTTGCGCACGTTAAAGGTGCTCAGGTGATTGAAATTAATCCTGAGGCATTCATTACGGCACGCCTGATAGCCCAGGTGCAGCTTCGGTGCGTTAAACCCCATAACCTGAATGTGAAATGCAAATGCCTTCATTATCTACCTTTCCCACCTCTCACTCTTTTTTCCTGCTGTCCCGCTCTGGTCACGATAAACACAGTGCCGATATGCACAAGTCGATTCAATTTTCCCGGTTTTCCCGCTATTCGCGCGCCATCTTTTGGAAACTTTTGTTACTGCTACAATTTGAGTGCTGTGTCGCGGTCTAGGGTAGGTCGCGAGTTCTTTCTATTTTTGGTCGAAATATTGTTTTCACCGCGTTTTTCTTTTGAAGCAGAACTCTTGAAACCCCTCACTCCATCCATTTTCTTAGTCGCGTGAAAAAAATTTCCTTGATTTGTAACACAAACGTCTAAACTAAGCTTGTTATTCAAAACGAACAAGCGTTTGCTCCTCTGGTTTCGCGTCGTCCCTCCCTGTTGTAACCAAGAGGACGAAGGAGACACCAAAAATTGGCCGCGTATCTGCTTCTTTCGCTGCAAATGTCGTCAAAAGAATATAGTCTTTGTTGACTTTTGCCAAGTAAATGCCTCCCTTCGCTTTCCCGCTCACCTCTAATGTTGTTATTCTTGCGTCGCGCTAGTCCCAAGGTAAAGACGCCAAAGGTTTGCTTAAATCATTTTAAATTTCCAGCGTTCCACTGCTCCAAACCGGGTGTCTCGATGCCAACGCTGCCGTACGGCGAAGACGCGCGTGAATCGCGGCGCCCTACTTCAACGTTATTAGAACCGTGTTTCCCTACTCCACGTGCGTTGCAAGCAGAACGCGGAACCTATTTAGTGGAACCTTTGGTAACTGTTGCCGGTTGATTCCTTAAAATGCCGCAAGAAGCGATAGTGGCGCGGGCGACAGCAGGCGACGGCAAAGTGAATTGTTTTTTTCTAGAGTTGATGAAGTATTTAATTTCGCCAAAGTCAAGCATGTATGATTTTTTGTGAAGGAACACTGCAAACATCACTTCTGTATTAATTTGTTCTCTTATATTTGCGTAATGTCTTGTTCTTCTTCAACAATCTTGACAGGTATGAACATTACACCAGACTTAGACGGGTAGATTTAGCTGTGACTATATAAGACTACTGCGCCGGCATTGTTTTAGTTTGGCTGGCTGGCTGAATCGAGTCACAGACAGACAGATGGACAGACATACATACAGACAGAAGAAAATTTCTGGGTTTAGGTAGCCCACGAAAGTCTATCGTCTTTAAAATAGAGCAAGCGGGAAAGCTGAGGAGGGAAGTATGACTAAAGTGTGAGGGGAAGGGCACTTTGCCGAGGCCGCGCAAGACATGCTCCGCGGCGACCGCGTGCTAACACCATAGTAGCGCGCGCCGTACGACGCCCGCTGATAACGCGATCACTTCCTGAGGCGCAGCAGCCATTCGCCATCGCTATGAAGAGTGCAATTTGGGCTGCGCTAAAATGTCGCATTATAAAGTAGTGTAATCGCCAGCCGATTTTTTAAATTTGTTATCGCATAAACCCAGCACATATCCGTGTTTATAACTGAAAGAAGAACGCTTCTACCACCTGTTGTATATTAATTTGTTGCCCCAAATATGATTAATCGTGTCTTATCGCTCAAAAATGTTGACACGTAGAAGGAATAGTACCGGATTCAGTAGATTGGAAAGGTTTTGCACGCATAAAGTACTTGTTCATAAATTGTTTTCAGTAACATACAGACAGGCGCTCCGACAGACCGAAAGTATCGGGTTTAGTAGAGCCAAAAAAAAGACTATCGTCTATAAAAGACAGCTCATTTTCGTGTGGTACGCGTTATATCGTTCAATGTAGAGTTTTAGAGCGACATCGTACGATGGAAGCGGAGTTGCCGCATCACTGAGCCGCAGTTACGGCTCAGTGGCAACGGTGTTGCGTTGCTGTGCTCAAGAACGTGTGTTGTAATCGGCCTTGGTGGCCGTTTTTCGTGTGGAGGTGAGCAAAAAAAACACTAGTGCACGAAGGTTTGCGATGTCCACATGGAAAAAACAAAACTGGCGCCCTCAACTACAGTACACCAAGTAGCCCGAATATAGCTTCAGTGGGCAAAATCCACAGAATTTAAAGCAGAAGTTCACAAGAAATCGATGTAACATGAATCGCTTGAATTGTGATGATCACCTTCTGAAAGAGAACTGTGCATTTCGTGTTTGAGAAACGGGAGAGAAAAATGTAGCTGGGAATGAAAGTTTTGAAGGATAAAATAATAAAATATCAGCCGAAAACATGCAGAAAGAACTTCTACAGAATGTATGGCGGGTATTTTTTTTTACAACAACCAACATTTAGAGTCCAAGTCACCAGTTCACTCGCTCTAGTTGATTTTTTTAATGGTTGCCTCATTTTACGTCAGCATTCAGGCAGCAGATTGGGTTTTCTTGCACTTTTTGCTGTTGCGTTATTGTGAAACCTTCATTGAATCCACCTTCCGCAATCAGAGTTGCAAGGGCAGAACGCTCGTCCCGAATCAGTTTCCCCTAAATAATTTTAGTTAGCAACGAATTGAGGACGGAAAGTTGGGCTAGTTGGTTAGACGATAATGGGTGCATTTTACTAGCGCAAAAGCGTTCGTCCTGTGTTTCTGTGACCTTCGGCCTCTGTTCTAGCGTTCGTCCTGTGTTTTCCTACTCGTGTGTTGCGTCTTTTGCGCTAGTAAAATGCACCCATTTTAGTTAGCTTTTATGTGTCTCTGTTCGTCAAGGATCTCTCCTTCATTTCCTGCTTACTCACATTAAGAGACATTTTCCTCCATTTCAGGTTGGATCCTATCGGGAAGCAAAATATTCCGGTCAGAGCTCCTAAATAGATCCCCCAACAGCTGCCTGTCTTCATTCAAAGCTTCTCTAGGCGCCCTAAGTGCGATGTCCCCATTTCTGCTCCTCGGTCTGCTACTTCTTAAATGGGCCCTTTTGTGTAATCTATTTTTTTTGCTGAAGTGCGCTCCGCTAAATGCTGTGCAGCGCTGTGCACTAAAATGTGACGACTTTATTCACATTCTAGTGCGAAGTGGAGTGAATGTATAGAAGCTTCCTTTTCGTAGGTGGCTTGTGGCTAACTTAATTATACCTTTACGCCACTCTACATATGGTGAGTTTATAAGGCCTACGCTATTATTTAAGGGGAAAAGTTTGAAGCCATTCCACTTTTTGAAAGTGGATGCCCAGCGCACCCTTCTGCACGCGGCTAAGAGGTGACAGAAAATTTCAACGAAAGGTATCAGCAATTTTTTTCTCTCCCAACATTGGCTCCAATCCACGCTGTGAAGGTGATCGGAAAGTAAAGCTTTAAACGACACCCACAACACTTGCCCATGTGACGTCACTTGAAATCACACACGAGGCTCTATGAAGAGTGCCCCGCACGGGGCACCTTGACTATTCATGGTGACGGTGGGCAGCGACACCGCGGACCCCGAGCTCCCATGCATAAGCTGTGTCCAACCGTGGCGAGGTGTTGAAAGGTGAAGGGTAAATGCCGTAAACGGTGGCCGTCGGAGCCTTGGTCAAGCTCCGGCCGATGGGCTCCCTGCCTGTCTACCAGGCAGGGAGCTCCGGGACCTCTTTGACTACCAGGGTAAGGTCAAAGGAAAAAGTACCCCCGTCTCGCTGCTTAGATACTATGCCGTATGGTATTTTCAAACTCCCCCCCCCCCCGCCCAACCGTGATCAGCCCCCTAAAAGGGGCCGCACCGAAGTATCGTTTCTCCCATTGTCATCTTTGACATTTCCTGAACCAGATCATTACTCTCGATTGCTTGTCATGGAGTCCCTCAATCCAACCCACCGTCTTCCATCTCAGTCAGTCTTCTTGATCGCCAAGTATCTTGAAGCCATAATAGGAAAATCGTATAAGTGCAAAAAACAAAGGTCTGGTGAACTCCTAATCGAAATAAATGACAAGCAGCAGTCTGCAAAGCTTCTAGCTCAGACTAGACTGGCTGATCTCGACATCAGGGTCACACCCCATCGGAGCCTCAACAGCTCGCAGGGTGTGATATCCGAGACAGATCTCCTGAACGAAAAGGATGCAGATCTCCTTGCCGGCTTGAAGGTTCAGGGCGTCACTGCCATGAGACGCATCACTATCCGCAGAGACGACAAGGAGATTCCCACCAAGCACATTATCTTGACTTTTGACCGCGCAGTTCTTCCAGAACACATACATGCAGGTTTTATCCGTTGCTCCATCCGTCGGTACATCCCGAACCCGCAGCGCTGTTCTAAGTGCCAGCGGTGCGGGCACGGCACAAACTCCTGCCGTGGCAGACTTACCTGTGCAAAATGCGCCCAGCACGACCATTCATCCGAGAACTGCAATATTGATAATTTCACCTGCGCAAACTGCCAGGGTCCCCACGCTGCATACTCGCGGAAATGCGAGAAATTCAAACAGGAAAATCGGTCACGGAAAACATCACCTTCCCAGAGGCGCCAAAGAGGTTCGCCTCTTTCCCCCTGGGGCGGTATGCCGACGCAGCTCGCCGGGGGGGGGGGGGGGGTGCGGAGTCTGCTGTCCACAGGGACCCAGTTCAGCGAGTCTGACCTGGTCCCGCCGCCGCCCCCCGATGGGTTGCCTCACGCATCCCAACCCGGCACCACGCCGCTTGCTGAGGCAGCAGCGGTTGTGGTGCAAACCACTTCTGTCGGGACCAGTGCCGCTCCCGCTTCTGCCCCCCCCCCCCCCCCCGTCCTCCAGTGCGTTGGAGGGTGCCTAGTGGATGGACGCCGCAGGCCCCGCACCGGCTCCCACCGCCACCGCACCGCCCGTGCCACCCCTGGTGCCCCGGACGCCCTCGGTGGTGGTGGCTCAAATGAAGGGCTCCCGAAAGGGGGCCAATTCCAGGGGGCCCGGTCCGACGAGGAGATGGATGTCGCACCGTTCCTGCGTGCAATGCACCGCAAGGGGCGGCCTCCGATGTCCAAGACGACAGACAGGGCCAAAAATCCCAGAATAACAGCCCCGAAAGACGACACATGAACACACACGCACACACACACTCCAGTTATTCTTAAATTTAAATAATGGGAACAGAAAACATCATCCAATGTAACTGCAGAGGCCTCCTTAAAAATCTTGACGATGTGTATGAGATGCTGCATGCCAATCAGCCAAGTATCATGTGTCTCCATGAAACCCACCTCAACTCTAAACAAACAAATTTCTTAAATAGGTACATGGTATTCAGAAAGGATAGGGTTGGCTGCACACACTCTTCAGGAGATGTGGCCATTCTCGCCCGGGAAGCAAAAGAGAACCCAACATCAACCTCCGAACTCGAGATGGGACGACCATACCGCGGGTGAAGACGCTGCGCGTCCTCGGACTGCACGTCGACGCCCTCGGGCACAACGGCCTTACCGTCACCAAGCTCGAGACGAAGATCATGACGGCAATACGGCTAATCAAGTTGGTGGCAACACGGCACGGACGGATGCGAGAGAAGAACCTCCTGAAGCTGGTTCAATCATTTGCAATCAGCCATGTGGCATATGTGGCGGCCTTCCACGACTGGTCGGCGGCCGAGAGCGGCAAGGTTGACTCTCTGATACCCAAAGCATACAAGATGGCACTAGGCCTCTATACACACACCAACACGACGGGACTCTTAGAACTAGGAGTCCATAACACCTTAAGCGAGATAGCAGAAGCACAGCGCACAGCACAGCTTACTAGACTAACGCTAACCAGAACCGGCTGGTCGATCCTGCACAGAGTAGGTTGCCAGACGAGGCTGCAGGGGGAGGGAGACAGGGGACCGGTGCCGCCGCCGCCTCCGCGGTCGTTGCCGCGCGGGCTGCTCGGCCTCTTGCAGGTCCCGCCGGTCCCCAAGCACAAGGATCCGGAAACGAACCGGGAACGCCGCCTGGCCAGGGCAAAGGCCCTCACGGCCGCGCACGTGGCGGACACTAACGCCTACTACGTCGATGCGGTGGCATATCCGAACCGCCAAGGCACGTACGCTGTGGCCGTGATAACGGCGACCTCAGAGGAGCTGTACACGGCGGGCAGCGTGCGGGCCCAGGACCCGAGGCAAGCGGAGGAGCTGGCCATAGCGCTGGCCCTAACCAACCCCAAGTGTGCGACGGTGTTGTGTGATTCGCGCAGTGCTGTCATGAACTACGCCACAAACAGTGTCCTCGTGCGCGTCTAGGGTGTGTGGGGCACTACCACAACGAACAATGCCGGTGACCATCAAGTGGTTCCCGGCGCACATGGGCCCGGTGGGAACGGGTGCCAACCGCAACGAGGGGGCAGACCGAGCGGCGCGCGTGCTTACCAGACACAGCGCTGCCCCGAGCTCCCCCCCTCGTCCTGCGGAAGGCGAGGAAGAAGATGAAGAAGACCACATCGAGGCAACTCCAATCGACACATACAAGGAGATGCTGGCCTGGCATCGGGAGGGCAGAAGAGCCTACCCGCCGCCGCACCGGAATCTTACCCGAAGAGAGGCGGTGCTAGAGCGCCAACTACAGGTGCGCGCGATATGGACGCCTGTGTTCGCCAAACACGTGTGCCCCGAATAATTCCAGACAGATAAGTGTGTGATGTGTGGTGACGGTCGCGCTACCATGCAGCACATGCTCTGGGACTGCCAGCAAACAGACTCAACCCCTGCGGATTCGCTGCCGCCGCGCTTCGAGAGTGCGGTGACCAGTGCGGACAATGAACTACAGAAGATGGCTGCGCAGCTCGCGCTAGCGGCCATCGATCGCCAGCGGCCGAACTTGTCACCTCCCCCGCAGGGAGGCCGGCGATAGTAGGTACCCCCCGAGGTTTCCGCAGGCCAAATAAAGAGGTTGTTTCTCTCTCTCTCCCCCGGAAATTATTAGCATGCCGCCCTCTCTCTTTAAACGCTGTCCTTGAGGCTGCAGCAATTCGTACGATATATATTTAATAGGTTGATAACGGTATGCTCCATTTACATCTCTCCTGATTTTGCACTTCTGAGCTCCGATTTCGAGGCACTCGTTGACCAGCTGCCGGAACCATACATCTTAACAGGCGACCTTAATGCGCACAACTCACTTTGGGGCTCCTCCAGAACGGATGCCCGAGGTCGCCTGATATAAAAGTTTCTTACATCCTCTGGAGCTTGCCTTTTCAAAAGAAAACAGCCTACATACCATAACTTAGGACACAATACATACTCACATCTTGACTTGGCTATTGGTTCTGCAGTTCTCTTTCCATGTCTTGAGTAGGGTGTGGGCACGGACCCATATGGTAGTGATCACTTCCCCACTTCATTAACGTATATAGGTACAGGGCCGAGCAGTCCATCTTCAGATAAAAGGTTTAATGAATCAAAAGCAAACTGGAGCACATTCACACAAACATCTCAACTACACCACACATCCATAGAACACCTACACGTGGAGGAAGCAGCCCACCTCATCACGGCGCACATCCTCGACGCCGCCGAAAAGTGCATTCCCCACGCCCCCGGTGCTCCGCGCAACCAAAGGAGGCCGTGGTGGAATGAGGACTGTAGGCGAGCGCGAGAGGCCCAGAACAAGGCGTGGGGTGTCCTTCGCCGGTACCCCACGTCAGATAACCTCATTTCTTTTAAACGGGCAAAGGCTATTGGGAAGCGAGTGCGTCGTGAGGCGAAAAAGGAGAGTTGGCGCACCTTCCTCACTTCGATAAATTCATACACAGACACACACAAAGTCTGTACACGAATACGAAAACTAAAAGGAGAACAGACACACAGACTGCCCCTGGTTAATACAACAGGGGACACACTGGAAGACCAGGCTAAGACACTCGCACAACACTTCCAACACGTGTCTAGCTCTGCACACTACACAAACACTTTCCTGATACTGAAAATTGCTTGTGACAAGAAGTTCCTACATGACAATAACAGGTCAGCATCTGGTTACAATTCTGAATTTACACTCTGTGAGTTGAGGGTTGCGCTGAGCACATGTAAACCTTCAGCTCCAGGGGCAGATAAGATAACATACACCATGATACAACACCTACACCCAGACACTCTTGAAACACTCCTACACCTATACAATAAAATATGGCTTTCGGGGCACATTCCACACTTTTGTAGGGAGGCCATAGTAGTGGCGTTCCTGAAGTAAGGGAAGGAACCTTCCTCTCCCGCCTGTTATTGTCCCATCGCCCTGACAAGCTGCTTGTGTAAGCTGCTCGAGAAGATGATAAATCGCAGGCTCGTGTACTTCCTTGAGTACAACGGTTTTCTCGAGAGCTGCCAGGCAGGCTTCAGGGTGGGGCGATCTACCAACGATAAACTTGTTGCGTTGGAATCCTTGATCAAAGATGTATTTGTTCATAAGCAGTTCTGCCTTACGGTATTTTTTGATCTTGAAAAGGCTTACGACACAGCCTGGCGATACGGCATCCTTAGTGACCTCAAGTCCTTTGGTGTGTCAGGTAACATGTTAAACACCATTTCTAGTTACATGTCCACCAGGAGATTTCGTGTTAAGGTTGGGTCATCCCTGTCCGCTATACATGTGGAGGAAAATGGTGTGCTACAAGGTGGAGTTCTAAACTGCACATTGTTTATAGTTAGGATGAACTCCCTCCGAAAGGCATTGACACCATCCATTTACTGTTCCATCTATGTAGACGATGTGCAAATATCTTTTAAATCCTGTAAACTGTCAATTGGCGAACGTCAAGTTCAGCTCATCCCTGTCCGCTATACATGTGGAGGAAAATGGTGTGCCACAAGGTGGAGTTCTAAGCTGCACATTGTTTATAGTTAAGATGAACTCCCTCCGAAAGGCATTGCCACCAACCATTTCCTGTTCCATCTATGTAGACGATGCGCAAATATCTTTTAAATTCTGTAAACTGTCAATTTGCGAACGTCAAGTTCAGCTCGGTGTTAAGAAACTTGCTGGATGGGCGGACCTTAATGGTTTTAAAATAAACCCGGGCAAAAGTACGTGTGTTCTTTTCTCCCGTTAGCGCGGGCTTAATGCGGACCCTGAATTTACTCTTAACCGTTCATCTATTCCTGTTAAACGGGAGCATAGTTTTTAGGTGTCATTTTTGATGACAAGCACACGTTCATTCCACACAATAAAGCACTTAAACATAAATGCCTCAAAACACTAAACATTCTCAAGGTCTTCTCCCACCAATCCTAAGGTAGAGACAAAGAACTGCTGATCCGTGTCTTTACCGCCTTAGTCGGGTCTCGGTTAGACTACGGCAGTGTAGTGTATGGTTCGGCAGCAAAAACGACATTAAAGATTCTTGATCCAGTACTCCACTTGGGCCTCCGCCTTGCGTCGGGTGCGTTCTGCACTAGCCCGGCCCAGAGTCTATATGTTGAGTGTAATAATTTGTGCCTTGAGGACCAACGAACGTACATGGATTTACTCTACGCTTCTAAAATTTCATCGTTGAATAACCATCCTTTTAAACCTGTTTTAATGTTACATATATATCACCGCTGTTTGTAAATCGCCCGTCCGTTCCTTTGCCGTCCTCAGTTAGAGTGAGACAGGAAGCTTCAAATTTCGACATCGCCTTTTCAGAAATTTACACAGCTTGTTTTACTGACATCTTACCACCCTGGCAGCTTCAACCTTTGTGTTGTGACTTGTCTTTCGTGAAAATTGATAAAACCAGGGTACCACTAACTGCTATTTTGCAGCACTTCTTGACCCTGCAGTTTAAGTATGAATGTGCAGAGTTTTATAGCGACGCATCAAAAACTGCCCTTACTGTGTCGTGTGCGGCGCACGGACCCCATTTTAGAGTCTGTAAGACCCTGAACTCGAAAACCAGCATTTTTACGGTCGAAGCCCATGGAGTTTTGCTTGTTTTAAATCACATAGTGCAACATGAAATACCCAAGTCTATCATTTTCACCGATTCACTGAGTGTTGTACATGCATTGTCATCCAACAAGTCTTCTAAAAACCATGTGCTTAATGTAGTGTATAAAACCATTATGTCAGCGTCTGCATTAAATCTCGAGGTGATCATGTGTTGGGTTCCAGGTCATTCTGGGATTGCGGGAAATGAGACCGCGGATCAGATGGCTGCTGCTGCTGCACATACACGTACACCGGGCATAGCAGCAGTACCCTACACTGACCTCAAGCCACACATCAGACAACACCTTCGCGAAACATGGCAAGCACTTTGGAATCAACTGACAGACAACAAACTACACACAATAAAGCCACTCCTGGGACCATACACGACTGACACACGCAAAAGACACACTGAAGTTGCCCTTGCTAGATTACGGATAGGCCACACTCATATAAAACACTCCCACCTGCTCACAGGATCTCCAAGCCACCTTTGTAGCGGGTGTGGAGAGGCCCTATCTGTAATCCACGTACTACTCCAATGCAAAGCACTCGACATAACACGACACAAACACTTCACCCAACTTTACAGACAACACATCCCGTTACATCCAGCGTTTTTCCTCTCTGATAATCCTACATTTCCTGTCAAGCACGTTTTTGAATATTTAGCAGAAGTTAAATTCTTAGACTTAATTTTACACCACGCATGATCACAACCTGGCCTTATACACCAGCCATCCCCACTGTATTTTATTGATTTTACTTTTGTTGTTGCTTACTGATTTTAGTGTTTACATTCTCACCTCTGATATTACCCACTGTTTTGGTGCTTTTTGCCCCAGGTGGCCTTGCGCTATTATCATCCAACCCTCATCTTCATCGTCTAAGAAGAGTGAAACCAGAGATTCTGCCAGCCATTATCTGGAATTCGCGAGGGAGGCGTCCCGAACGCAGCAGAATTGTCGGCCACCACCGGGCTAGAGCAGCGGACGCCGTCGCACCAGCCCGGCCATGAGTCGGCAGAAAGAAAACGCAGAGGAACGTCTTTCGAAGGGTGAGATAGCGGAACCTAGCCATCCTGATGTGCTACCTCGGGGCTACATCACCGCGCCACACAAGCGCAGACACCGAAACGATTCGCCATGTGAGCTGACTGATTCCCATTTATGCCGATTAAAACTAGTTAGTTTAGTAATTATGAGACTTGCGAGAAAGCTCAGAAAACTTTTATAATCGCCAGTTGCTGCATTTTCCTTTTGTATTTCTTTTTAAAACACAACTGAATTGATATTCACCAAGTTAGAAAACGGAGTCCCATTCTTGGCAATCAGTGCACCAAAGGTAGCGCTTCTCTAGCGGCCAGATGTCTGTATGTGGTCTCTAAATTTTCTTTTCCCGCCCTGCAAACCAATCCTTAACGACTCTTTGCCGTACGACCACTTAATTCTGTCGGGTCCGGGTTACCCAGGAGGTGCTGACGAACAATTTAATCAAGCCGTACGAAGGAAGCGCGAAATGGTCGCGCAGCTCGCTAAAACAGGCCCAAAACAACCGTCGCTAAAGCAGACGACAAAGCCATGCCGCCAAAGCGATCGCCGGTGAGGAGGTACCTCCGCGCTGGGAAGGCTTGGTAAATTAGCCGCTCCATATACACTGTGCTCCGTGAGTGAAACCCGCCGCGCCCCTTTCCAACCTGCCGCCACCGCCTCCGCCGCGTTGGCACTTTATTGTCCCGCACGCCATGAAAAAATGTTGGCTGGTAGTTGTAGAAAGCTTTGCTTCAAAAAAATTACCCCATCTTCCCGTGGGGAACCGTGAGGAGGATGCGAAGCATAATGGGCGTTCCGTGTAGGTTTCATTGTGTTGCCGTTATGTTGCTTCATTTATCGGAGCACGAATGGGAACGTAGTGTGAACCCCCTTGTAGAGACAGGGAAATGTATAGAAATAAAGAGAAATGTAGAGACAGTGAAGAGACCGACACCCGCGTTACCTGATTGAACACCTCCTGCTTCTCGTCTTTCTTTATTGCGTGCTCACGCTCCAACCCCGCTGCCCGCCCTCTTCGTCCTCTTCTCTAGTTGAGCTGCAAGGTGCGTGGCGCTTCCCGCCACAGCTTTCCAACGGGAAATTTAACATCCTCTAAAGTTTTCAGTTCGTCGTTTCCGTTGATGTTCAGCTTCGCGTGCCTTCGTTGTATCAGTAGCTTTTTGACGTAGTTTGAATGAGTGAAGGACATAAGGCGAGTTCGTAGCACATGCTCCCGTCCCGGTGTGTAGCGCAGTGGGAAGAGCGCCACGTACCTCCCGTTGCGGCCAGAGTCATGGGTTCGAAACCGGGCGCCGCCTAACTATTTCTTTTCTTTATAATGGACTGCGCTGATGTGACCAAACGCTGACGGGGCTGAAGAGACGCGCATGCGCAGTAGAGTGCATACGGCGGACAACAACGACATACAAGGGGGTGAGGGACACAGCCGCAAGCATAAGATGCTTCGCATCTAAAAGTTCCGCATAATCACGGACCCCCAAGTTTCCCTCCGGAAACTGAATGCGCCCTTCACACACCAACATCCAAGGTCACCAACATCCTCTAAATAGTACGGGACCTGTGTCATGAGGGAATCAGGATACGCATGCAATGGAATCTTACGCACACCTGTATAGCGAACAGACACCGAACAGTGCATGAGGCTGCCTGGGAGTGCTTACCAAATCCTCCCAGAATTCTCTACATGCTCTTGAGTAACCTCAACCACCGAGCACATCTGAACCACATTAGCAACAAAATCTTCGTCAAGCAAAAGCTCTCAGCCGGGAGCGGCTAGCCGAGTCCTCATTCACTGGTTAACTTGCCTCACAAAAGACGTTTCCCAGGAGAGGAGAAGTCTTTGCCAACACAGTTTAGTCCAACCCGTCCTATATTCCCCAAGTGATCTCCAAGTGGATGATCCCTCTTTACTCTGTTGCCCCCTCTGTGGCAATGAAGAGACACCAAACGTGTCCCAGCGCATTTGAGCATGCTCAACCTTCTCAGGCGTCCATGCGCAGCTAGTTACGACGTCGGCGTTGGGACATCTGGAGTATGTTAGTGACAACTCCAAAATATTTGAAAAATCACAAACCTCGCTCAAAAAATGGTCATACTAAAATGGTTTACTGGCTCAACCTCCACTCTTCCAGTCATTGAGTCACAAATGAACACCGGTGCCATTCCACTTGCCACACCAACCATAATGAGCCTACGGGAACTATGCCGCATACACATCCGTACGACAGGTGCACGCCAAAGTGTCTGTGGCTCCAATGGGTCCTCGGTAAACAAGTACTTTGATAAAAACAATTAAACGTATCGTAATTACGATTATTACAATTCCTTCGAAACACATTTTAGTCTTGTTTACCTCCCCTAACCACGGGGCCCCTTATTCTCCTCTTTGTAATAAATTCATAAATTGGTTCATTCCTTCATCCTTTTAAACATTGCGTACGCTTATCCCTAACACTGTCTTGTGTCTCAGCCTTAATAATATATTTTAGAACCGCAGCCATAGATTCTGCCGTGGTTGAACACAGTAGAACCAAGTTTGTCGAGAGATAGCTCGGTTTTTGCGACGAAAGTAGGCAGTGGACAAGCGCACAATTGCACCGGAACCTAACTCACAGACGCTGCCCAGTGTCGTAAAGTGCGAATGCGTAGTGAGCTGCTATGCAGCCAGTAGCACCCGCATGCAAAATTTGCAAAGACAGAAGACATTTCAGTGTTGGCCAAATAAAACAGGATCACAACGGCCTTCTCATTGACATTAGAAATGCAAAGGCAGCTTATTACGATGAACATTTTTTTAGAAATGCACGCCGACTTCATCTTACATGAAAGGCAGTTAATACTGTTTTAACCGCTCCCCAGGCAAGAATGCCGATGGAGAATAATTTTTGGTATTGTAAAACTGTCAGAGGACACCGTGTGGCTAATGTGTTGAACGAAATAATCGTTAATCAGTTCGTACAATCCTGGATACCTCAGAATTATGCACGGCCAGCATCTTAGCTAACCAAAATTATATACCTTATGTTGTGCATTTTGGCCGGAAGCTCTGTCGTCAATCATTACCACGAGAAGTCGTAATGATTGACGACATGGTAATGATTGACGACCCCATACCATCAAGCATGTTGCAACGCTTTTCCTTCTTCCGTTAGCAGTGGTTTTAGCCTGATATTGTAAATAGTCCCGTTCCCCCCAAAATTCTGGCGGCAAAAATTATCCTGATATTTAAAGGTTGTGATAAATCTTTTGTTCCCAAAAAATACCGACGGCAGATGTTATCCTGATATTTAAAGGTTGTGATAAAACTTGTGTTACCCACAAGACGCAGAAAAGATCTACATCCTCGTACACAAAGCGTAAAAGTCACCGCTAGGCATACCAGCCTACACATCCACAGATCGCCTTCTCCAGCTTGGGCTCCACAATACCCTGTCGGAACTGATACAAGACCACACAATAAGTCAGCTTCACCGACTTCAAACCACTGCTACAGGACGTCACCTCCTTAAACGTATGGGCCAACCTACGGCTCCAACTCCTGAAACCTTCTGCAGCCCCTCGACATCAGCCCGAGCTGCCATTCTTGTCCCCCCCATACCTAAACACATGTACCCCGTCTACAGCGTAGGTGGCCGCCAACATCCGGCTCGCCTACTCCTAAAGAAATACGGTGCCAATCCCAATACGTACTACACTGACGCAGCCCCATATCGCACGTACCCGGCCCATGCCGTAGCAGCAATACACTCAACCAACGCTACCACAGCTCACAATACTGACGAGATCAATTAATACCATCGAGGAGGCTGCAATCGCTTTGGGCACCACCAAAGCACCTTCATCGGACATCCTAGTACTGACCGACTCCCAATCCGCTTGCCACCGCTACGCCGCGGGACGCATCACTCGCATCATCTCCAATACCCTGGCACGTCAACCAGTGCTCCCAACGACCCGTATAGTGTGGATTCGTGGCCACACATATCTTTCTGGGAACTAGGTGGCACACACCACCACCCGCGAGCTCACTTACCGGTCATTCCCAGAAGAGACCAATGGCGTACCGGCCCATGATGACCTAACCATCCGCCCCCTGCCCCAACGTACTCCGACATCCTAGCTCACTACCGGAACTCCCGACGGCTCTATCCCCGCACACACCTCCCGCACAACCACCGAGGCCCGCATATGGGGCCGCCTACAAACACAGACGTACCACAATCACACTCGCGTTCACTATGTCTCCCCTACCCTCTACCCATTCAACTGCCCATAATGCAACTCTCCCAATACCACCACCCACCCAGTTTGGACATATCCGTCCAAATCCCCCCCTCCCTAACCCACTCTCCCCCTCTCCTGAGCATTGGGAGCGCGCGCTGCGCTGCAGCCAGTTCGAAGAACAGAAAGCCTGATTCTCTGGGCGAAAACTGCAGCAACAGCCCGCGTACTACCGGAATAGGATGGCCACCCAGTTCTCTACGTTTAAACCCAACTCCCCCCGTATGTTGTTTATAAATGTTTTCAGAAAGAACAACAACAACAACAACCTCCTTTGTATTTATTGTGTATATTTCCTTTGTTGCTGCATGCGTAGGTAACGCCGTGCCTTGGCCGCCAAGCGCGTGCGTGCTCCCATTGTATAGCGTCCCACGATGAGTACCTTCACGCACGAGCGCCGATTTCCGCGTAAAGGGTTATTTGTTATGCTTTTTGTTAAGCGTTGTCCGTGCCTTTGTAGTCTTGCGTCGTGTACATGTAGTAAATTTCGTTGTTTGAATGAACTTGTGTACACGTGTGGACTCTCTCTTGGTAACTCCATCGACTTCGTCGCACTTGCACACGTATCGGGCCGACATACAGCAAAAGTAAAAAAGAACTTGTCGCGCCTTCTTGCTTGCGCGAGCGCGCAAGGTGGTTGTGACAAAGTCCGTGTTGCACGAAGTCGACACAGCGGAGGTCAGGACGGCAAATTGGGAAGGGATAGGGTGGTTGCAGGCCAAGAGAAAGAATTCAGCAATTTTACAATAATATTTAATAATATTGAAAAACAATCTGGCTAAGTGTGAAGATGGGGGCAATGTCAACTAAAAGCGTTCAATTCTCTTTTTTTGGGTCCCGTCAAAATTCATTCGAGGTCAGAACTGGCGTGTCGGCCTTCAAATAGGAAGTGGCAGGGGTAAAGAAGGGGGGAGGGGGAGGGGGGGGGGATTGACGAGGTGCTCAGGGCTGCATAATACTGCCCAGCGGGCTGCATGCGGCGTGGGCGTGTGTAAAGTCTGCAGGAAATTTTCGGATGGAGTGGCGGCGGTATATTCTCTCGCCGACGAGTTGAAAGAAACTTTACTAAACATGCGGCTGTATATATAAAATCTCAATCCTAGAGCAAGATATGGAGTAACATAGTCGGTCCAAAAAAGTCCGCAAACACTTAAGGTGTTCACGTGCGAGAATAAGTCACACTAAAATTTTGTTTCAACCTTTGCGATCCAGTATATCTACTGATGGGTTGCAGTGCGTATGTAATTTTTTGTCACTACAGTGCCTTAGTGATCGGAGAAACGTGTGTCTGGCTTGCTATCTTAGTGTCTTAAGGGGGCCTAAATAGGCTTCCAAGCGTCGCTATGCAGAATCAGTAGATTACGTGTCCTTGATAATGTATAGTAAATATTACACCTCTGCGTAAAGCCCGGAATACATGGAGCGTTTATGCGACGAATAGTCGACGAACTTCGCCCGGCGGCGTCCGCTGGACGCCCGGCGGCGGGAAAACATCGTCCGCCGCCGATCTAGCCGGGGCAGAAAAAGTTCGTCGCCGTCGACGGCAGCGGCAAAGTGTTGCCAAACATGGCGGGGCCCTCTCCGCCCGCTTCACAGCGATAACAGCTTCGTCGCTAATCCCTCAATGCGATATCGTGTTCTAAACCGTCTACTTCGAATTAAATTTGCCCACTCTTGCCCTCATATCAATTTTCAAGAGACAAATAGCCTTCTTTTTTCAGATAGAAGGGCGTTTTTCTAGCTGTTAAGCTTGACGCAGTAGCGTTTGTCGTCGTCATAGCAACGGTCTCGCGAGATGTGGCGAGACAAAAACATTAAAAACTTCTTCTACACAACATTTTACGCCTTTCTAGAGGGTTTTGCAACTAAAAAGCAATAATAATAGTCTTGACGGCTCTTTTTGCTTCTCCTGTGTTTCACTTCAATGTATCTGCCTCGTCTAGCCACACTGACAGCAGCGCAGCGGCGAGGCGGCGGCGGCCGCCGTACTTTGCTACATGTAGCGCAGCCCGACGAACATTCGGCGTCGTGACGCGGCTGGTCTTACGCCGCGCGAACTTCGTCGTGAAAGATCGCTCCATGTATTCTAGCCTTAAAGCAGTAGCCACACAAACATGAAAGAAAGATCATTGTATACCTGTTTATCCTCGTCGCCATTCCGACTTGCTCGCACTTGAATTTTTGACTTTGAAGCAGCTTCTGGGCCGCAGCAAACGCTGAAGACCACGGCACCGCTTTTGGTGGGTTTTCTTAAATGCAGCCAATCAGCGGTCCTGGCTCACGCTGAAATCTAGGTGCACGTTTCGGCGGTTGCGGTGAGCTGAACTCCGAGACTGAGTACCTTTGTAGGGAATAATAGAGAGCTTTAGTATAACGTACGCAACCGTACGCAAACAGTTAGCGAACGTTATTTCTTTGCGTCGTTCTCACTGCGCATGCGCCGTACGTTAAGCAGCTTCTGCGTTTAGCGGACGGAAGCCGAGCGGACGCTATTTCAGCGAAATAGCGTGCGTACGTGAGGCTGCTTGCGTTTCAAACATGGCGGCAAGTAGCCTGGCAAGCATCCACGATTCCGCATTTCTGTCAACAGTAATTTACTCGCGATGAACCAAGTTCTTTGCCCCTGAGTTTTTAGATACGTCTAGTGCTTAGCACATCGCCCCTCGCGCAGCTCCGTATCGTCGCGACATCGCTGACTGCCCGAACGAAGCTTTGTAGCCAGGCCAGCGACCTAAGCAGTGTGTGTGTGTGTTGTTGGCGCGTTCGCGATGAAATGCGACGTTGTGTTTCGGCGGGTGGACAGTGCTTCCCATGCTCTGGATTATCTTTCTCGAGCGACGTACGACTCAACCTCGCATCGGGTATGTACAGTGTTTGTGGCTAAATGCCCTCTCGGCTTGAGCGCCAGAGTTAAGTGACTTGCTGTTCCACCCCGCAAACCTTGCGCGAGGTGAGTGCCGAATTTACGACGGGCAGGAGGAGGCAAGCGATCGCCATTCGATCGCAGTTGAGACTTGCAACGCATGTCGTAACGTTGTGTTCGTTCTAAACGCCTCTCTGGATAGTGTTGAAGTTGAATAAAATATATGCGTCAAACCCGGGCTATCGGTTCAGGGCGTTCTGTTCGATTGCACGAAAGAAGTTCCGCGGGACTTCAGTGGTGTCTTTATGGGAGGTACTCAGGTAAGAGAATATTCATGCCGTGCTGTGGCTGTGTTGCATTCAATACTAACGGGAAAGCGTTTGTTTAATTGTTTAAATAGTCGTAAAATCTCCAAGCACTCCGGCACTCCGCTCGCAGATCAGCCGGCCAGAGAGAGAGAGAGAGAGAGAGAAAACGTCTTTATTTGTCCGGCAGATATGACGCGGCCTAACGTCGTGCTAAACGGTCCCTTGCCATCAGCTACCTATTCGCACACAGCCTGCGAGGAGACAGTGCTTTCGGCCTCTGACGCTCGAGGGCTTCCAACACTTGCTGGACGGCCTTACGCCGGGCGTCGTAGTCCTTACTAACTACCGCACCGGCCAGGTGCGGTGGTAACGTTTCTGTAGTACCTTCTTTCACGTTACAGTTCCACAGGATGTGAGCCATCGTGGCTCTGTCCTTCTCACACACCGCACATACGTCACTGGGATACACCTCCGGGCATACGTGCTTGGCTGTCACTGGTGTCCAAACCGCGTGCGCTTGTAGCTGTCGCAGCGTTACCGCTTCTTCCCTGGTGAGCTTATGATGGAGCGGCGGAAACACCCGCCTGCTATCCCGATACCATTCCAGAGTGTCTTTGAACGAGGTGAAGCGGTATCACCTCGTCGTCGTCCGTTCCCATAGGTCGGTGAGTCATTTCGCAAAACGTTAGACAGATGGCGCCGTATGCATTACCATGCCCCTACGCAAAACTGATGGACGCTCTACTAAAACTCCGCTCGCGGTGTTTACCTAGTGGGACGCAAACATTTAGCGTTTAGCGTATGCAAAGGCAACAATCGCTGTACTAAAACTCTCTAATGTCGATCTTTCGCCATCCGTCACACAAGCTTATCCGAGTTTCTAGTTATAGCGCAACGTTTACAAGATATGAATGACGATGAAAAACACGGAGCGTCTGTGCAAGCTGAAACACCTCTACACAGCATCTGCCTGCACGGTGGACAAGGAGCCCAATATGAGGTGTATGCACGACTCGACATACACCACAGCAGCTAAAACATCCCACCGCCCGCCAGAGCAGGACTATTGCTGAAAATAGGTTTAAAAATGCTTGAGAGGGTGATGGTGGGGTGACGAATTGCACAGGGGATTGTTGGCGACGCGGCTTCGTGAAGCGGTGACAGAATAACCACGACGATGCTAAGCCTTTTCTGGGCGACACGGCCTCCGAGGAACCTGTTCACCGCAACAGCGCCGCATGCAGAAACAGTAGCGGACCCCTAGTTGGCAGTGGGAGTCTTGGATTATTGTCGTGAGGGGGCATGTCGTGCTTGTGACCCCCATCTTGGCCTTCAAAGGCTCGTTTCTCTCATTCTTAAACTGACGCGCTGAGCAATCCGAGCGGGCGCGAAAAGCATGGTTGTCCGGCAGTGCGAGCAGGACCGCCGGGACGACGCAGTCAGTAGTGGGCGGAGCATGCGCGTCGGCTGCTAAGAAAAGCGTGACAGACCGCATAGCGGAGCCACTGGCTCTGAAGCTCAAGGAATTATCCTCTTTCTCTCGTAGTCTGGCGCAGCGTCGGTGACGTAATAACTTACACAGTGCTTTGGAGCCGCAAGGGGAGCGAGAATGCTCCCGGCCTTATTGCTGGCCTTTTTTAATCAGCGATAACTCGGCTGTGATATGGGGTTACGAGACGCTCCGCTGCACAGAGCACCCCCGTGACATGTATGATGTCACTGCGCTCGCTATTCTTTGAGCGCCTTCTAAAAGGAGCCCACCGTTCGGGCTCTGTGCCCACGATGTAGCGTACTGAGCGCTGGCGCTGACGGCTTGTTTTCGAGCCCCACCAGGTATATATCTTAGTTTCTTTTTTCATTGCTTAAGTTTTTTTCTAAATTTCATTTTTTGTCTAAACCCAAGCCTATGAGGTCTTTTTGTTAACTATAGTGATTTGGTATGTTTTAGGTCACTTTAGGTTTGGGGCGCTGCCAAGGACGACCTTTAATTGCCGTTCTGCATTGCGCGAACAGACATGTCACGTGGGGGCTGTGGGCAGCGAAGCGTGTGGAAACACGCGGACGGGTCTACTACCTATGATGTCAGCCATAAATATGTCAATGCAGTGCAATTTGAGATTTTAAACGACCCTTTGCAATTACTTGTATTAATATTTAGGGGCAAGGGTAGTGGGAAATGTTTGCAGGTTTCCATATTTTGCAGCGTCCCAAATGTTTTTTGCATTATGCTCGAGGCAGAAGGACCACGTTTTTGTTATCAAGTGATAACCAGCCACGACCCGTTTTTTAGACCTCGCTCAACGGTGGCCATCGCTCACACTTTTTTCGCACGTAATTGTTTTGCGAGACGTAGATAATTTCTGGGAACTAAGCGCGCTTTTAGAGTGTCGGACAACCGAAGGACATGTGGTGCGCTTATTAAACTTTAAACGCAGGTGGCTTTCAATGAGAGCACCTGTGTGACACACGCTCAGAGACGCGACTTCAGTTCTCTGCGGCTCTTTTGAGTTTTATTGTGTCATTGTCGATGGCTCTGCAGCGGAAAAACGTGTTTTGGTGATGCATAAGCCGACAAACTGTTCACAAGGCGCCGTTTTTAAAAACCGACAAAGTCTAGCAATTAGTGGTGATAACGAGACCGAGAACACTTGTGCAACGAGCGCTTCAGTGAGTACGCTTCCTCCTGATTCTGCTTCGTGGAGAAGACAAAATGTTGGCACCGAACACTCGAGTTTGCCGGGCGAAGGCAGCGCCAGCCGCGGCAGACGCCCGCAACTGCGGGTCGGCCCAGCCGCGCTGACCACCTTTAGTTCACGGGAACGTCCCTTCGCAAAGGCGTGTGGCATAACGTTTTTGGCGCGTGTACCTTTAAATGACTGCAACGATGACTGAACGACTACCGCGTGAAAACATCGTGCAATGTCTGGTGTCGTGTTTGCAAACAACTCGTCCTAATTCGGATACTTGAAAACAATAAAGTGCTGTTTATTTGGAACCGAAACATGCAGATCTTGAGAAAGTTGTGCAGGCAAGTGATTAGACGCGCAAGCTATCTCGCACATGCGTTTTTTTTCCTTCTGGATGTACCGCCGAGTTCTTTTAATATGCCAACCCATACGCGAGTTCAACTGAGTAAATCCGTCCTCAGTCGCCTCCACTGTGCGGATGAATTAACGTAGAATAGCGCAATTTATTTTAAACCCAAAAGGCGCTAGTAATATGATTCGACGCGTGCCGCAAACAAGGTGCGCCTCACAGTCACGAACGTGCTGGCGTGCGATGATCAGCCCAGTGTTGCACGCATCTGCCGAACGTGGCGCTGGGTGTCGCGGGCCTCGTGGCACCATCTGGCCATTCTCCGGTGCCTATCATAGAGTTTCTCAATATCACCTAGAGTGGAAAGTGTCGCTGCGATCGCAGGCCGCCATGAGAATTGTGGTTACTGTGGCAATCGGATTGGCAGCAAGTGGCTAGTACACAGGGCTATTGATTCGGCTTCTCGGCTCTGAAGTGCTTGTTAGTTCTGTTTTCGGTATGCTTTTCGGTTTTCGGGATGCCCCTTTCTGGCATTCAAAGGCTATAACAGATATGTCTAAATAACAGCGTGATTAGCACTTAACGCCTATGCTCGCGTTAGCGGTGAGTTTCGTAAGATGAAGAAGTGACCACATGCAGTGGCGGCGACAAGCGACGCGGAAAACATAACTCAAAAGGTACAACAACAGAGTGTACTGGGTGACAGCCACAAGCGAAAAAAATTAATACACTGTCGCCAATGTCCTCTGTCGTCGTCGCTCGTTGCTCGCCGCTAGAGTTCCCTGTATCGCCGCTGCCGCTCGATTGTGGGCTGCTTCTGGCCGAAAAAAAGCGAGCGAGGGTCCCAGCGGCCTGTTATACCGCTTCTTACCGCTTGCCGCCGCCGCCGCCGCCCACATTACAGCCACTAAATAAGCTGCGCTAGCCAACACTATCCGTTTTCTGCACACATTCAGTTACAATTTCTGCGTCGCTCGTCGCTGTCGTTGCGTTTGCTTACCCCCTGAAGCATGCACTGCCTTGGGCAGGCGCAATGAGGCAACATAGATAGCGACTGGGCAAGCCAGTATTTATTTGCCATTTAAAGATTCATGCAATTTCCTAATGCTTTGCGCGCAAGCTTAAAGACGTACTTGCGGCAATAGGCTTCACTTCTAGGTTTATTTATATATGCTTGGACAAAACAAATAAATACGACGCGATTACATCATTCTTCGATCTCTATGTTGCATCTGCTTCGCCTGCGCAAGCGCGTAGCATACGATAATATTACTCTGTTGAGATTAAGCAAGAACACAGTTTAGGACAATCAAAATAATTCTTTTCAGCTAAATATTACAAAAAATCAAAGGAAACCTCACCCAGTTTGCAGTAGGTAATATTTGAAAAATATATCCAGGATGGCCCGCTGTATCTGGCGGCGTGAGCCAACGGCAGGACTTCTGCTTTTTTTCGCTTTGTAACCCCCAAATTTGTTTTACAACATAAGCCCACTAACACAGTGTCTTATAAAAAAACAAAATTTGTTAAGAGCGGCACTTTCGGCAGCAATATTTTAAACAAAAACTCAATTTGCGTAGCTACAAAGTCGTTGCCGGCCATGCCACGACTAACTTCCGGCTGAACTACACACTATGGCGGCACCTATGGAGGCGTAGAGCGCTTTCGCCAAATCACGTTGACGCTAGCGCCATATTCTACTCAAGGTGAGCTAGTGAGAAATTCTATGGTGCCTATACGGTGAGTGGTTATGCTGTGATGTACGTGTAATGCCTGGAAAGTGTCAATACAAGCAGTTGCGCCCGCAGATGGTGTAGAGGAGGGAGCGACAACATCGTGAGGGCGTACCATGGTGCTACAAAAGTTTTCCTCTGAATGGGCAGGGTCAAAACCACCTTCGATGCTTTCCTTATGCTCTGAGAAAACTTTTTGTCCCGTATTAACGCCATGAAGACAACTGGTATGTCACAAAGGATGTGCTTGGTTGGGTTGGACTGTCACCGACTGTACTTTGCCAAGAAAGCGGCAGACGACATGAATAAGAATAACCAAGAAAACAAGAAAAGTACAAAAGAAAAAAGCGCACTCAGGCGGTGACTACTTGGCTGGTCGCTGTGTGAGAAATCGCTCAGTTGAACTTGTTTTGAAAACAATATCAGGTAACATGCTTTTTCATCTTTGACCCTTTATTTCTAAAAAAAAAATGTTTTTCTGACTCATTTGTCCCGTTATTACAAAAAAATTAAAAAGACAGGCGGTTAACTTTCAGCCAGAAGTATGTAGACAGCAGTTCACAGCCTGTGAACTAGAATAGCACACATCTACTCAATACTGAATTTTAGTGAACAAAACTTTTACTGAACTATTTACTCCTGGGGAAAACAACAAAACGTGCTCGTAAAAAAATGTTAGAAAGGTATTTGTGGAAATATAATACCAGTTTTACTTCCACTGCAAGAAAACATAATGGTGATAAAACGAAACAGACTGGAATGCGCTACGCGCAATAGTTGCTGAGCGCATGGGTCTTCAGTAAAGCTAGAAATGCATGGGAGATATAGGGTCAATAAGTGAGCCTGTGCACTTACAAAACAAAGTTCTTAAATTTGTGGTCAAAGTCGGGGTCGCACTATCAGACAAAGTAGCTTAAAATAAGCGCTAACGCACGTAAGGAAGCTATAAAGGTGGTTCATATCTCCAGAACGCGTTCTCAATCTTACATTCCCCTTAAACATTTTCTAAAGTTTCCCGACGTGCCTTTTAAAAAACATGTAAGGTTAGAAACAGCGTTACACTACCGAAGATGTCATGGCAACAGAAGCTTTTTTTACTTAAGGCTACACTCCCACCGTGTTACTTTAGGGCTCCAACTAATGGTGTTCTAAGAACGCCAAACCTAGAAAAATGTATTGTAGGGAGCAATTGATATCTCAGCTAAATCGAATGGAGAATCCCGTCCCTGTGTGTCTCGTTGTTAGGCTCGTAAGCAATCATGATGTATATGCAGCTGGTTCGTCCGATGTGATTTCGTGCTGGTTGGGCCGGCCATATTATATAGTTATGTTGTCTAGCTAGAGAACGTTAGTAGATATTGCTGTCCAGATTAACGTCTGTCTCGTAGCTCTAACAGAAATAGATCACTCTAAGAAGGGGGATCCCGAAAGACCCTTGCTGACAAAACAGATGCTGCTCATTCTGACGCTGCTGCACTGAACTCCGACGGACGCGGGTGGCGCATAGATGGCCGCCTACGCCAAATCCAGGGGGAGGTTAGCGGCGCGTGGGGTTCGTTGATGGGCGTTCCTTGTCGCCCCTTTAAAACTGATTAGGGAATTTCCAAAGAAGATGGACGTGCTTCGCTGAACACTCTATTGAGGCTGAGTGCAGTGCAGTTTGCGGAGATGACAGGCAAATAGTGAAGCAGCGAGGTAGCACGGACAGAATGGAGCGCCGTGTGAGGACTACTGGAAAAATAAACAGTTCAGTTTTAAACACCATGAGAACAAACACCCGAAACAGGAGCTAGACGGTGTATGCAGAAGAACAGCAAGAAATGAATTCGCGGATTTTTGGACAGCTAAAAAGGCAGCGTAGAAAGGGAATTTTCTTGTGCTACCCTCACATTTTCGATTTTTTTTGAAGCAGAATTGGCAACGTGTGCACGAAAGATACTTGCAAGGGTGGAGAATATACTCATGGAGCGTTCGTAGCACAAAAACTTAGGTTGTAGTGTTAGCTTACTTTATGGGTGGCTCCTTTAACAAGTTACATGCACAGTGTCACTATTAACAATACATACAGTGTGGGTGGCAGCAATAACATTAAACGGAGTGGTCTCGAAAACAAAATGTAGAAAATATAAATTCGCCGTCAAGGAGGCTGTTTTTAAACTAAAGGTGTTTGTTGCTGGAAAAACAACCGGTCATTGAAGTAATGTAAAGTGTTCTTGCTTAATGTTGTTTGGTTTATTTTTGTCTGTTTGTATGAAAGCATTCGAATAAAATATATTGACCACTTCGAGCAAGAAGAATCAAGAAAATGAAACGCATTATCAGACCAGATAATTTATATTGTCCTCATTTAACCGGCGAGTGAACATCTTTTTCTCAAGGACACAGCAGGGATGTACGTAACACAAGCGCTGATTTCGGAGTGATCGAGTTTTTTTGCAGGCTGGGTAATAAAAGCTCCACGCATAAAAAGTCATGGTAAAACATGTATACAAGGCTGCAAGCTGAACTGAACGTCATAGCTAACTTTGCGAAGCTGCGGCCAATTCTGCGCTTCCCTGGCCTCCATGAGGCCAGGTGAAATCGATATTTATGGTACAATAACGCATTTATCACCCCCTCTTTTTTTTCTGGCGTTGCCTGGGTACTTTGGTTCTTGCTTCCTAAGAAGACGTTTGTTTTGTCAAACTCAGTAGCGTAGCCGCCACATGCAAGGCCGTCTCAGATGTGCACAGCCACGCGGCCCTTTGTGAGTTGACCATGCCTCGGCAAAGCTGGCGCGACTCACTCAAACTCACTCACACATTTTTTTAGAATCACCACTTACTCAAACTCAGACTCACTGCTTACCAGCACATCTGCGCTCACTCAAACTCATACTCACAGTGAGCGCAAAACTCAGAAATCACTCGGGCTCAAAACTCAACATGTACTCAGAACTCAAAATGCACTCAAACTCAAAATGCACTCAAACTCAAATTGTACTGAGTACTCAAAATGTACTCAAAATATAAATGTACCCAACCTCAAAATGTACTGTAAGCTCAAAACGTACTCAAACTCAAAATGTACTAAACTCAAAATGAACTCAAACCTCGAAATGTACTCACACTCAAATTGCACTCAAAACTCGAAATGTACTCAAACTCAAAATGTACCGAAACACAAAATGTACTCAGCACTCAAAATTTACTCAAACACAAAATGTACTCGAAAGTCAAAATGTACTCAAACTCAAAATGTACTCAAAACTCAAAATGTACTCAAAACTCAAAATAAAAGTGGAACTCAAAAGGACTGCAAACTCAATATGAATTCAGAACTCAAATGGACTCACAACTCTCTCGTGCTAGGAATTTACTCGGGCTCAGATGGACTCTGATTTAATTAGCATTCAAAGTTTTACACTTCACGTGGCAAAAATATGCGGGTGCAAATCCATGAGCTCAAGCTCTTGCATTCGGTACGACATGACACTGCAAATCCCGTGAGGTCGGAAACAATTTACGTTGCAGATATAATACAGCTATACCTGCTCGCCTTGATAATTAGCACTGCTTGCTAGCGTACGTATATATTGGATACTATACTCTTGATGTAGGGTCCGTGTTCGTGTTCATGACAGATGCGGTCTAGACTCAATGGTGTAGTACTGGGGCCCTTGGGCGAAACAAACAATATTGTTTAGTGGACGTGCGCTCACTGCTCAGCTCATTTCCGTCGAAGCTGTTTAGGGTTACGGTCCTGTGCATTCTTGCTTTGCATCCTGAAAAATGCCTTGTGTCAAAGCGAGCTGTCTCCGCGAATCTCTGAAGCGTGAGGTGTTCATGGATATGCCTTTGCTTTTAATGCGTAGCATTCTTTTCTGAGTGCCCCCACCCATCCCCCTCCCCCGGCGAGTATTGTGTAAAACCCTGCATTTCACAAAAATGCAGATATCACGGAAGTCCAACCTGTAATCATTATAGAAGCGTAAATGTAGATAATTCATCAAACAAAATTTTAAAAAGTGAAAAAAGAAATAAAAAATATCGAAAATGGCGCACCGTGTAACACGGCAGTCACGGATAGCCAAAGATTGGGTAAAAATTCAAAGTGCTTGACCGCTAGGGCATGTGGGATGTCGAATTGAAGGTCTCAAGGAGGGAAATCACTTGGAAAAAACAAAGAAATGCTTCGTGGTCATAATTATGACTTAGTTATCGTGAGTCATAATAAAGATTGGACTTGATAATGATGACCAGTAGGTGTATGGGGTTTCAAATGAAATGTTTCGATTAGGTAAATAACATTAGAAAAATAAGAAATACATCCTGGTAGTAATAATGGCATAGTTACGCTGAGTCATAGAATGATTTAAAATTCATCGGGATGTTGCTAGTGTGTGTGGAGTATCGAATTGAAGATCTCGGTGAGGGGATTCGCCTGGGACAAAAAATGCTTCCTGGGTATAATCGTGACACAGTAATGGTGAGTCATAGATATGGTGAACATTCAAGGGATGTATGCTAGAGCGTGTTGGGTGTCAAATTGAAGGTCTCAATGAGGGAAATCATGTGAGGCAAATAAAAATTTCTCCTGGTCATAATCGAGACATTGTCATGGCGAGTCATCGATTGGGTTAAAAATCAAAGTGATGCCGCATCGAGGTATGGGGTATCAAATTGAAAGCCTTAATGAGGGGAGTCATTTCGGACAAATAAGAGATGCTTCCTCGTTATCTTCATGCGATAGTCATGGTAAGTCATAAATTAGTTTAAAATTAAAATAAATTCCGGCAGAGTGTGGGGTATCAAATTAAACATTTGGTGGATAAAATCATGTGGGGCCGATAAAAAGGGCATTCTGGTGATCAGTACTAGTTAGGAGTTAACTGCGAGAATTCATCGCAGATGCTTGAACGGTAGCACAAAAGGAATTGTAGTGTCAAAGTGATGGGTTTGAAGGAGAAAATTTAAAGCAGGCAATGACCGCATCGTAAGATCATTGCGTGCACGTACTTCATAAGTAAAAATTGGGAGTTTTGTCGCAAGTTCATCTCGTCGGCGCTGTACAATTATTGGCTTCCGTGTCGGCATTCGCGTGTAGGTAAAGAAAATCATGCCACTTAGTAAAGGCAAGTTCAGTTTTGAAAGACGGCAACGTTATAAGCGCGAAGCTCCGAAGCGTGAAAATTAATTTATTTCACTTCCACATTATCCCCATTATCAACCGCTTCGAGGAACACTTCGTCTTATTCTGGACTGTTCATCGTTGTTGCTTTCTGAACCGGTGACGTGTGTGTCATAGTCGGTGTCGTAGCTCCTCGTCGTAGAATAACCGTCATACTTCGCCAAGTACTCAAGGCCCTTACAATATTCAAAAACCCTCATCTGGTGCTTCAGAGGGATCAAACGTGCTTGCGGCATTTCACCAGGCCATCTTTAAAACGTTGCTTCGTCGACAGCCTGCGGCTCGAAATGTGTGGAGAAAAGCCCGCGTAGCCACCAAAACAACGCTGGTGAACAGCCACAGGGGTAAGATGGAAATGGAAATCGGGTACGGTACAACTTTATTGATGGGGCGTGCAGACGGCTTGTCGCCCTGGTCTTGTTAGGGCACTTCGCCGCGACGCGTCCTTGACGTCGTCTCGGTTGCTGCCGCCTCTACGTCGGCCGCGGCCCCGCTACTTCCTCGGATCGACCACGCCTGCCCCTGGTCTGGGGCGGCAGTCTTCCCTCGGTTTCGCTGGGTCACTGCCTTTCGAGTGCGGCCGAGACCTGCTGGACGGCCTGGGTCGGGGTTTCTCTGTCGTAGCTCCTCGTCGGTGCTTCTAGCAGCGGCAGGATCGTCATCCTCGTTGCCGCTTCGTGTGGATTTTTGCTGCAGACCCATAGGATGTGAGCCGTCGTGGCTCTCTCCTTCTGGCATGTGCGGCATAGGTAACTCGTGTAAACGTCCGGGCACACGTGTTTCATTAAGGCTGGGGACGGTAGCGTCCCCGTCTTGAGTTGCCGATATAGCACCGCTTCCTCCCTAGTCAGGCCCGGGTGTGGAATACCCGGAAGACGAGGAGCGTAATGGGAGTCGGGGAGATGTTTTTTTTTAATGTCGGGAAGGGTCAGCATCCGCAGCCAACCACTGCTCACTGTACCGTACTTCTATACCTTGTATAGACCAGAATTTTGCCGGGTCGGCCATTTTCTAACAATCGAGGCACAACCTGGCGGGTATTTCATGGGGACTGCGGCGCGAGCAGACGACGTCGCTGTCCCACGTTGTTGCTCCGTGCCGCGCGTGGATATCAGACGTCCAGTCGGCATCGAAAATCGGTAAGTGTCATTTATTCGGTACGTCAGTAGTGACAAGTTCAACAGGGTTTTAAAGAGAACGCCCAAAGCGTCTGAGAGATGTCAGATTTGCCCATGAATTTCGTCCCCAACCCGATAAGGCGGTGGGCCACCCTACAAGCACTTTGTCCTGACGGGGGTTGCCGGTGAGGCTACGTTTAACCGTGCAAGCAGGACATCCGACTTTTCATCCACAATGAATGTTTATCTTTTTAATTGTGGGCAGGTTGCCGTCATTGCCTTTACTTGGCAATGTGCAGGAGCTACTCGTCCGGGCATGATTACACCGTTGTTAACAGGCTGTACCAACCATCAGCGTTAGGGCAAATCCTCATGCAACAAACGTGAGAAGTGCACCACGACAAAACAAATGTCTGGATGAGCGGAATCTATTCGCTGCGCGAAGTTCCTGGACCCCTTGAGTGCCGCCGCGAATTGGTCGTCATGCTGAATCGGAAAGAGGACGAACTGAGCAAATTTGCCATAATTCGCGCATTCGTACGCTGCTTCTGGAAGCACTGTTTATTCACCCCTATGTTGAATTTCTATCGCACGTCTTTGTTGCTTGAAGTATGTTCGATTCAACTCATCGACAGGGAGCCGACAAAAATCATCCGCACACCAATGCTGCAGCTCGGTTATGCGAAAAAGGTGAGCCGAAAGCAAAATAAAAGCGTCGCGGTTGAGGGGAACGCCCGGTCGTGCCAGGGATAGCTGTTCGCGGTTCCCACACGCCGCTGAAATGATAAAGTTTTTTTAATCAAGCAAACGGCCGTGGAAACTAGGTGTATCAAATAGGTTTCCCAGAAGGAAATAGTGTCATGAGGCGGCAAATAATTTACTTTTATGACCATGTACGTGTACGACGTGTATCAAATAGGTTTCCCAGAAGGAAATAGTGTCATGAGGCGGCAAATAATTTACTTTTATGACCATGTACGTGTACGACCTGCACAGTTAAAGGAGTGTTTCATCGCCTTTTTTAACAACCAACTCAGTATGACGTATGGAAGCGCGTATTAAATGTCAACACGTTCGCCCACCGACAGCAGCAAGCCATGCTTAGAAATTTGCAGTATCGCGCGCGCGATACTGTATTCGCTTATTGCGCCAACCCACTTACTTCTTAGCGTATACGTAGGAGGCATATCAGCCCACACGCTGATATGCGTGGGGGCTGTTGCATAAGAACGCAGGCTTGTTGACGGATGTTGCGATCTGCAATGTGTGAAACGAACCACGCTTTCGAGATGGCGTGCCAGCAATTAACAAGTACAAATGTATCTATAAAGTACTGAATAAGACTTTTTCACTTAACTGGTCATTATTCCGCGGCATGATTTCTGATGGTTGCATCCGATCTACCTTCATTCACCGAGACAAATATTTTGATACCCTACACGCCCTATAGGCACCAGTTTGAATTTTAATGCAATCAGAGACTAGGCATGACTACATGATGATGATAAGGAGGACACATTTCTTTATTTACTCCAAGTGATTTCCCTCATAGAGACCTTTAACTTCACATCCAACAAGCCCCATTGGCGTCACTTTAAATTTTCACTCAATATATGACTCACCACGACGACATGATAACCATAACCAGAAACCATTTTTATATTTGGCCGGCGTGATTTCCTTCAATGAGACATTTAATTTGATAACCCACAAGCCCTAGCAGGATCATTTGGAATATTATTTAACTCTGGCTAACCGTTATTCTCATGACTGGGAGCAGGGCGGATTATTTATATGCCCCGCGTGATTCCCTTATTTCAAGCTTCGAATTCGATACCCCATTTCTTTTAGCGGCCTACCCTTGAATTTTAACCCAATCTATGACCCACCATGACTATCTCGTGATTAAAACCGCGAAGTATTTTTGTCCCACGTGATTCCCCTCATCAAGATTACAAATTTGATATGCTACTTCGAATTTTAACCCAATGTAAGACCCGCCATGACTATCTCATGACTATAACCAGGAAGCATTTTTGTATTTGTGCTACGTGATTCCCCTCATTGCGACCATTATTTCATACCCAACACATTCTAGTGGCATCAATTTGAATGTTAACCTAAACAATGACTAACCATGACTATCTCATATTATAACCATACCGCATTTTTGTCCCATGTGATTTCCCTCATCGTAACCTTCAATTTGATGCCCCGCGCACCCTAGTGGCATCATTTAGAATTTTAACCCAATTTATAGCCCGTCACTATGTCATATGATAATAATCAGGAAGCATTTGTTCATTTGTCCCACGTGATTCCCCTCATCGAGACCTTTAATTTCCTACGCCACACGACGTAGCGATACGAATTTGAATTTTAACCCAATCTGTCACTAGCCGTGACTAGCCCATACTATAACCATAACGGATTTTTGTCGCTCGTGATTCCCATCCTCTAGACCTTCAATATGGTTCCCAACACGTTCTAGTGGAATCATTTTGAATATTAATCCAATTTATTACTTATTATGACTGTCTGATGATTATACAGAGGAAGCATTTTTTTTTAAATTTACCTCGCGTGATTTCGTTAATCGGGACCTATAACTTAATAACTTCCACGCCTTAGGGACATCTGGTTGAATTTTTACACAATCTACCTCATACTGCGGTAATTATCATATCTAAATGGGCGTCGCCCAGTCAGTTCAGTGGACAACTCATTTGAAACAGCGGAGGGGACAGCCGCCGCTTCTCCCCTCGGCGCTCACCTATTCACTTTTAACCCTAGCAAACCCAACGTTAACAGAAGCAGGCGAACAACCACCAAGAAAGCGCCGCTGTGTGCTTTCCCACCACCCTCTCCCACCTTCTTAGGGGATCATCAAGAGGAAAAGGTGCCATAACCCTTTTTATAACCTCACCAGTAGATTATTATTCAAACGCCCAGT
The DNA here is from genome assembly GCF_048455015.1 of Haemaphysalis longicornis. NCBI lineage: Eukaryota > Metazoa > Arthropoda > Arachnida > Ixodida > Ixodidae > Haemaphysalis > Haemaphysalis longicornis. Next base: position 174,149,125 of record NW_027526361.1, on the reverse strand, counting down.
CACTAAATCAGACACCAACCACCTCGACCTCCCCACCAACCGATCATGCGCATCGCGAATGCTGCCGTACCAGCAGCTAACCAAAACTGCGAGCCCAAAGCAACACATAAAACATAACCGCAATCCATAGCTGCCCCCAAGGCAACTCATATGTATTCAGAATTGAAGATGTACTCAAACTCAGAGTACTCAAAACTCAAACTGTACTCAGAACTCAAAATGCACTCAAACTCAAAATATACTCAGAACTCAAAATGCACTCAAACTCAAAATGTAATCACTACTGAAAATGTACTCAAACTCAAAATGTACTCAGTGCTCAACATGTACTCAAAACTCAAAATGGACTGAGAACTCACTCAGTCTCAGGCGTACTCAAACTCAGTTGGGGTCAAACTCTCTCAAGCTCAAACTCACCATCCCACACTAGCCTCGCGCTCACTCAAACTCAAACTCACGTGTGAGTTTGAGTCCAAATGAGTCTGAGTGAGTGGACTCATGAGTGATTCCGCCGACCTCTGGCTGCCAGCGGGTGCGAAGAATCCCTGGACCCGGACCGGCCGCCATTGGAATCTGAACCTGGGAACGTTTAACACGAGAACCTTATCTAGTGATGGAGTCTAGATGTGTTGTTCGAGGAATTAAAGGGCATTAAATGGGATGTCATAGGGCTTAGTGAGGTGAGGAAGACAAGTGAAGCCTTTACGGTGCTGAAAAATGGACACGTCCTTTGTTACCATGGTCTAGTGGACAGAAGAGAATTTGGAGTGGAATTTCTATTCAATAAAAGCATAGCTGGCAACATAGAAGAATACTATAGCATTAACGAAAGGGCAGCAGGTCTTGTAATTAGGCTCAATAAGAGGTACAAGCTCAAGTTGGTACAGGGTGATCCGCCCACATCCAGCCACGACGACCAGGTAGTGGAACGCTTCTATGAAGATGTGGAATCGGCAATGGCTAAAGTAAAAACACAGTATACCGTAGTTATGAGGGACTTCAATGCTAAAGTAGGCAACAATCAGGCTGGAGACAAGGCAGTTGGGAACTATGGTCTGGGCTGTAGAAATACCAGGGGGGACCAACTCGTTGAGTTTGCAGAACGGAATAACCTACGCATAATGAATACCTTCTTCCACAAACGGGAAAGCCCGAAGTGGACGTGGAGGAGCCCGAATGGGGACCATAAAATGAAATAGACTTTCTATTATGCGATAACCCTGGCGCCGTGAAAGATGTCGAAGTGCTCGTAAGGGTAAGGTGTTGTGACCACCATATGGTAAGATCTCGATTTATGCTAGATTTGTGGAGGGACCGTAACAAGCTAGTACGAAAGAAGCCGATTTATGAGTTAACAGTCAGACGCATAGAAGAATTCAGGATCGCGCTGCAGAACCGATATTCAGCTCTTACCGAGGAAGCCGAGCTTACAACACAGGAAGCCAGCGACAACCTTACACGCATGATCACGGAGTGTGCAGTAGAAGCCGGGGGCACGATGGCTAGACAGGATACTGGTAAACTTTCCCAGGAGACGAAAGATCTAATTAGGAAATGTAAACCATGACAATCTCCACCTCAGAATAAAAATATAACTAGCGCAGCTTTGAAGTTAATCAATAAACGTAAGACAGCTGGCAACTCGGGAGACGAATTGCAACGCATGCTTTTCACACTGTACGAACAGAGTAGAACCGTGGGCCTTAAAATTAATATGCAGAAAACCAAAGTAATGATCAATAACCTTGGGACAGCAGAGCAGTTTGGTACAGGGGGTGAGGTAGTGGAAGTGGTACGCGAATATATCTAATTAGGCCATGTTGTGACCCCGGGTCCCAATCATGAGGCAGAAATAATTAGAAGTATCAGAATGGGGTGGAGTGCCTGCGGCAGACATTCTCAGATAATGAATAGCAGCCTAGCATTGTCCCTGAAGAAAAAGGTCTATGACAGCTGCATCTTACTGGTACTCACCTACGGGGCAGAAACTTGGAGGCTCACTAAAAGGGTTTAACTTAAAGTTTGAACGGCTCAGCGGGCAATGGAGCGGAAAATGATAGGTGTAACATTAGGGACAAGAAGAGAGTGGAGTGGGTCAGGGAACAAACGCGTGTTAAGGACATATTAGTAGAAATTAATAAGAAGAAATGGACGTGGGCTGGGCATGTAATGCGAAGGCAAGATAACCGTTCGTCATTAAGGGTAACAGAGTGGATCCCTAGAGAAGGCAAGCGTTGCAGGGGGCGGCAGAAACTTAGATTGGCAGATGAGATCAAGAAGTTTGCAGGGATGAATTCGTCACAGATGGCACAGGACCGGGTAATTGGAAAAGAATGGGAGAGGCATTGGCCCTGCAGTGGGCGTAGATAGTCTGGTGGTGATGATGATGATGATGTCCTTGCCATTATGTCTGTAAAATTCTACGTCGACGTTCTACTGACCCTGCGTCTCAATCCCTTCCCCGTATGAAATTTGGCGATATCGTGCCGTAATAGGACAGGTTGCTAATTTGTTTAAAGTATATCAAAGTGTAATGGTTTATTTTAAGGCGTTGCCATTGCCACTTCTTTATATGTAATCTCCTAGAAATGTTTCAGGGAGGGCCCAAGAAATTCTTTTGGTAACCTTGGTCTTCTGTTGTTATTGATTATCGTTACTGTTAGTGTGCATTGATTGCCTGAAATATTATCCCTTTTGCTAGCAGTCTTGGTGTTTATTATATGGGCTGTGTAACATATCATGCCTGATGAGTTGTTCTTTATAGTGATGTATGAATTACAGTAGAACCTCGTCATCCGGCCCCGTTAATCCGGAAATTCGGATAATTTGTCATTCGCACACCTTCCTTTGGAAAATGTACTAGCGCAATGGCAACGCGCATTCGCTAATTTGACGAAAATTTGCACTAGCGCTGGTTAATTCGGACTGAAGGCAAGTCAAAGACGGCGCAGCTGAAACGAGTTTTCGGAGTCCCGCCCATGTTGTGACGAACTGTTTTCGCCACAGTAGATTTATGCCGACCGAGGCTTCTGAAAGCCCGAAAGGCAGTGCGGAGCCGGTAGTGCCAGCTGAGGAGGAGGACGATATGGCATTTATTGGCCTGCTTTCTCCGAAGTGCAGCTTGCCGACTACGTCGCAATTGATGACGGCGTTATCGTCGCCGGCCAGTTGACCGATGACGAGATGATTAGTGCTGCCATCGGTGTCGGGGATAAGGTGTCCGACGAAGACCACCCGTGTGATGTGCTACGCCCAGTGTGTCGTAGCGCAAAAGAAGCCGCGGACACTCTCGTGATTCCACAGGAGTTTTGCTACGACTTTCCACACAATACGCTTGTGCTGGAGGGATTGTCGCATTCCCGAATTTAGTCATTTCGGCTCACACGTCCGCAATAAATAAATAACAAATAAATAAATAAATAAATAAATAAAAAACAAATAAATAAATAAATAAATAAATAAATAAATAAATAAATAAATAAATAAATAAATAAACAAGCATCACGTACTCCATCTCAAAGTAAAGGGATGGAATAAAAGAACTGAAAATGTGCTTTGTTGCTCATTAGACAATTCGAAATTGGGATCATTCGCCCATTTTTTGTCACTCCCTTGACATCGAAATAAACAAGGTTTCACTGTAACTGTACTGATGCGTAACTATCATAATGAGCCCCATTCATATAACAGCCTAACGGCCAACATTATTCTGCAATAAATAAATTACGCTAGTCCGCAAAGCTGGAATTTGAAAAATAATATTATGTGGTGGGACGTAGTGTCACCTAGGAAAACAAATCAAAGCCACTTCCAGGCCTGTTAAAACTGCCGAAACAGCAGAACTGACTGCGGCATGGTGGCGGCCACCTCCCGCTGCGGCTGGGGTCACTCACAACACCACTAGCCGCTGTACGCACGTACTTGAAGCTCAGCCACGGAGGTCGGGGAGTTTATCGGTCCATATAAAGGGGGTGGACATGTGCCGGGGGAACCGAGATCATGCACTGGACTGCCATCGAGGTGGTGGGGCCATCTGTCATCCGAGTGGTGTACGTCTACTTTGCGCGACACGTATCATCGACGGACCCTTGAAGCCCCTAAACGGCGCCGCTGTGAAGAGACCCCAGAACACAGTTCCAGGGCCCTCCGCAACTACCGGGGGCTTAAGCAAAAAAGATTATTTACCATCCAAAAACTCATGCCATTTAGCTGAAAAGCATGCTAACCTGCTGATAATTAGCCGGGTATCTGCTTGCTTCCTTTGAAATTACGTAAAGAAGATCGCGCTTCAGTCGTTGCTGCCACCCAAAACCCCTTCCTCTCTCCATCTCCTCGCGACCTCCTTACTCTCACTCAGTCCACTGCCACCCAAGGTAAATAAAGTTTACTTCCTTCCTTCCAAGGTAATGCAGATGATCGCGTTATTCTAGTGGTCTAGCTTGAGCAATTGTTTCTTGGCTGAGCACGAGTTTTATAATTCTCTAAATTGCATTAGTAAATTACTGTATATTTTTCTAAATTCAGGCGAAAAATTGGCGAAGCTGGCGCTAAGTCACGCAAAGCTTGAATCATAGCGAAGGTGAAAGATTTCTTTCTATGTGAGCACTGTTACCACTTTAGGCGCCACCTGTCCTAAAAGAGTCAGCTCTCCGTCAGAATAAAGCTTGCGTATAAGAAATCATTTACAATATACCTATTACCACTGTTTCTTGAAAACGCTGCCTTACGAAAGCTTAAATTTCTGTTTCTGCATGAAATCACAAAATCACCACACTGTTGCTAGCGTAATTACTGTAGGCATGAGCGAATAGTTTTTTTTTCAAAATGCCCACCTGTCTACTTCGCGAGTGCTCACACGCAAGCAACCAAAGCACGCGCTTCGTGATTAGTGAAGCAAATTGAAGAAGGCATTGTTTCTCGAATTCGCTCCCATATTTTCGACAAAAGATGTTGTCTATGGAAACAAAGGTAAACTGTGCTAAATGTTTTTACGAATGGAAGAAACACATACAACGCTTAGTATATACTCCTAAGTGTCGTATCTACCTTTTACTTTCTTTTTATTTCACGCACAGGTTTCCCTCCTTTCAGTTTGAACCAGCTAGCCCGAAAAATCCAAATGCTGTCTCTAGCTCTCTGTCTCCTGGTGTAGTTCGATTCCCATGACAATATATCTCGCCACGCTTAGTGCGAGAAAGTAGACCCCCTGGCGATGTTCATCAACAGCCTGGCTATTCTTCGCGTAAATACGGCATACGTTTTTTGGAGCTAATTCTAAAAAGCCCCAAGACGCAAGATTGACGAAGGGGTGAGGTGTAAGAGGCGAATGGCCCGCCTCGCTTTTTTTTTTTTTTTGCGCCGCCTCCTCAGCACTGTTAGTGTGGTCCCAACCGAGTGCGCGCTACCCGCGACCGCCGAAACCCAACTGGCAAGCGCCATTCCTGGCCTGCGGAATGCGCCTCTCCACTGGTGACGGCGTTGTTTTCTTTGTCAGCCGCAGCGTCGGCCATGGCGCGATGGTGATCGCTGGTCATCGCTCGTAATGGAAATGGCGGGGGGGGGGGGGACTCGCTGGCAGAAAAAGCGTGACAGCTGTAAAGAGCACCTTTGTGTTAGAGACACCATAATGGGTAAGAAATATGACAGGGCTATAAACGAGTTCAAAGATTCTGGTGAAATAAACTTAATTGGAGACTTATTTGGAGATATAATTGGAGGTTTAATTGGAGCCCTAATGCCCACAGAAGATGTGGACGAATACACAGATCACAATGGCTCTCTAGGGATAGATCTATGTCAGGAAAACCGGCTTGTAATGGTAAACACAGAAAACAAGTCTACGGACAAATAGCGTGGGAAAGCGGCAACAGACCGTACGGCACAGACTATCGTTTAGTCTCCGAGACAGTATGCGACGAGTTGCGGGAAATGAGAATACCTGAAAACGAAACAGATAGCTTAGGAAGCGACCACAAGTCTTACCTTGCACTTTGCAGGGGAACGTTAACAAAGTTAGAAATCGGTGCAGCCGGAGAAACTAATTTGAACTAAGAATAGCTAACGCTTGGAATGGTTAAGGGTTGGGCGAGTTTGTGCATAATCACAAAGAGTGAGAATCAGCGCTCGTGGTTGTCACTTTCTTCTTGTATTTCGTCTGTATTGCGTGGTTACCCTCTTTGGAACAGCAAAACAATATCGCCGATACGATTAAACCCGCAATCAAAAAGTGCCCAGACAAAAATTGGGACTACGAAGAAATGATCGTGTTCATAACTCCCTGAACACCGAGCATTATCGGTGGGGATTTTAACGCTAAAAATACGACTTAGGGTTATGCTCAAACAGATGGACTTGGTGCCCGCCTCAAGGAAATGTCGGAAGACTAACCTGATTATCATCAATGATCCTACGCAAAACACACGTATTGGCCTACATCACCAGCAGCAGATCTCCTTAGTATTCCTTCGTTTAGCTTCATTTGTCATTGTGCGGGATGGCAGCACCTTTACAACAACGTGGGCCAGCGAACATTATCCCATTCCTATCAGTCTTAAGGGCACAGCATAAGGTGAAATAAAAGAAAGATTTTTTTGCAGCAATTACGATAGGTAATTTTCTTATGCACATTTTTCATAATCACGATTTTATTTGGAAGTCATATTTCTGGCTCAAAAAGTTTTTCCGTAAGCAAGTAATAAGTGACCACGTCGCCTTATAGAATGTGATACGTGTTTATTGTCTTTTTTCCATCAACAAACTTCCAGCTCCAGATAACAATAATTTTATGGAACCAGCTGTATTACAAAATTGCATTGCAACCATTGCATAGCTGCTTTTTCACCCAAGGCAATCCAAAGACGCTGTGCACGTTTTTTCCTCATTTGACCTTCGAAGCAGCGCTCCAAAAAACGTCTTCTCTGGCCTCAAGATTTCAACATTGGATGCGGTTCTTTTATTAAATAATGATAGCAGCGCACGAGCCGGCATTTTGAAGTCAGTCGGGTCGAATTCTTGGCGGAACACCGTCATGAAGTGGCTGAAAGAGGTTCACCACTAGCGAAGATCCTTCGCGAACAGAGCTGTACCACAGATCACAAAAAGCAAGGCTGGACAGACGACAACATGAAAAAAATTACACCATCTTCCCGTGGGGAACCCTGATGAGGATGCGAAACATCGTGGCGGTTCCGTGTGGTTCCATTGTGTTGCCGTTATGTTGAGTGAGCTGGTTTTTACTAGAGCCAGAGGGAATTCCGCCTCCGGGTCCACACCGGTGGCAAAGGCACGCAAGTGCTGTTGTGTTACAGTGAGCAGGCGGTGGTTCTCGAGGCGCCGAAACTCGTCCATCATGTTCTTGTCGATGTTGTCTCTGTGGTAGAATCGGTAGTCTCCGTCAGCTTTGGTGAGGTAAAGGTTGTTGACATTGGTGCACCGGCTGAGAGCAATGTACACGCCCTCATCTTCGCAGCTTTGTTGTTGTTGTTGTTCCTTGATATTATTGGCGCATACCCAATCAGGGGATCGGCCAAACATCAGTCGTTAATTCGAATGATCGCAGCTTTGTCTTCTCGTTCTTCTTCTTCGGCGGTTCCCCTACGGGAAGGTGACGACGGTGGTTGAACGCGAACCTGTCTCGTGATGGATTCTTTGGTTGGCCAATCCCTAGGGGCATCCTGCCACAATCAGCATCAGAGGCACTGCGGACGGGGCTTGTTGAGCTGCAAGGCGCGTGGCGCTTCCCGCCACAGCTTTCCCACGGGAAATTCAGCATCCCCCTCTAAAGTTTTCAGTTCGTCGTTTCCGTTGACGTTCAGCTTCGCGTTCCTTCGTTGTATCAGTAGCTCCTTGACGTAGTTTGAATGAGTCAAGGACATAAGGCTCGTTCGTAGCACTTGCTCCTGCCCCGGATTTGTAGAGTAGTGGGAAGAGCACCGCGTACCTCCCGTTGCGGCCGGAGAGTCGTGGGATCGAAACCGGGCGCCGCTAACTATTTCTTTTTTTTTATAGTGTTGTATCGCGGAGGTGTGGGTGTAAGGAGGAGAGTTGCGCATGCGCAGTGAGCGTGTGGACGGCGCCGCCATCAGCGACGCAGGACAAGGTGAGCCGAAGAAATGCTCCGCATTTAAAAAATGACTTCGACGGTGATTACGAAGCTAGTGCTTACTAAATAACTGACTGAAGTAGTCTTTGGGGCAAAAAAGTATTTTTTAAGGTGCGGATTACCTTAGGACCGCACAATGTCCGTCCGCGTCCTTGCGCATAGCATTTACAATCGCAAAAAGTCACACAGGCACCTGCATGATTCGGGCTGTGTCTGGTAGACCAGACAGAGTTAGTGTTAGTCGTTTTACCCATTGGGCTACGACCGTGACTTAGTACCCGAGAGGAAAATGGCTTACTCCCTCGTCCGTAACGGTGCGGAGTACCTGAGTCCGGTTAGTCCGGAGTACCCGATGTCCGCACGCGTCTATACGTGCGCACACCAGCAACAAGCGAAAATCAAGCGAACTTCTATTTCAGCCGTGAGTTGCAGTTTCATTTAGGGAATAATCAAAGTGGAACTCACGGCTCAAATCGAATGACGGTCGGAGGGCTAATCGGATGTCACTCGGGGCGCAACTTGGGTGTCATTTCAGGTCCCCGTACTCCGCACCTTGGCATCATCCACGGAGTGGAGATTCTGCCATTATCACCTCTTGTATTAATTTAAACTGCATTATCTCAAAGCAATGTTTTTTATTGCATAGGTACCATTATTTCCTACATCTTCCAGGATAACCACCTGATTTTTTCTCTGCCATCTCCATAAGTTGTTACATCTACTGTGCCAGAATTGAAAATACGCATGCATCGGTTTTCTTGTTACGCAAATTGTAACTTGCAAATGAGCCAAAATGTAGGTATTGGTTGGAAAAACTCATAGGAAAACGCAATTTTAGGCTGATTTTAAAACTTCTCGTAGAGTGAAAAGGACATAAAATATGAAACTCAATGATGCACGCATTATGTAGATACCTTGAGTAGATGCCTAGAAACAGGTACCTCAAATTGGTACCTCTTTGCATGCTGCATACACGCCTCTTGGAGATTCAAACTGGGTTTATTCCTTCCTCCCTGCTGTTCCCATTTCCCCCTCTGACCAACCGGCCTTCCCTTTTTACTACTACTTCATAAAGCCCAAGATGGATCGAGCTAAGCAACCAAACCGATTGAAAGGGAAAAGAAAACCGGGAATGCGGTGGAATGAGAAAATAAAAGAGGCTATTGACAAGCGGAAAAGGTCTCGAGAGAAAATAGAAAGGCAAAAAGAACTAGTATGGAACCGGATGTAGTGAAAAAAAAAATTGGATACCTCTCGGAGGAAAAAAACTTGAAGTCCCGAAAATGGTGCCCGCAAAGTTCAAGCAAAAAGCGACCAAGGGGGGCAGAAATAAAGAGGGGCAAAAAGACATCCAAGAAATTTTGGAACCATGTAAAGTAACCAAAATAAAAAAAATAATAGCCATCAGAATACTTAAGTGGTAAAAAGGAGAAACATTTCTAACGAAAGCTGGCGTTCGCGCATATTTATGGAGTGATTAGTGAGAAGTTTACAAAAATAGAGGTAGGGAAGCCTGCACCAATAACAGTAACGCCACTGAAGGCTGCGAAAAGGGAAATAAGTTTCAGCAACCTTGGCTGAAAAAGCAGGGCAAAAGGTTTCCTCCCGAACAGCAAAGGGCGCGGACAGAATATTAATGCAGCTGATAAACCTGCTTGGACCAAAAAGTAAGGCATTGTTAATGAGCAATAGATATCGTGCTTCTACACGGTTTCATTTGGCAGATTTCTACTAGCCCATCCGTACTACGAGATATCGAACTGAAAAGTTTAATTGCCGCTTGGAAGATCACTCATGAAGGGCCGCGAGAGCCGGCACAAAGGTCCTCTTGTTAGTGACGGGCCTGCTGTGCACGGTGTTCAGTTTGGCAACGTTGTGGAGGCTTAGGAAAACCTGATAACTTGCACCCTTTCAGTCTTGGCTTGCGTAATTGCAAACTGCACTGCTCGGCACCGCTGCTGTTCCGTGATTTTGCCAGGCGAGAGTGAAGGAGGGACAGTTATCATTTTTGCCGGTGCATCCACCACGCGGTCAAACTAAACCCCGCACGTCACCAAAGGGAGGAGCTTTTCGCCGGTTCTCGCGGTCTTCCATGCGGAATCTCACAAACGGCAAATAAACTTTGCTGTTCAATATCTCTGAGTATGGATGCACTAGAAGAATTTTGCCAAATGAAATAGCGTACAAACACGATTGCGTCCAATTTTTCAATACAAAATGCCTGCTACTGCACCCACTAAAAAGCTAATCAGAAAAGTTTACTTAAATATGCCGCTGACATCAATAATTACCACCTTATTCTGTGTCCCCCTCTGCGCGTAACTTCACTGCTGAGGTGGTATGCACATAAAGCTCAACGCCAGATTTTAAAAAAAGCACGTCGGCGTAATTGTGATCACCCTGTATATATATACAGGGTGATCAAACTTATGTCGGCAGGTGTTCTGAAAATTACGTGTTCAGATGTACTACCGGCGTCAAAGGAAACGCGAACACGAAAATATGAACCTGGACGCACAAATAAAGCGATTTCTTTCCATGTAAGCCAAAATGACGCGTGTCTTAGTTACAAAAACGAAATTGGGGAAAGTGGATTTCCAAACATACCAATAGCGTATGAACTCTACGAGCAGTATTTTTCAAGCTAGCACGCATGGTTCATATTTTTGTGTTCGCATTTTATTTGACGCCGATAGTAGGTGAAGACCACCTCTACAGTCAGATTGTGCGCCCTGAGGGACACAGAATACGGCGGTAATTATTGATGTCGGCGGCATAATTAATTCGACGTTCCTAATCACCTGTTTAGTTGCTGCAGTAAGCAGGCCTGTTTGTATTCAAAATTTAGACGTTATCGTGTTTCTACGTGGTTTCAGTTGGCAGAATTCTCGCGCATCCGTACTCCGAGATATTGAACTGCGAAAATTAATTGCCGTTCCTGCGATTCCACATGCAAGGCCGCGAGAACCGGCGCAAAGCTGCTCCTTTTTGTGACATGCCGGCTGTGTACGGTGCTTAGGTTGACAACGAGGTGGAGGCCTACAGGCTGTCGTCATCGCAATCTGCAGTACTCGGTACCGCTATCGAAACACAGAAGAAAGGTGACGAGCTTTGCGACAGTCTTCACTGTCTGGCATGCGTAATCGTGCAAAGGCCAATTAAACTTTGCAATTCCATATCTCGGAGTACGAATGCGCTAGAAGAATTCTGCCAAATGAAACTGCAGAAAAACACGATTGCGTCTAACCTGTGAATACAAACATGCCGGCTTACTGCATCCATTCAAAATTAATTAGAAAATTTTAATTAATTATGCCGCTGGTTTCAATAATTCGGTGTCCCCCTCGGCGCGTAATCTCACTGTGGAGGTGGTACCGACGTAAAGCTAAGCGCGTGATTTTTGAAAAACCTGCTGGCTTAATTTTGATCACTCTGTATATTTAAATTTTATTATTAGGGCAATCAAAAACCTTTGAAACATCTACACAAAAACACAGAGCATAATATTTGTTCTCAATATTCCACAATATTCTTTCTTCAATTTTCAATAAAGCTTTTTCCGTAGACTTGTTTTTTCAACTGTTCATCGCATAAACGTGTGCACTGTCAAAAATCGTTGCACTTATTGAAAGCAGTAAGCTCATTATACACCTAGAGAAACCAAAACTACTGATAATGCCGGATAATTACATCTGTTATTCCAATCGCCACTTTGACATGTGAGAGAGCTCCTACTTGTCTTCATAATATCATAAAATTAGCCCCCTTGAAATAATCAATTGAAATTGCGCGCAAGTACTTCGGCGATGGTCAAGAAATATTTAATGGGTTTAATTTGCAAATAGTCAGTGTCTAGTGCTTATTTGAGAGGTACATAAATGTCGAATCAACTTCATGTTGATCTGCAGAGGCAAGAAAGAAGCTTGCCGGAAACTCAGGGATAGAAATATTCAAGTCTATAGTGTCTTTACCTGGAGGGAGAATATTTGCAAACAATTAGTTGAAGTAGCGTGCCAGTCTCTATCCAGGCAGTGCAATGTTTTCGTATGTCATTCTCTCTGGTTAAATTATTCTATTTGTAATGTATAAAACGAGATTAGGTAATTCTCACGTTACATCTGCTTGTGTTAGAGTAATGTCAGCAAAAACTTGTCACTATATTCTTGGTTTGCACACTTCAGGATCGAGTTAGTGGATTTCTTATTTTATTTTAAATTTATCGCATGCTCCTCGCAATATTGATATAAACAACGTATGGCACATAATATTTTGATTTTTTCTCATGGATAGATGTGATTTGCTCACCCACGGCTTTATTGAAATTTTACAGGGTTTGAACGACTTCAAATGAAACTCTAAAGTGTATATCTGAAGGAACGATTGAATAAACGCACGGTATGAAAAGGTAACAATGTTTTGTTGCGCAGGTACAACCATACAGGCTGAAATCTTGACTCACATGTTCAAAAGCTTTGTTACTCAAGCATTGCACACTAACTGGCCTACAAACACAGGATATCTGTCTGTATTTCGATCAATATGACGTAAAAGCTGGGAATTCATCACTGATGTCACATGTAATTGTCCCGGTATCGGAAAGAACTGCGTCAAGATTAATGACAACGAAATCGAAGATGGACTAGGAAAGAATCGCGAACGTGTTGACGTGTTTATTGCGTTCGTGAAACTATTTGACCGAATGATGGTATCTGCAATTGTGGAATGTTCACATAAATAAATGTTGAAATCACCACCGCGACAAGGCAGAGATTGTTGACCTTGACCTCTGTGAAACGAAAGTTTCACAGAACCTGAAAAGAGTGACGCCTTATCACAGAGGGTTCTGCTCGGGTCATTCCACCTGCAAGGATAAGGAACTGGCTTGGCGTTGGCTGAGCTTGAATGTCCAATAGTAGGAACGAGGACTTTGCGGGATTTGTACCTGGAGTAGTGGAGCTGTCGCTCTAAAACCTGAGTCCTTCAGTGCTTCTACTATCACCTTATGCAAACGCAAGCGCAAATTATTCTGGACCAGCTTCTTTGAGTCGATCCTTCACAAAGGCACTTTTTATCTCAAACAAGCGCGTACGCAGCCACTGGCGTGAATGAAAGTCATGATTTCACAGGCCTTCTGCTTTCGGCCATATGGCGCTGTCTTACCGCACTCATTTGAGCATTGAGAAGGTGAAGGATTGTATGCCGGTAAAGTTCATCCTTTTGTAAAGCGTCTTCATAAAGCGGTGGCCCTTACATCGCAACAGAGCCTGTCGCACTCACCATTTATGAGAAATGCCGCCATATCAACTAAAACAATCGGATACGACTTCCCCTTGAATAATTTACCAATTAATCATCTTTGAAAGGTTCCTTTAACAGGTCCTGTCAAACCGTGGCCCAAAAACGAAGCCGAGTGAAGTGCAACACTACTATTGCAGTGAAGTCCCTACGGTATCCCTCGTTTATGTACCGCGGTACTCGGCATCGTGCCACTTGCGCCACCTTGAGGCAAACTTCGATACCCGCAGTGCGCCATGATCTCGGGCGTGCTTTTTACTAGCCACCTTATGCGCGGTCGCGTATACCGTTTCGTTGCGGTTCGCCGGATATTAAACACAAGGCATATTTCTGGGATTTTATGTGGCTCCTACCCGCTTAACATACACATTTGACCTGTTTAGTGGGCATACGTTGATTCGCGGTCCCGCTACAACAACTGAGCACTGAGGGGCTAAAACTGTAACCGTCCCCATTTTCTAGTGTGAGCAGTTACGCTGATAAATCGGTGATATGTTTATATTGTTTTACTACGCTAGTTATTCCGCTTAGTAGTGGTGGCGTGCTGAAGTTATTTAAACTTTACAGTGGGTTTTGTTTTTAGAAACCACCTCTATGACATTCAAAAACCTCGCAGAGCCGTAATCACTGGGTGTTTCAGGAAAAATCATAGCCTGGCGAGGAATTAGCAGTGGTCGAGATGAGTGAGAAGTGGATCTCCGGTATATGCTCGTAATTTGTTTAAAGCCGGATGACCGCTATTTTTCCTCATTTCACTCATAGGCATGCTGGGCTAAGCGACCTTTAAGGGCAAGTCGGGGCAGCCTATTGATGGCACGAAATATAAAACGAGCTCAAACACTTGCAAACATCCTGTATTCAGCCCCTAGCAAACATCGCCTCATAGTGACCAAAGCAATCTTGTTTGCTGGTATAGCAGCGAAATGCGCCATACAGCAGAATACAAGATTTGCGGGATACGTAACAGGAGTGGTATGCCGGGGCGGCATAACTAGGAATATACTGGCGAAACCGGCACATGCCTACAAAAACGGTTTGAAGAACATGGTTATAATGTCGGTCAACCTCAGTTACGTCAAAACCGCTGTCCATCGACTAACAAGCACCAGTTACGCACAAATGTGCGCACACCCGCACACACTCAGGCACACAATTACTTCGTATTTTTTACAACTATTCATGACTGCTTAGAATTGCAGTGCCATTTCAAGTCATTCTCTCACTCGGGGTTTAGGCCGAGAAAACACTGTGATTTATATATTTTTGGAAGCACCAAAAAATTAAGAAGACAACAATTTAGGGGCAAGGTTTTTAGCCAGAGGTCGGCGGACTCACTCATGAGTCCACTCACTCACACTCCTTTCGATTAAAACTCACACGCGAGTTTGAGTTTGAGTGAGCGCGAGGATAGTGTAGCATGGTGTGTTTGAGTTGAGTGAGTTTGAGTCCGACTGAGTTTGAGTACGCCTGAGGCCGAGTGACTTCTGAGTTCATTTTGAGTTTTTAGTACATTCTGAGTTTGGGTACATTTTGAGTACTGAGTACATTTTGAGTTTGAGTACACTTTGAGGTTTGAGTACATTTTGAGTTTAAGTATATTTTGAGTACTGAGTACATTTTGAGTTTGAGTATATTTCAAACTTTGAGTACATTTTGAGTTAGAGTTTTGAGTACATTTTGAGTTTGAGTACATTTGGAGGTTTGAGTATATTTTGAGTACTGAGTACATTTTGAGGTTGAGTAACATTTTGAGTTTGGAGTACATTTTTAATTGGAGTACATTTTCAGTTGTGAGTACATTTTGAGTATAGGTACATTTTGAGTTTGAGTACATTTTGAGTTCTGAGTACACATGAGTAGCGTAGGAGGCAGATATGGTTGGCGGTTAAGTTTCATGTGGCGCTTTTGGATCGCAATTCAGGTTAGCTACGGGTACGGTAGCATTCGCGATGCGTATGATCGGTGGGAAGGAGGAGCAGCCTGGAGTGTGAATTATAATCGACTGGGAGGGTCTTAAAAAGGGTTGTGGCACCTTTTCCTCTTGATGGACCCTCTAAGTAGGTGGGAGAGGGTGGTGGGAATCACACGGCGCCGCTTTCTTGCTGGTTGTTCACCTGCTTCTGTTAATAGTTTGATTTGCTATGGTGAAAAAGGAAAAGGCACCGGGGGAAAGAGGCGGCAGGTGTCCTCTCTGCTGTTTGAAATGAGTTGTCAACTGAACTGACTGGGCGAAGCCCGCTTAGATAGAATAATGACCGCATATTGAGATTGATTGTGTGAAAATTCAGAGATGTCGCTAAGGTGTGTAAGGTATTAATTTAAAGGTCCCGATCAACGGAATCACGCGAGGTAAATTGAAAAAATGCTTCTTGTGTGTAGTCATCAGAAAGTCCTATTAAGTCGTAACTTTTGTTAAAATTCATAATGATGCCACGAGGGCGTGTGGGGAATGATATTAAAGTTCTAGATGACCTTTATTGAGACCTCATTGAGACCTTCAATTTCATGCGCCACACGCCCTAGAGCTATGAATTTGAATTTTTACCGAATCTATGAGCAGCCATGAATAGGTCATAAAATAACTATAACGCATTTTTGCGTCTATACCTTGAATAATATTCCAGGTCAACTATATGTTGACTACTGCGCACATTTTGAGTAGTGATTGCATTTTGAGTTTTAGTGCATTTTTAGTTCTGAGTCCATTTTGAGTTTGAGTCTATTCTCAGGTTTGAGTACAATCTGATATTGAGTACATTTTGAGCTTTGAGTACATTTTGAGTTTCAGTACATTTTGAGTTCTGAGTACATTTTGAGTTTGAGTACAATTTGAGTTTCAGTTTCGAGTACTGAGTACATTTTGAGTACTGGCTACATTTTGACCTTGAGTACATTGAGTTTTTAAAAAAGTCCGAGTGAGTTCTGAGTTTTGCGCTGAATGTGAGTTCGAGTTTGAGTGAGCGCAGGTCTGCTGCTCAGCATTGATTGTGAGTTTGAGTGAGCGGTCATTCGAAAAAAATCTGTGAGTGAGTTTGAGTGAGCCGCGCCAAATTTGCCGAGATATGCCCTCTGCTGCGTTACAGGTCTGACCGCCGCCGTAGCCAGTTGCTTCGAAGCCACTGGCGACTGAACTGGGGGCCATGGGTTAATGGGCGTATTCATGGGAGGTTGTGCCTGTTACTATACCAGGGTGGCCAATCCTGCTCTGGTGAGGGAGTGCGGTCCCGGCAAAGGTCGCCGGGGTCAGGCGCCGCCCCAAGCCCCATTCTGCAATTCCATCAATACGCGGAATTTTTTTCCGGTGGGAATTGTCCGGCACCGGTATTCGAACCACGGTCCTTCTGCACGCAAGGCGGACGCTCTACTTCTACGCCACCGCCACACCATCGCAAGGACAATTAACATCGTAAGCACGGGACAGCAGGAGAACCAACTCTTATTGCGCCAAGGGCTCACGGTACTACATGGCAGCCGACTGAGCCTTTCAGGTCAGCTTGTTCGTTTCACCAAAAGTGATGGTGAAATCAGGAACATTCGATAAATTTTGACACGTTTGATTACGACTTCCCGTCTTCAGGTTCATCCTGGTTGATCTTATCCAGAATTAATTTTGTCGTCACCCTTGCACCATATTTATTGTATTGTAACGCGACCGCGAATGTAACCCTAGAAATGAATTTTTATTGCACCCAGAAAGAAAAAAATACAATCGCGAATGTAACGCAAAGGGTAACGTTTTCACATCAAAGGAAGAACCGCCAAAAAACGCACATGAGGCAAGCGGAAGCATGGAAAAGAACATTTATTTTTACACACTGGGACTAGGCGCTTACCGGTGAGACTTTTGAGTTGGTTCGTGGAATGTCCATATCGAGCGACATCGCTTGTTTTGAGCAGCACCAGTACAACACTGACCGCCTTTAGGTGGTTGCAATATTCTGTGGCGAAATATGCAACATGCTTGTGCTATTTGACATGGCGGCTGTGGCGGGGCCCCCAGAATCATTTTCGGCCGGGCTCTCACGTGAAAAAGCGCTCCGGCTGTAGCCGCTATCCGCACATGGTCGACCCATTCACGTCGAGTCTTGGGCCCGCTGCTGAATTGCCCATTTCTTCAGCCATTAAAATGGTGTATCGCTTGAAGCAGGCGTCCTACTGAGTGCGACCAGCTGCCACCGCAAGTGAAGCTGAAGAGGAGTCGAAACACCTCACGGCCACGAAAATCACTGAGGCCTCCACACAGCACGACCCAAAAACAAAGCAAAGCGCCGAACATGCTGCACACGCCCAAAACAAAATGAAGAGTGATACTCTTGCCGTGTAGTGGATCCAAGCGGCTGTGGAACAACGTACCAACGTAGAACGCCACATGGCTGAAACTGTAGCCGTCGATGAGTATCGGGTGCATCGTTGCACTGTTTAGGCAACTTGACTTTTGGTGTTCGGTTTTAACATTAGGGTCGATTTCAGATTGCAAAGAATACAAAAAAATCCCTTGCGATCTCCACTAAAGTGAAATCAAGGGAGGGGGGAAGCAATGGTATAGGTGTATTCAAAGATTGTGAGTTTGTCTCTTGCCACATGGCATGAGCTGATTGGGCGCCGGCGAAGCTCCGGTGGGAGGAGCAATCACACGCTTAATGAAGCAGTGGTGCTCCTATCTTGCGTTGAACCGGATTAAAACCATTTGCATGACCCATTTTGCCACAGTTTGGGGTACTGGCATGGTAAGTACACCAGGTAAGTATGCCGTTTCTTGCTTCGAGTGACCACTAGACCCCATAAGCCTAGCGTCGAGAGCCCGTGGGTGGTTGAGTGCAACACAAATTATAACTCGTGTACAATGAGCTTCTGCTTGTGCTTGACGATTGTCGTAGCGGACAGGGAGCGTTCCACAAATCTTTCAATAATCTTATCTTATTTTAAACCGGTTTTGTACAGTACACGCTCTTCTTTTAGCACGCTGTACGTTCTACTGCAAAGCGTTGGAAAACCAGTGTGCCGGTACTGTACTACCGTGACTACAGGAGACGGCGACAGCCAAAACCGCTAATGTGCTTAGATCCTACGCGTTACAATCGAGTGAATTCGAAATTGCACTGCGAAAGTAGAATTAACTGAGTATAGAACACATTACTTTTACCAATAACCCCCCTTCCTGAGGCCGGCTAAAAAAACGCT
This sequence comes from Haemaphysalis longicornis, assembly GCF_048455015.1. Taxonomy (NCBI): domain Eukaryota; kingdom Metazoa; phylum Arthropoda; class Arachnida; order Ixodida; family Ixodidae; genus Haemaphysalis; species Haemaphysalis longicornis. The sequence goes on along the minus strand of NW_027526361.1, from coordinate 174,130,548 downwards.
ACCTTTGCCGAGATGCCCTCGTGAAAGGACGCGGTCGGCGTCGGAGTTTCGCTTAACATTTCTTGTAAAACGTTACCATCAACGTTTCCTTATCTTTCTTTCTCTTTAGACTAGCGCAGCGAACTCGGGGCTATTCCCTGCGAGATTTAATTCCACTGCCGTTGAACTCTAAATGGCTTCCAGCCCACTGTCGTTTCTGCTTCGGAAAATAGCGTCGTGCTTACTTTGACAAATACCAAGGCAGCAAACCAAAAGCAGATCCAGACGGAAAAGTCCGAGTTCTAATGAGCCGCGCCTCGCGGTAAATCTCCTGCAAGCTGCCGTGAAATGAGTGCTGCAGCTTGGAAGCGCCGTTTTCACTCCATTGTCTGGACAGGAGCTGATCCCATCCTCCTCTTGCGTCGTGTCTCCCGGGCAATTACGGCTTGTTAAATGTCCCAGTGATAATCTACAAGGCTGTGCACTAAAGTTTTTTTGCTGTAAAAGATGAGCTCGCTGTAACGTAGTGTTTTTGCTCACTGATATCGGACAATTAGTAAATGTCCCGTCGGCCACTTGAGATAATCATGATAGACGGTGGACCTATTGACAAAGAAACTCTAACACGATGCAGTTAGTCTAAGAGTTGATAGCGCGTAGGGCCGTAAGTTGTATATGGGTCATTCCAGAGGTCGCGTTAACGACGCTCTGGTAGCTGCATTCAGAGCTTTGGCAAAGGGTGTTTGCGGCATTTTGTTGCATGTTCAGCGTTTAATGTTGCCAGGGCATAAAAAATGAATCAAAAGTCGTTTCAGCTTGCAATATTGAAGCCCAAATGTTTTTTTATCGCCTCAACACATGTAGAAACCATGTTTCGAAAAATTTTATCGAAGTCATTTGAGTGGTGTCCAAGCAGTGTCACGTCGTCGTCGTCGTCGTCGTCATCATCATCATCATCATATCTATGCCCACTGCAGGGCAAAGGCCTCTCCCACTAATCTCCAAATATCCCTGTACTGTGCTAAGTGCGACCAATTTAAACCCCCAGGCTTCTTGATCTCATCTGGCCATCTAACGTTCTGCCGCCCGCTGGCATGCTTGCCTTCTCTAGGAATACACTGTTTCCCTTAATCAACAAGGGTTATGTTCCCTTCGCATTACATGCCCTGGCCGCACCAATTTCTTCTTAATTTATACTAATCGTCCTTACCACGCGTTTGTTCCCTGACCCACTCCGCTCTCTTCTTGTCCCTAATGTTACACCTATCACCTTCCGTTCCATTGCTCTCGGAGTCGTCTTCAATTGAAATTCAACCCTTTTAGTGACCTTCCAAGTTTCTGCCCTGTAGGTGAGTACCGGTAAGATGCAGCTGTCATAGAATTTCTTCTTCAGGGACAATGGCAGGCTGCCATTCATTATCTGAGAATGCCTGCCGAATGCACGCCACCCCATTCACACGCACGCAGTCTACAGAATACAAAACGCAATGTTTAGAAGTTAAGTTTTGCCTTTACTCTTCAAAAAATGTATGCGTTAATCAACCAGATTTAGCGCAAATCCCCAAGGAGGAGTAAGTTTGTGCGAAGGAACGTTTGACATCCACCTCAATGCAGCCGTGCGGCTACAAAGGAAAGCTGTACATCTTTCTCACAAACTTCGCAGTTGAAGAAAAATTCATCCGCGCCCAGGATTCGAACCCGGGAGCTGCGCTTAACCGGAGCAGTTGCCCTACCAGTTGAGCTAACCTGGAGGCTAGCCGTCTGTAGCTCAGGAGAGAATTGATCAACAACTGGAATTAATGGACACGTGTCAATCGACCAGATTTAGGAGAATCCCTAAGGAGGTTTATGTGTGCCTGCACTGAGGTGGATGTCAAACTTTCAGTCTTAAAAATAAATTCGCCACAATGATTTCCTAACTGCGGAAAAAAATTAATGGAGGTAAAACGAGACGCTCGATAATTTGCCGCATTGAGTCCCAAGTTTCATTTGAAATATGGATTCCTCCATCAGACGCGCGCCCGGCGGGTCTACATCTACTTTTATTGGTGTATGATATACTTTTGTGCCAGGTATATGATTCATTATATGTCTCCTTTATATGTAGCTATACTAATATTACATATAAATCGGTATATGCTAAATCGGTATATGCTAAAAAGGTAACACGAAGTATTGTAACAGGGGGGTGGACTCTGGACGGTGCAGTCTCCTCGGAAGTTCAAAGAGAGCGGGCGCATGCTTTGTGATGAGCGAAGTTGACCATTACGGAGGGGTGGGCAGAACTCCAGATGAGGCTAATTTTCTCGCGAGGTAAATTTGGCTAGAGTAGCTCAGAATAGAGGGGGGGGGGACATTTCCTAATAAGAATACCCTAGAACCCTAGAAGCACCCAGAGGAGTGCTGTACCAGAGTTTCCCCAGTAGAAGAGAGGTGCAAACGTAAGGTGTGAGGCTCCCTGAGACTCAAACAGCATTTCGTCACCACACAGGGATTTGGCAACCCTGGTTGAGTGCATTTGCCACAACCTCGCAAGTGAATTTACAGCAGGCGCTATTGGCGTCAGTCACCAGCTGCTTAATTGTCCCTACCCAAGGCGGCGGGAAGGCAAGCAATTATTTAAAAGGCGCAAGGAGCCTCCGGGTCCGGACAGGCCGCCACTGGGAATTATTTATTGCTACGTTCAATACTCGAACTATTTCTAGCGAATCCAGTTTATCGGTTATTTTACATGAGCTATCTTTCATTCTGTGGGACGTCATGTGGTTGAGTCAGGGACGAAGGGTTGGTGAGGGATTTGTAGTGTACCCTACCGGTGATATTTTTTGTTATCGCGGGCACTCTGAAACACATCAGTTAGGGGAAGGGTTCTTGGTTCATAGGGCTGTAGCAGGACAATATTGTAAAAACTTGCAGCATTATCAAGCGTGTACCATCTATTGTTATTGAGCTCAACAAAAAGCACAAGTAGAATGTGGCACAGATCTATGCGCCAACATCCACTTCCGATGAGAAGCGCCTCCGGCTGCTCGGCGCAGCGGTCCGCAAAGCGGCATCACACGCACGCGCCAACTTCGCCCCGGTGCTGAAATCGGCGTGGTAGCTCCTACAGGCGTCACGGATTACTTTCCCGCATGAATTTAGAACTCAAGATTACCGACTCATGCGCAACCCTTCTTCCAAAGGAGACCTACATAAAGGAAATGTTGGCCGGATCGTATCAACGCGCCTCCTAGAAATGCCGACGGGAAGCAACGAGCGGCGTTCTAGTGATGCGCGGGCACTGCGTCGCCACAATTTTTAAGCTGAATCTCCACTTGCTTGTGTGTCGGGTGTATCCGAATACCCGTCTTTGCGATACAGTGCCATTAAACCAACAACAGAGTGCTCCTGCAGAAAATGGCCAACCCAATATGACGAACAATCTACGGCTGTGCCTTAGACGCTGCCTTGGCTAAAAGTTCTGACTAAGGGCAAATACAAAACGCGCAAGCCGAGAAAATTTCGCATGACAGGCAGGCAGTACCACGCCGCCTCTGACATGAAAGGTTGCGCTTGCGTAGCTCGCTCGAGTCAAACAGCGGCGGAGGACATGACCTCCTCAGATTCACTCAAGATTCCTCCTCAGATTCACTCAGATTCACTCAAGAGGCAGGGCGAAGGCCTCTCCCACTGACCATCGACCACTCCTGTCCTGCCCTCCTCCCGTCCGCAGTTTGCCCCCAGGCTCCTTATTTCATCCCTCAGCAAGACTTGTTGACGGGCTAGTTGGTCTGATACTTGAGAAACTATGACGATTGCGCATAAGGGTGACACGCAGAGGTCCCACAGCCGAGGTCCCACAGCAGAGGTCCCATGGAGGTCCCGCAGAGGTCCCACGCAGAGGTCCAACAGCCGCAGAGGACGAGCGCTCGTCCTGTTGCCTCTCTCTGTCTCTGTGTCACCATTGTACGCAATCGTCATGGCTTTCCAAACTTCATCCCTCCATCGGGTTATTAGCCTTCCCGTTCTTCTGGATCCATCTCTTGGTATCCACTTTGTTACACTAATTGTTCACCGGTTGTCGGTGCGTCTCACTACATGGCCAGCCCAAGTACATTTATTCTTCTTTATTTCAACTATGATATCGTCAAACCTAGTTTCTTCTCTGATCCAGGTCGCTTGTTCCTTGTCCCTGACTGTCATTCCAAACTATATTCCTTCCATGGCCAGTTGAGCCGACGTAAGTTTGCTTGCCAGTTGGGTAGTTTCTGCTCGCAAGGTTCCAGCTCCGTGTGTCGTCACCGGGTTGCCCTGGTTGCAGATTTTTTTCTTTTGGGTGATAGAGGTAGCCTACTTTTAAATATTTGGGAGTGCTTGGCGAGTGCTCCCCAGCCCAGACCTATTCTGCGCGGGATTTTTCTCTCCCTGTTGGGGTTGCACTAATCATCAGGCCGAAGTAGTTGAAATCTGTTACTTGTTCTAGCGTTTCGTTTCTTAAGCTGAAGAAGACGTTCTTGGCATGTTTATTCCTCATTACTTCATATTTACTCAGATTTATTTTGATTTTCACGGCCGTGTTTTCTCATTGTGGGTCCTCAAGCATTGTTTGCATCTGTTCTACAGTGCCACTCAGCCAGACTATATCGTCCGCAAACCTCAAATTGCTCGAGTATTTCCCGCTTCCACGGCTCAAATATTCCCTGTTTATCCATAATACTATGTTTTTCAGTCATGCTTTCTAAATACCCCCCCCAGACGTGCTGTGAATAGTTTCGGAGGGATGGTTTCCCCCTCTCTTACTCTCTTCCGTATCGAAAATTTATCGCTTTGTTTGTGAAAGGTTATCCTGCCCGTGCGTTCCTTATAGGTGTCTTCTGGATGTCTAATGTAGGTTTCCGGTATTGTCTGGTCTTTTAGTGCTTCTGAAACAGCTGCGGTGGGTACAGCATCACACGCTTCTTCGTAATCTATGAATGCCTTGTAAAAGGGTTTAGTGTATTCTGCGGATTTACCTATCGCTCAGTTGAGGCATGGATTTGATTCGTGATTGATTACCCTTTTCTAAACTCAGCCTCTGGGTTTACTGGAATCCAGGCTGTCACATTAGCGGCTAACTAAAACTTTGGCAAACAGCTCATAAATTACCCGCAGTAGACGAATGGATCTGTAATTCTTCAGTTCTTTTGGCCTTTCTTTTTATAAGAATCAGAATAATGTTAGCGTTCCTGCAGGCTATGGGCACTTTTTGAGTCTTCAATCATTCCAACAATCGTACAGCGAGGTTTTCCAGTACGACATTTCCTCCCTCCTTCAAACTATCTACGGTTATGCCCTCGTGACCTGCAGCTTTTCCTATTTTGATGCGCTTGAGACCCCTTTTAACTTCATCATTAGTTGCTAGTGGGACATCGAATGTTGAGCTTGTATTCTCAGTACTTTCCCTGGTATAACGTCACTAGCTACAACCTGGTGTAGCATCGTTCTGCTACCTTAATTATCTCGTCGTAGTTCGGCGTAATGTTTCCCTGCTCATCTCTGAGTACGTACATCATGTCTTTCCCGATGGTTAGCCTTAGATTAGTTCATTTCAAGGTTGTCCCTATTTGCAGCGTTTCCTCTACCACTGCCATGTTATATTCACGAATTTATTTTGCTTTATTTCTGTTAACCAGTATTTATAGCTCGGCTAATTCAATTCAATTCACCGTCCTTGACACATTTATGTTCTTACGTGTAGCAATTAGTTTCTTTGTACTTTTCCAGTTTCCGGATAGTTTTTCAGTTTGTTCTCTGCATGCTGCTTCTCCCACAGCCGCTGCTATTTTACTGAGTGCCGATGTCAGCTTGTCATTTAGCCGGTCTACACTGACATCGTTCTGCTTGTTCAAAAAAGGGAATTTGTTTTGGAGAGTTATTTTAAACTCCTGCGATCTGGCTCTGTCTGATTCCATGCGGTGCTTCTTTGTTTGCGCGAATATCGTTCTTTCTCTTTTAAGATTCCTTAGATTGCATCTAACCATTCTAAGATCGTTGCTCCGAATCTTACTTAGCACGCCTACGTCTTGCACGGTAGCATTATGGTAACTGAGAATGAAGTAAACTTCGTTTTTGGTTGTACCTTCGGGACTTTTGCATTTCGATTTCATATTCTTTCTTTTGTAGAAGAAAGATTTATTATGCTTAGTTTATTTCTCTCGGAAAATACTACCAGCGTGTATCCTCGACTGTGCGATTGTCTATCCCGAAATTTCCCACTGACCTTTCTCTCATTAGCTTCTTACCGACATTTCGGTCAGAGTCTCTCATCACAATCGTGAACTGCGTTGTTTTTCTTCGTTGATGACTCGATGTCCGTGTTGAGCTATCTACGTGTCCATCATCATAGCTTGGGGTTGTCGCATAGACCTGTACTATGTCTAACCTCTATCGCTTGTTTAGCTCCATCATAACACCCGATACTCTCTCGCTATTGCTGAAAAACACCACGTTTCCTGTTATTTCTTTGTGGAAATAAAATTACCACCCATGTACTTTCTTTTCTGGGCGTCCACTGTATCATAGAATATGCCAGCTATTGAGCTCCATGAACCCTTTTTCTGTCCTATCTTCGCTTAACCCTATAATATCCCACGGAATATCAAAGAGCTCTTCTAGTTGTACAGCTAAGCTTCCCTCGCTAGACAGAGTGCGTGCGTTGAAAGTTCTAGGGTCAAGTTCCAAAGGCCGCCTGTATGGACGCAGAGATTCTTAGCGCCTTCTGCTGTATCATTGTCCTGACCGCCGCCGCGGACAGGTTCTCTACGGCTTCTGGGGCTGAGGACCCAGAGTGTAGTTGATTATTCATGGGAGGTGGCGCTCAGTTACTACACCAGAGCAGCCAGGTCTTTCTCTGGTGGGGGAGTGCTGTTTATGTCCCTAAGAGCCTCTCTAGTATGGTTGAACCTTTGTAGTATAGCCCCTTAGGTGTTCCGGATGATGGATAGTTCCGGAGCAGGCAGCACTCCATACTTGCATGGATTGGGCATAGGGAGCCAGACGAAAAAAAGCGAGAGAGAGAGAAAACTTTCCCGCTGACGACATTCTCGCGCACGTCTGTTGTGATACTAACCCCGCGTTTGTCGGTATTTCTTTTTAAACGGGAGGACCTGAAGGAATAAGCTGACACACTGGGTAAATGTTGCTTGACAGACGCCTGGCCGTTGGAAAGGTAAGCCACTGCCATGGTCATGTGTATAGCTATGAAAAAATTACTAGTTTGAAGCTCAGGAGGTCAAAAAAATCGCGCCAATCCACCCCGTGAATATGGTTGGAAAGCAAAGCTGTAAACAGCTCCCATAACGATTACTCATGCGACGTCACTTAAATTCACTCACATCGCTCTACAAATAGCAAAACCAGGGAGCAGTGAAATGCACTTAACCACACCATTTATTACTTCAAAGGGATATTCTTGCTAAGGTTAAATCAATGCATGAAGCATGAACGGTGTTTGGTTGAGTTGTATTGTTGTAGCACAAGAGGGGAAACTTTTTTTATAAAATTAAAGTAAGCTCCAACCCGGTGTTAGACGATCTGTCTTCTCCGTCTCTGCGCCGCGGACGGAGGCGATGAGATTTGCGGCAGAGAAGATAGAGGAGGAAGAAATACTTCTTTTCTGATTTCTGAACGGCCCGGAGTGCAGCCATAGGGCGTGATTCCTTCTTCTGTGGGGCCCATATGCAGACCGCGCTGCCCGTGTTCTGTCCACCCGCTGAAGCTGGGTAGGTAGAGAGGGTCTGGACAGCAGCATCTCCCATTGCTCTGGTTGGGTAGTTGGCGGAAAGAGAGGGTGCTCAGGGCTTAAGTCGCACACCGCGATTACAGGGAGGAGTGTTCCTACTTCTGAGCAAAATTTACATTCAGCGTCGTAGCGATTCGGATGCATTAGGTGAAGACGAGTAGGCTGTGGGAACGAGCCAGGATTGTATGACCCGTAGGGTAGTTTGTTGGTCTCTGGAAAGGTCAGGGTAAGACGAAGGTACGGTTTGTCTCAGAAGGCGATAATGCTGGGTTATCGCCCTGAACGTGACAAGCGGGTGACTGTCTTCGTGCAGCTCCATAGCACGGGAGGTATAAGCGCAGGCTTGTTGGGTGGGCGTATTTGTTGCCCTCCATTGAAGCGTGAGGGGGTGTCCAGATGAGCTGAATGGAACCGTTTGGGGAGTGGTTTTTTAGCACGCACAGTGCAGGTCAGGACACCCAACCCTACTGGTAATTTCAGTAGGCTTGCTGGGAATCGATGACTACCCTCCGAACCCCTGGTTGAGCGAGAGCCAAGGTGGTGGCTGCCTCTTCTGCTGCCGTCATTTCGTGGGTCCTAAGCTAGGTACATGCAAGGAGGTTGGTTCTGGAGGTAGCCACAATGATGGCGTATTGCTGCCCTCGATCTTTGGAGGCGTCTGTGTAGATAACTGCATGATCCCCACCGAGGGTGGTGTTTAGCGCTTGAGCCCGTCCTTGACGGCGACCCTCATCGTGTGAGGGGTTCATATTTCTAGGCAAAGGGAGCATCTTTAGTTCTGGTCACCAAGAGTCTGGGAGTGCGTCAAGCGGAGTGACATTCTGGGCTGCCCAGCCAACCTGGTGAAGCATGCGGTTACCCATCGAAGTTCTGATTCGGAACTTCTCGTTAGAAAGATGGCCTTCTATCAGCTCTTCCACCGTGCTAATCAGCCTCTGTGGGGACGCACTCAAGGGAAGACCAATGGCGTGCTCGACCGCCTTTCTAATCATTATATAAAGCATCTCTATGTCTTCCTTGTCGAGAAGAAGACAGGGGGTTGACGTAAGTAACTCTAGAGCGGGCAAAAGCTTCAATTAATCGAAAGGTACCGGATTCCTTTAGGCCTCGCTTCTTGGTGGCAACTCGCCTGATCATGTGTATGGTTTGAATAATGCTGTTTTTGAGGCGCTGCAAGGAGACGCCACTCTTGGTGTTAGCCTAGAGATGTAGGCCCAGGATCTTGATGCTGGGGCTTGGAGTGATGGCCTGGCCATCAAGGAGTATTTCAATGTATTCCTTGGTTTGGAGTGAGGCCGGATGACAAGGAGCTGGGGTTGTTTTCGTGAACATTGGAAGCCACAGGCTTTAGCACATTGGCGTACTAAAAGTGAGATGCCATGCATTGGTGTGAGCTTCCTTTAATTTTTGTAACTCTTAGCACATGAGCAAGGTGCGCACCGGGCCTCTAGACGGGCTTGAGTGGTCGCGTGACGCTTTCACGTGGCATTCAGCGAGAAGGCAGGGGGGTAAACCCGTAGATGTGTTTGGTGAGAACACTACCGGTCTTCCCAGTCACCGCGTGGGCTCGTAGCTAAATCGGTAAGACAACGGGCTCTCGCTTTGTTAGGCTATTTGTTCCAGGTTCGATTCCCGGCGGTGGCAGTGAATTCTTTTATTTGTTTTCTGGTGACACCAATGGTCGCGAAAGAACCCTTGGGGGGTAGAGGTAAAAAGCTTTGCTTTAAAAGAAGCTGGCCATGAGAAGCTCAGCTTCTAGGCGGACGCTCAGTTCACGCTGCTGCGTCTAAGAGTGCTCGCCATGAATGTAAGCTTCTCGAACGTACGGTGACTGTTTGTTTACGTTTCGGCTTCTGGCTGTAACATTCCTAAAAAATTGCCCTAGCGAGCTTTTTTAACTTGCCAAACTATCGGAACAGCAACACGGTAACACGAGTGTGGCCTGTAAAGGGTGACCTTGTCGCGTAAGTTAGGTACGCTTCTTTTGTTGGTGTGCGACTTACCGCGCGCGGCTGTCCCCGCGCCGAAATGACACTGGTTACAGCCAATGTAACCAGCGCCATTAGACAGCGAAGCTCTGTGCTCTGAAAATTCCCTTGCCGAGTCGTTTACGCCCCAGGTGAGCTACGGTTAAACGTAGCAGGTAAGGCAGCAGGGGCAGTGTGGATGCATACTCAGAACGCCGCCCTTGTTTTCTTGTCAGCCTTCTTTGGCGATGCCGTGATGCATTTCGCCCACCGCTGCCGTGCTCTGTTTGCCCCTGGGCGAATCTGTACACGTTGCGCTACATTATGATGTGGCCTTCCCAACTACCAACGTGTATAACTGCGACAGAGAGGAAAGCGTTTTCTTTCTACTGGTACTGAAAAGACCGTAATTCATGCCGGCATTATGATCCTGAACAACAATTCAGATATGAACATAGATGGCGTGCAACTAAAAGCAAAGTTTACCGGTCTTTTAACGCGCAATTTGACGCCTTCACGCTGAAAGCCATTGCGCCTTGTCATCAAGCCAAAATATTGGGAAAGAACATTGTATCACATAAAGCAGCCCTTATTGGGGCGACCTGGGCGAGATGGGAGAGCCCGGTGGTAGCGGGGGCCAGATAGTTTCAAAATCGGCGTTGGTTGACGTCCTAGCCCATTCTGCGGTGGAGGGTAACGAATTTGCCCACCAGCAGGCCTGAGCACTGACTTACCGGGCCACGTCCACAGCAGAGGCAAAAAACCAACCATTGCTTACCTACAGGGAAATAACCACTTATTACAGGCACGACAGGAGGACGCTACCAGCACCCCACGCAGCACTCACGAAGGAACAGCAAACTATATACCGGCAAATCCCGACAGAGTCCTTTCCGCACCCCCGTCTACTCAACCGCATGTTCCCAAACCTATTCGAAGAAGCTTGCCCAATCTGTAAAAAACTAGGCACTCCAGCACATGATAGGACAGTGTAGGTTTAGCACGAAGAACCCGCCCCCCTTACCCGAGTCTCGCCCCACCAACCCCGCTCTACCCTTTAACGAGAGATGGAGGATCTTGCTGACCAGCCCCGCCCTGGAGGATCAGCTACTACTGGTCACCAGGGGCCAGGCGGCGAGAGCAGCATATGCATTCCCGTGAACAGGGAACCACCTCCGTCCAGTGTGGAGTTGGCATAAAGTTTCTTCTCTCTCTCTAGACATGGGATTACTTGACGCCAACCTGACTAAGTCACATTGCATCTGGACTTCATTACTTGGAACGTAACGGGTTTGAATCCCCACATATACAAGGTCATGGGCTGCTGTTCCAATACGTGAGCAATAATTGATATTACCTGTAATCACATGACCTTGTCATTAGGTGTAACCTCATGTAATTAGTTGTGTTCTGACTGACCTATATTGCCGCTCGGTGCTTACCTCTGCACAGTTACCCATATGGCAGTCGAGCTGCACGGACGCAGACGAACACGCACACGACGACAGCGTATACTATGGCAGGGAAAAGTCGCCAGAGCTCCACTCCAACCTTCCACAGCCCAGTTTCCGCAGCTGAAGTCACACGACTTGTGTACCATTCGTGCTGATGCTGATGACCACGCTCGCTTCGCGCGTTCCACGACACATGTAACGCTTTCGCATTCATCAAAACTATTAGCGAATTTCTTCATTGACATGCATGGATATCTGATCCCGCCATTGCCTCCACACACGCTCGATTTGCTTGTCTTCAGGTCGCGCATTGTGTGGCAAGTACCTTTGGCTCTGGTGAAACTACGTGTCCCATCGTCGATGACTTCACAAAGATGGATATCTGGTCGGCTTTTCCTTTTCTCTTTCATTTCCCCTCATCGATAGATCTGCAAGCTCCTCTGACGCATTGTGGATATTGTAACTTCGGCTGGCAACCCGGGACACTGCCGGATGACACAGGGCTACTCTAGCGGATGTTGTTATCATGGTGAAACTTCTAGATTTGTCCTATGTACGCACAGAGCGTTTTAAATAGTCGTTACGTTTCTCAATTTTGTCTTTCCCCAACTGCTCCCCCTCACGATCGTGATCATCCGGTGGGCACTGGCCTGTACGAGGAGCACGCTTCGCCGGCAATTTTTTCCCTTGCATTTGTTCACCGACATTGCCAGCAAAGGGTGGTATTATGAATTTTTACCGTAAAACTGTCTGTAAACTTCACCCATGCACTCCGTGTAGACGGTTAACCAGCGCGTTACGTATGACGCGTGGCGTACGCATTTACAAGTAACCTGCGGCCGGTGTTCGTCATTGCCACGTTGGCGCTGCACCGCCTGCACCGATTCCGCCCTTGCTCGCCGTTGTCGTTCGATCGGTGCTTCACGCAGTAGCTTTACGCGTGTGCGCTCTGCTACTTGGCGTACTTTTAATGGAAAGCTGTACTCATCTCGTCCAGCGGTTTCGCTGTCGCCTAGGATTTCAGCTTCATTTGACCGTAGCTGCGCTGCACGTGACTCATCACGCCGTGGTACGCCGTCAGCGGCGTCCTCTAGGTGCCCGGCGCCATCGCCAGTGCAAGCCTGGCGCATGCTCCCTGCGAAGCTGGTTCGTCGCCTGGCCAACTGACTAGCCGTGTGCATGCGGACATGGCGATTGGTAACAGCGATGCTGGGCTGTTTTTTCTCTCCGACCATTGCGCAGGAGGTTGAGCCATCGGTGGAAAGCGGCGTCTGACCACCCCTCGTATATCGCCGGGCGAGGTGCTTCACTGGAAGAACGCCAAGCGCGCGAAGCTAGCGCCGGACACCGAGGAAGTGCGAGGCTTTCGGCTCGGAAAAACCTGGAAGCCTAACCACAATCGTGGGCAAGTGCCGGATTTGGGCGAATAGTATAACAATTACAGCTAAATAGTAGGTAAAACCAGTGAAACCAAGACTTAACCAGGCAAAGCCAGGCTTTGCAGGTTTAGGGTTAGCTGACCTAACCGCAGCCATTTTTTCGCTCCCTCCGATGCACCACTCCCACTTACCCGCGCCGGTACATGCAAGATGCAAGAGTGTAGCTACGCTATCTATAAACCAAAGAAATATCCCCGTACTTCTTACTTATTCCTTCTACCTTGTACCTCCAAACTAATCTGTTTTGCGCATGCGCATAGACTTCTGCATGACGAGCTTGATGTGTCCACGGAACCACCGTGTTTTCTTTGCGCCTAGGCATTAACAAAAGGTTTGCTTTAACGTCTCTTACAGAGCCCAAGTCGCTGCTGTGGGCTATGATAGTTCAGAACGTTTTCCGCGGAGTGTACAACGTTTGTTATGCACGTGTGTTGTTCCAGCGTTTTTTGCTCCTTTCAGTTGATGCAGAAAAAAATCCAGGCCATGTGACATATTGAGCAGTAAAAAAGGAATAATGCTGCGCAGCTCCCCGATCAGCCGTCGCTATTGGCGGTGAGCGCGAACAGAGGCGGCGATGCGAAGCGCGCCTCCGTGACGTCAGCTAAGGGATTCTCGCATTTGTCGTCTGCTTCACTCAGGATCGCTCTCCCTGCTGTTTCTTTGCGCTCGGTCAACGACTGATGCTTGTCCGCACCAGAATTGGCGTGTGGGTAACTTTTTATCATAATAATAGGCTTAAAATCGCATACACTAGCTCATGGTGTCAATTAAAGTATAGTTTTGGATACCGCTGCGGGAGAAACATTGCCGGCGCCACCCCATTCCTTGCGAAGCCGGTCCTGTGCGGAGCGCGAAGAGTCGGAGCTAGGCGTCAGCTTCTCATGTAAGCATTCGAACAAAAGGAACAGTCATCTGCTAATAGCCGACAACAGCGAAAATGGAATGCCAAAACAAATTCTAGGCCTTCAGGGATGTCGGCTTTGGCAGAAGTCATCACGATTCCCGGTAATCATTTTAAGGTAAAACAGTTTTTGCAACCTTACCAAACGTTCGAACACGTTTTGTCACATCACTTTACGTTGTCAAGGCATGAAAGTTTACCGACATGCACTATAGACTGCAAAAACTGTAGGTTGAGTTCCAAATAAAGTGTGTATACATACGTGCGTTCTGATTCTATACAAGGCATCTAACCAGTATGGAGGTTTATTGAGCAAAACGAGTCACGTCTTCGTTAAATTTATAGTAACACATATAGACCTGGAGGGATATTTGGGAACATTTTGGACACCCATATCTTCCCTACATTCGAATATGCGTTATAGGAAAACTGCACTCAAGAGGAGGAGGAGGAGTAGGGGACGGAGGGGAAAACTTTGTTTAACAATTAAATCGATCTGGTTAGTGGGCCGGGTCCTCAGTCCCGGACAACAGAGTAAAAGTAATTTTCTTCTAATTATAGAATGCCATCCTGAGGAGAATATGATGTGTTCTTCGCGCCTGGAAGGGTTGAAAAGCAATAAAGAGCTACTTGGAATTCTTCTTCGGTTTCGAGTCTTGTAATATATGCAGGTATACTATTTATTACGTTAGTTAGCGAGCATATCACGCCTTCAACACCGTAATCATGTCATCATTGTTCGAGTTGAGAGTCAGTTCGTTATGATAACGATATAATTACGATAGAAATTCGGAGCACAAAAGCCGCCTTCGAGTACTGTGGACCACGTTGTTTAGGGCGCGATCGCGGTGGCGTAGCACAAACCTTCTCATTGTATTTGCATGTGAATAAACAAAGCACGCTGCGGATATGCACCTTTTTGCACGCAGCTGTAATGAAAGCCAATTTGTGAAGAAGGGAATGTATGCCATACAAAATGAAGGAAATATCCACACGACCTTTGTGAGGCTCCCAAACATCCCGAAACCTCCTAATAAGAAGTTGGTGACGGCTCAGAACAATTAATGCGTTGGGCAGAAAAAAAAAGCAAGAAACATTAATCCGATCCAAGACAACAACGAAAGAAACAGAAGAAAGCCGCTTTATTTCCTGCTGTGCGATGAGCGTGTAGAGACCGCTGCTTGGTACGTGGTATTAGACTGTTGAGTCTTCATAGGAGCATCTCAAAAATACTGCAGAGAAGCCTACGCATTTTGAATACTTATCGAGAAGCTCTGATTGCTGATATTTGCGAATAAGCAAGAAAGGAGGAGTTACACACGATCTTCTGCCTGATACTCTGAAGAAAGTTGTTCTCTATCTCTTCGTGTGTTGCAAAGCTGTGGTGGATACAGCTTCAAATTATTCAGATTCGTCAGAAGCTGGCAAAATAACTGAGTCGCTAGAAATACGCTTTTTAACGCACTACAGCAGCGAAGCGGACGATTTCTAGCCCAGGCCCTTTTGCCCCTCACAAGCGGAGTGTAGCAGAGGACAGCGGCGCGAATCCCTAAGCCGACGTCAGAGCCAGGGGGCGCCACTCAAAGATCTCCCCGCCAATCACAGACACGCCCACGCAGCAGCAATCAGCGTGTGCGATAACAGCAGCAGGGAACTGCTGTGTTTCTTCTCTACACCGTTCTCGCCGCTAAGACCATGTGACATTTGGTTCCATTCGCGTTGTCGACGACGATGACAACGCACTTTTCGTGAAGGTTTTAGCGTTTGATGAGACATATAAGGCTCTCGCCCTGAAATCTTCCTTTCCCCACTGCAACAATGTTTCAGCACGGGTTTTTCAGGGGCACAAAACTAGTCGCATTTACATGAGACGTCACAGCTTCTATTACCTTGGGCATTCAGATAGAGTGCATATTTCTTCATTTTCACAAAGCACTGGTCTCCGTATCCCATGATTTCTTGCTGCAAAAGTTCCGTTGTCTTAACATACTGTTTTCTTGACTGCACATCACGATTTCTCCTCCCCACATCGCATGTGATGGAAAGTAGACGTGCGTGACTCGGGGACACATTTCAGAGGGTACCTGGCGCGTTTGTAGGAGCGCGGTTACAAGAAATGTTTTTTTAAAAGCAACCGACAAGCACAAACGCCAAGTGAACGAAATGAAAGATCGAGAACCGAGGGGACACACGTGCGTGTAGCGTGTGGCATACCACCGGGCTGCACGCCATACGGGACTCCCTAACACCTGACAAGCCACATCGAACAGGGCCCCGCGAAAACGCTGCATGTTGGTTGCGCATAAAGAATGCACGACATCCGCTCCACTTTTCTCTTCTTGAAACTTTCCGTCAATATATTTTCATCATTCAGGCCGTTCGTGTGGTTCCTTGAACCTGCGAACTTCAGCTGTTTCCGGGATAAGTTTTTCAAGTTTTTTGAGTTCTTATATATGGCTCATTCTGTCTTGTTGATGGCTGTCAAGCGGCCTGGAAGGCACGCGATTTTCCTTCGCACCGCGAATGCGCGGTAGGGGGATGAATGGCGGGGGAGGCTGAAAAGCGTGGCCGGTGGGGCTTCGCTGCAGACGCCGGCCGTACTCATTCACCGGAATCCGGCCCCACATGGCGGCCCCCGTACTTTGCGAGTAATCCCGTGCAGGCGCGGCGTCGATCCTGGAAAGCCACGGACCGCCTGCTGCGACGTGTCCGCCGGGGAGAGCTGATGAAATGCGCTCCGCCGAATACGCTTTGCATGCGTTTCTGTCAAGACCATTTATCCTCGGCGACCTGGTTGATGTCTCTTTTCCCCGCGCAATCTCTCTTGCCGTGGTACGGGTCTTCCTCTCTGCGCTCGCTGCAGCAAGCTTTGTGGAACCTTCGCGCCGGGAAGGTTCCTCAAAAGACTTGCTGAGCGTGTTGAAGAATCATTCAGCGGACACCAACGGTGACTTATGCAGAGGCGTCTTTTTTCAGTGAAATCTTTGTCTTTTACTCCTAGTGGCCGATTTTGTGAGTCTACGTTTTGCCACTCTCGCCTATTTGTGTTCTCGACAATAAACGTTTTTCCTGATATGAATATGGCAGGTCCGCTATACCCGAACTACAACAAGATCCGAGCTTGTGCAAGTACAAGCAGGGCGTTTGAATCCTGCCTTAATGCGGGGCACGGGACCCATTCTCTTCCTTACCTGCAGTTTCTCTGCCACATCCAGCGATTCAGATTTCCTGCGATGTAGTTTTCTGTTCCTTACGCACTGCCCTCTTTTCTCACGCCTGGGTACAGGACACGCACTCCTACAACGCGCGCCCAGCTGCGACCTTTCTATCATTGTTTTCTAGTCCCGCCCAACGCATACCGGAGGACTTGTCAGAGAGGAAATAAGTGCTCCACGTGCACTGAAAACCTCCAGCCCCAACCTACACACGAAATACGACGCTCCACCTAGAGAGGGGGGGGGGGGCACAGAGGTGTCATTTTTTCGTTAGTAAAACACAGAAGAAAGATATGCTGTGAAAATATCCGCCGACGCATATACGCATTGAACGCCTACTACGCAGGTGTGATTATAATAACCCACAGAACTTTTCTGGCCCCTCTAACACGACAAAACAGCGTAGTACACCAACACAAGTCGTGAAAATACAATAGTACAGCACAATCGACAGTTGGGCTAGTTGGTGTTTATACATTGCCAAGTAGCGCTTGAAACAGCGCGAAAGCAGCGAAGACAAACACGACGGCGCTAACTCGCAACTCTTTTTGTTACGCATGTAATTCTTTTTGTTACGCATCAACACAAATGTGTACTTACGAATGATCACGTGTCCAGGTCAACCCCTCGATAGTCATCACCAGCCTATCTACGCCCACTGCAGGACAAAGGCCTCTCCCATTGATCTCCAATTATCGCGGTCGTGCGATTACTGCGAGCACTTTATCTCCGCAAACTTCTTGATCTCATCTGCCCATCGAAGTTTCTGCCGCCTCCTGCCACGCTTCCCTTCGGTCGAATCCCGGTGTGGCACGATTCCCACCGGATGAAAAAAATCCGCCTGTTGATGGAATTGCAGAATGAGACTTGGGGTGTGGCCGGATCCGGGCGACCATTGCCGGTAACGCACTCCCTCACCAGAGTATGATTGGCAACACTGGTGTAGTAATGGCCACAACCTCCCATTACTACGCCAATTAACCCTCGATAGTGTGGTTCGATAAACGCAAGATTGCAAAGGTTGCAGGGTTACAATTCAATAAACACACTATTACAATGTTGACATTCAACAAGGCCCACACACACCTAAGTTAATGCACTCGATTAGGAAAGAAATGCCTCTTATTTAAGGCCATGGACGCGTCGCTGACGCAGTGTCCCCGTTCTTTCTACTATAAAATGCTTCAATTACCTCTCTTGTCACTTCCCGATTGTGCCGCTACACTTCCCGATTGTGCCACCACATCACGCTAGTGGTCATTAACACTGGACAATATTGCACTTGGTTCTTATCTGTGTGGGTCACGCAATGCCGAGTGATATGTACATGAGGGTTGTTCTGGAATAACTTCCGATGCTCCATGAGTCGAACATTGATACACTTGCCTGACTCAACAATATATGAACGTTATCACGTGACAATGGCAATGAGCGCACAATTCCCGTGTTTCATGGGACAATTGGCAATGCATGTTTAACACTGCATCGGCTGCCAGATTTGTGCCCGGACAACTTTTTGCTACCAATTTAGAAAGCGTGCCATGCTTATTCGGAGCAGAAAAAGTACTCTAACCCCTTAATGTCCGGCAACATTCTTCAAGCCATGCCATAAACTGTACGTAATCACGGCTGTTTTCATTCCTTCTGCAGCAAGACCCTCTTTCCTGGATTCCGCTGTCGCACCAGCCACTTTTATAGGCTCCTGGGCAGTCCTGCGCATTATGTGCGGCGGAAAACCGGTCACGTTAACCCTGGTGATCAGTGCTGGGAGACTGTTCCCACTTTTATTCACACAGGATATAAAAACAGCAGACCCTAACACAAAAAAGGCGGCGGCACATTTTGCCAGTTTAGATTGCCCTGAACTGGAATTTAGAACTGGTTTGGCAAGTCTAGGGCAATATTCCTAGCAGACATGTCGTGGTTCCAAAAACAAACGCAAATCGAGGAATTGTAGCCAGAACTTTGTCGGAATGTCTCGCGTGAAATTAAGTCCAAGGCAGTACTCTTTAAGCGATTTCAGCACTTCAGTCACTCAATGTGACACGTTACGGTTCTCCACAAGGACAAGAGAATCATCAACGTATCTCACAATTTTGATAGCTAATCCACACAGGTTCTTCTGTATGTCTCTCAATTGCACTGAGAAAAATATTTCCATGAGCCACCTGGGAACCAATACATATCCCGGTTTTCTGTAACTGCAAGCCCCCATCCCACTCTACAAAGATAGACTTGAAATAAAAAGACAGAATTTCGAGAAAACCACTGGTCGGAACCCCGCAACTATTACAAACTTTATTTCATAATTTAGATGGGTAATCCACCTCTTCACTCCTGTATTCAGTTCATTCTGAGGAATAAAGTATATAGATCCTCTCCGTACTCATAAATTCTACAACACTGTCCAAATTGGTCAGCAAAAATGGATCATGAAACTGTACGCAGTCCAGGCGTTTTTGCAAATGCCCCTACACTATCCTCTGCCAGGAGGTCCAATTGGAAACAATAGTTTGAAACTGCACATAGGGCTTCTGCGTTTTAGCACAGAGGAACTAGTCGAGTGTTGGACACTTCTCCGGCTTTGCATTGCCTGCAAGACGCTCCAGGTTGTGCGTATTTTTTAAAGTAATGACGCATTCCTTCACTTTTGAGGCTTTTACATCTATAAGCCCAGAACTCTTAAGAATTGCCTCAATAGCGTTCACGGGAAATATTTTGTCTAGGACGATAAAAACCCTTCCTTATCCGAAGTCATGACGTGCGACGGGTTACCCACAGCAAACTCGACACACTTGCGCACTTGCTGGCGCCTGCGCCGCACGTCTTGCCGCCTGGAGATTACATCAACCTCTTCGACATGATCTACGAAATATTTCCCTGGATGCGCAAAACCACTTGAAAATTTCAGTTCAGGGCACTCTAAACTGGCAAAAAGTGGAATTGCCTTTTCTGCGTTAAGGTCTGCTCTTTTTGAGTCATGTGTGCATGAAACTGGTAACCGTTTCAAGGCACAGATCACCAGATTTGACGCGGCTGGTTTCCCGGAGAAATATTGCTCGGGACTTCCCAGAAGCGAATAAAAGTGGTAGGTGGAACAGCACAATCTAGAAAAGATAGTCTGGCGGCAGATACAGTGAAAGTAAACGTGATCTCAGACATGCACCGCTTATCACACGGCTTGAAAAATGTTGCAGAACGTAACGGGGTTAGAGTATTTTTTCTGCACCGAATAAGATTGGCAAGCTTTGTAGATTGGTTGAATGGAAGTTTTCCGGGCATAATTCTGGCTGCTGTTGCAGTGTTAAGCATGCTTCGCCATTGTCCGTCCCGTGCAACAAGGGAATTGTGTACTCATTGCCATTATGATGTGATACCGGTCAGGCAGGTGTACCATTGTTCGACTTATGAAGCATTGGAGGTCACTCAAGAAAAACCTTCATGTAGTCGGCATTGCGCGATCCACACAGAGAAGTTCCAACTGCAATGTTGTCTACTGATTTTAAACACTGCCGTTTTGTGGCGGCAAAATCAGCAATTCCCAAAAAATATAATTGAAGTTTTCTATGTAAGAAAGAACGATGAAAAGTGTGTCAGCCACTCGTTCGTGGCCTTACATGAAAAGGAATTTTTTTCTTATAGAATACATTAAGTTAGATGTTTGGTGGATTATTTCTTGAATATGAACATTGCAATTTTGTGTTTGTCGACCTGTATTCCTGCAACTATTGCAATCTTGTGCTTATCGAATGGCACTATCAAGGAGTTGACCTAGGCACGTGTTCATTCAGAGGATTATATTTGTGTTGATGCGTAATAAACAGTTGCGAGTTAGCGCCGTCGTGTGTGTCTTCTCTGCTTTTGGTCTGTTTCAAGCGCTAGTTAACGATGTTGCAATACCAATAACATGTTGTATACGGCGATGTATCTCTAATTGACGAATTGCTTCCTATGTTTCGTACTACTTGTGGCACTGGTGGCCTTTTTGTTGTGAACCACTGCGCACAATGTGCCTACTTGGTTGGAAGATGAATAACTGGTCTGGGAGCATAGGATACCTCCGATGGTGTTATGTGGTGGTACACTTCACGACAGTACGGGTTTACGTCGTGCTGCCATTCGCCTCTTTCTGTGGATGTCTTCTCTCGAAGGCAAAAAAGGCTAACCGACTCCTTGTTCTTGTTAGCTGGGGTTCTTTTAGCTGGCTTCCTCTGTGTTTACACAATGAGCCTTTCATTTCAAATTGTGATTATCCTATTGCATAGAGACGGCCTCTGTTAGAGAAACGGGAAGCTATACGCAGAAAAAAAGGGTCACCCGCTAGTTTATTGACGCGTCGTAGGCGCTCGAGCCACAGTCTGGAGCTTAAAAAGTGCCCTCTTCACCCCGGTTAGTCGTAGCGACGCGAGTTATCACCCTCGAGCCAAAAATACAGTTACATTCACATAAATACGCAAGAAAACGGAGGAGAGGACAGCGCACTCGGTAGCCTAGTTGGTTTTCTCATTGAACGCGTTCTCCGGAGGTCGCGGGTTCATAGGTCATGGGAGCACAGCGCCCCCGCCCCCCCGCCTCCCTCCCCCCCCCCCTGTAGTCCAGAAGGTTTCGCATTGAAGGCGTATTCTAATGGTCGTGGGTTCGGATAATACCCGTCAAGCATGTTTTTTCCCGCTTCCTTCGTTACAAGCATTTCTGAAAAGTAACATGTTTCAACACGATAAAATAATAAACTACTTCCCATATAAACAACTTCCGTAGGAGTTCTTGTCGACGGAATAGGAATCCTCCAGGCTGGCTGAGCTCATCTAAGGTTTTCAAGCTGAGCTCTGTCCGCTTTCCACTTTTGTGGCCCTAATGTCACGCGTGAGGCTAGGAAAGTCCCACGAGGTGCATGAAGGCCATTCCATCAAGCGAACACCAAGTTCTTGGCGGTCACACCACCGTGGAGAGCTGCGCCGTTTTGCGCCGTTTCTCCATGCGGCGCAGACTGAGGCCTAGCTACTGATGTCCACCAGGCCTACTGACTACAGCACCTGCGCACCGACACACGTTCAGTTCTAAAACACGCTATAAAGTGTCCTGGCACGTACCGGGGCTCTGGGAAGTCATGTAGTGGGGCTTGGCGGGCATGGCCGAAGGATGCTTCCAGCAAGAATAGAAGCCCTTGTCGCAGAAACAGGGACACAGAGAGGCCCGTTCGTTGAGCTTAACAGGGCCCAAATGTGCAAGCACGTGTATTGAGCCGCAGTGCTTCTGGAGCCCTAGTAAGTTTATTAAAACCCTCAACACACTCTCCCCACCTCGAAGATACCCAGACACAGGACTATGAAAACAACAGGAATCATGTGGCCGGTCGCAGTAAAACAGCCAGTACGATGGACAAAACAGGAAGTCAGATACAGCGCTGCGCAGTTCAGAAAGAATACGCCCATCGATGTACAGTGGCCAAGACACGCAAAAGTAGGTGTGGAGCTGGCAGCAGCGT
Organism: Haemaphysalis longicornis; assembly: GCF_048455015.1. Lineage (NCBI taxonomy): Eukaryota > Metazoa > Arthropoda > Arachnida > Ixodida > Ixodidae > Haemaphysalis > Haemaphysalis longicornis. The sequence goes on along the minus strand of NW_027526361.1, from coordinate 174,108,346 downwards.
GAACGTCCGGTTGCGCCCCACGAGTCCGCCAACAGAGTTTATTATGTTGCGTGTCAAAAGCAGCACACAATCTTCAGAACGCTATGCGAGAATATTGCAAGCCCTCAGTCACATTAGACCTCCTAGGTTATTTGGTTTGGCGTGTCAGACAACGGCTCTATGTAGTTGAACTGGGATTCCACTGGAAGGATTTTGCTTTCACCCCACTTTCAGTTCTCGTGGTTTGAAGCACAGCGAAAACAACACGGAGGACAAACACCAAGTAGCCAAAGCAGGTGCTAACAAACTCTGCGCTGCCCTGTCTAAGTTGTGTTCGCCATCTGTTTTTTGTTGGGCATCAAGCCATGAAACCTGCTCAACAGCTCGCCAAGTAGGAAGCTCTAGTAAGCACCCTCCGGCGATTTTCTCGAACATGAGGAGTATTTATTTATTTATTTATTGTTTCATTTGTTCATTTCTTTATTCGAAGTACCACTAATGGCTCTTACACACTTATATAGGAGGGTATTTATTACATAGGGGGTGGTCAATGCAGCAAAAAAACATACAAAGATATAACTGGGAGAAATAGAACACCAAGAGAATAGCGCATGCTCGAACACAAATATGGCAAGGTAATATTAGCTTCAGATAACATGTAAAAATAAACACAGAAGGAGCATCAACAAACAAATTTCTGTAGACAAACAACGCTCTGCCAGAAGTTCTACAATAAAAACGAGGTAGTTTTCTTTGCAATTCCCAACTTCCGGGAGTGTTCGTTGACTAAATTTAACAGCATGAATGACGGTGGCTATATGGGATGGCAATGCTGAACGAATGACTGTGAATAGTTCAACGTATGACATGCTAAACGCTTCACTTCGAAAGAATGGTCAGTCTAGCAAGGATGAAAGCTGCTGAAAAAAAGAAGTCATGAACCAATGGGTGATGATAAAACTTAAGAAAAAGTGACAACCTGGAAGCTGTGCGCTGTTGCGACAAGTCGAGCAGTTCCGCACGAATTTTAAAGGCTGTGACTCTGCAATGACTGGAGCACCCTTAAATGATGAAGCGAACGGCACGGTTTTCAAACGGCTCGATGACTGATTATGTAAGCTTTGACAGGGTCCCAAATGGCTGATGCATATTCAAATTTTGGCTGTATAAGTGGGATGTAGGCGAGTGTACGTACAGCGATCCGGAATTTTATTTATTTATTTATTTAATTTTATTTATTTAAACAATACTGCGGGCCATGAATGGGCCTGAGCAGGAGTGGTGGTGTTACATTGTGTTAATACCAGTTACACAATTTCTAGCGGGTAAAAAAAACGTGTGAACAAGGCAGTACGAACTTCTTCGGTACATATGTGAATTTTTTTTTTTAACTCGAACATTTCATCAATACATTTTAACATGCTACTGGAAGAAAAAATTTCAAGGGAGAGATTGTTCCCGTCGGTTATAGTCCTGGGAAAAAACGAATACTTAAATGTGTTAGTGCGCACCGATATATGCGTGAACTTAGCGGAATGATAGTGCCTTGTGGGACGCGATGATAATGGAATGAGTAAGGTCGATGCATCAAGTCGTGAACTTCCTTGTGTAAATGAAAAAGACATTTTAACCTGGCTATTTTTCTTCGAGATTCCAGTGTTTGGATTTTGTTATTTTCCTTAGATTGGTTGGGGAGTCTAGACGGCGATAACGATTGTATATAAAGCGGACAGCTAATTTTTGAACTTTTCAAGATTAATAATGTATTTTTTAGTACGCGGGTCCCAAACTACGCATGCGTATTCGAATCTTCGTATTATTGTGTTATAGGCAAGAAGCTTTATGTTGCAAGGTGAGCGTTTGAGTTTATGTTTCAGCAAACCCAGTTTTCTCCGAGCTGACGCGGATATTTTAAGGTTGTGTGCAGACCAAGTTAAACTGCTATTTATCGTAACCCCACGGTATTTGAAACTGTCAGTTTGATAGATAGGATAATTGTGTACTGATTTTCATATGGCTGCTTTTTATTAGTAACACGCATGAATACGGTTTTGTCAGCGTTTAGTTTCATGTCCCAGCGGTAACATCATTTATTTATTGCTTCAAGACTGTCATTTAGAACGTTCTGATCATTAAGGGAATTAATAGTGCTGGATAACAAGCAATCATCCGCAAATAATGTGATTGTAACGCCTTCTTTAACACAGTTTGCTAATCATTAATATAAATCAAGAAAAGTAGTGGTCCGAGGACACTACCTTGCGGTACCACGGAGTTTACAGGAAGACATTGTGATTGAGAACCATTGATATCGAAAAACTGCATGCGGGAGTATAAATAAGATTTTAACCAGTTTACAATAGTGGAGGGAAAACCAAGTAAATTAAGCTCAAATAATTACTTTAAGTGAGAAATTCTATCGAAAGCTTTACTGAAATCTATAAAGACTACGACTGATTGGCCTGATTTGTCATGAACATCTGATAATGAATGGACAGAAGCAATTAGGTGGGTAGTTGTAGGAAATCCATTACGGAACCCGTGTTGGAATGGCGACAAGATGTTACCCGCTTCTAAACGTTTATCATGTAGTCAGATATGATGTGTTCCATGAGTTTACAACACGATGATATTAGTGATATGGAACTATAATCTGTTATAACCGCGTAATCACCTTTCCTAAACACTGGTATCACTCGGGCGATTCGCAATTTCATCAGTACAATGCCTTGGGAAAGGGATGAACGAAAAATTATAACTAGGAAACGTGCGAGGGGCTCGGCGTACGGACGTAGAAAAACGTTCGGAATGTTGTCTGGACCACATGATGATTTAGTTTTGATGTTAAGAAGCATCGAAAACACGCCTTCGAAAGTAACGAAATCCGGATTAAACACGACAGAGTTATCATTTGAGTTGTCGAAATGGGTGGGGTCAGAGAACACTAAACAAAAATATCGATTAAATTCGGTCGGGATTTGCTTCGAATCTCGGATAACATTATTTCCGTGTTTAACACAGTCAACTGCTTTCTGTTTGTTAGGCTGAACCTCCCGCCAGAATTTCGCTGGATCGCTTTTAAGAAACTGCGGCAAGGTCACAGAAATAGTGGTGTTTGGCGGCGCGTATTTTATTTACCAGCACATCTTTACAGTTTTGAAACAACGGTCCTTTCGCTGCCGCCGTTTCATTCGCTTAACTTTCCCCGTTAAATGAGTAATTTCTCTGGACAACCAAGGGTTTTTACGGTTAGATATTTCGGTTTTGTTCGGAATGAAGTTTTCTAGGCAAAAGTTGCAAAGTGACAAACTTTTTCTATGGATAATAAGCATAATTGCTAGAAAACTCGTTAAAAGCCAAATCAAGATAGTCCAGGATCAATTCATCATTATCCCTACTATAGTCTTTTTGTGCTGTAAAGGCTCCTGGTCGGATGGATCAACGACACAAGATGTGAAAAGAACAAGCTTATGATCAGACAGCCCATCTTATAAGGATGCATGGACATTCGAGAAACTTTTGCTATACAAAACAAGATCAAGAATGGATGCCGTCTGTTCTTCAACGCGTGCTGGAACGCCTACTGCCTGGTCAAGATCGCATGCTAACCTAGTGTATAAAACTAACCTGATCGTTGGAACATGGAGAGCATAATTTATCCTAGTTGATGTGGGGAAGTTAAAGTCCCCGGTAATTATAAGATAACCTTTGGAATGTTTAAGCAAATAATCAAAGTTTATTTAAAACTTCTACTTCTAATGAGGGGGGACGGTAAACGGCAATTAAAGTAATTGTATTTCCAAAGATGTTTGGCTGCAGGCATAAGCTTTCGTGATCTTCTATTGGGGTTAAAAGAGTAGCGGATGTGTGAGCACTGAATACAACAGCCACCCCACCACCATGAGACGCCCTGTCTCGTTTAAATATTTTGTAATTTTCTGGTACTATGTCTTCATCGGAATTAATGTCGCTTAACCAAGTTTCCGTCAGGACGGTGATGTGGGGTGCATAAGTTAGTAAGATACTTTCGAGCTCTACAGTTTTATTGACTATGCTACGAACATTGATATTAAGAAGGCGCAATTTTTATTAAAGTGGGGAGAGAAGTCATGGACTGGTTGTTTGGGAAGTATCTGCAATCTGCGCAGGCACTGACGTTCGAACATTTACGCGCGTGTTCGTGCTATTATCTCACATAAAGGTGTCGTCATCGATCCTCAACTGATGATGTACAAGATATGGTTTTTTTTTCGTTCACTTTGTCAATTTTCGCGCTATCCCACAGCAATTTACGGCGCCGCAGTGTGCACCGAGAGTAATCATTTTGAATAAATACTTCAGTTCGTTTGAGTTTTTGTAGCATTTTTCAATATTTCTTGTTTTTCCGTAACGTCCTGAAGGAACATAATTATGGGACGGTTTCCTGATTGTTTACCTAGCCTATGTATGCGACCGATTGAGGTGCAGGACAAGTTACGTTTTTGACGGAATACCCCATCTACTACTTCTTTTTTTAAATCATCTTTCGTTTCGTTAGGTTTTTCAGTAAGGCAGTATACTATCAGGTTTGATCGTCGGCTACGATCTTCGATATCTACAATCTTTTCTGATTTATCAGGTACAGATGATTTTAGGGCATTTAAACTTGAGTCAAAGTATCAATCTTGCAAGTCGATTTCTTCATGCTGTTAACAAGTTTTCTAGGTCATAAACGTTTTGAAGGACGGCTGTCAGTGTTGCTCGCTGGGCTTCTTGTTCAATTTTTATATCGGAAGTACTCTGCCGGAATTTATTCTGCCCTTCCAAAAGACTACTTAGCAGTTTTTCTACATAAGGTCCAGGATTTCACTCAATGTCGCCATAGAGCATAAGCTTGCATAAAAAAAAATCAGTCATGCAAAATACAGAGACATGTGCGTGGGCATGGCACAACAACCAGGCATCTGTTGCTAGAGCGGACAGAAGAATGCGTACGACTAACCTGCACGACGAAATGAATAGTCTTGGTCAGCATTGCTGCCTGGTTCATTTCGGCATGCCCACTGAAGACGAATCGTTCAGGGCCGGAGTTTAGAGCCACCGTCACAGTTGACGGCAGGGAAACTGGACCACACGTGCTCTGGCCCAGACGAGATGAAGGGAGAGGCTCGCTGGGAAAAGTCGCGTATCGGGGAAGAAACGGGCTCTTCAGAGCTGGCCGGCTCGAAGAACAAGTCTCCGAGAAGGATTGCCTGCACAATGAAATGAATAGTCTTGGTCAGCATTGCTGCATGGTGCCTTTCGCCATTCTTTGTTGTGTTTTAAAAGACCTAGTGAGCGGTTATACGATGCAAGTACGACGTTAATGGAATTACTCCAGGATAGGGCTGAACTAAAGTAAACACTAGGGTACTTGTAAGTAGTAGTACGTTCAACTGGAGTACGAGGTTGAAATGCCAGATGCCCGTTTAGCAAACGGCATACGTTTTGTCTTAGAATAATTAAGGCACATTACCATTTAGAGCACCAAGACGTTGCTCAGTCTAGGCCAGCCTGGAGGGCCTGTTCTTCATCTTTGCACGGAATGCTGCGACAGATCACGCAATCATCCTCTAAGAGCCTGATTTGCGATGAAATCAAGTTAGGCAAATCATTAATGAAAATTAAAAAAAGGAAAGGGCCCAGCACGCTGCCTTGGGGAACGCCTGAGTACACTTCCCCAAAAGAAGAGAAACTGTTATTGACGGGTGCGCAGTGCACCGTAGACCTGTTCGGACATGCTTTTTTGGTGCTCCGACAACAGCGTGTTTCTACAGTGAAGGACTGCGAAGCGACAGAGACAGCGGAGGACAGCCGAAGCTGAGTATTTACCTGCACGGTTCTTTCTCGTTGTGTCGGGTTTTTCAGCCGAGTTGACGCGTAGAAAGCTGGTGCAGTGTGGCAGCTGTCCTCGGCAGGTAGACGCAGAGGAGTTTCAGCGGGATGGCGGCGAGGCAGACGAAGGGGCAGGTACAGTGGTGATCTCGCCAAGGGTGAACACGGGAGCGCGCGGCCGCCGGTACTATCAGAGCAGACTACCGTGCCCAGCGCGAAGCATCACGCATGTGCTGTGCGTGCCGAGCGAGACTATGCTCTCAGCGCGCGCACTGCGTCATCGGAGCGTCTGCGCGTCGTCTGCTATGTTTATCGCGCGTGTAGCGCTGGAGCTATCAGCCACTGTATGAAGGAGTAGAAACTAGAATCCACATGAAAAATCTTTCCTTGTGAGCGGTAATTCGTTCTTCAGCTCCAATACCATGGTTTCGGCACAACAGCGTAACTCGCCCACTTCTTTCAAACAGACTCAATCAAAAGATCACGCAGAATTTAACAGCACTTCATTTTTTCAAGTGCTTACAAAAAGTCTTTTAAATGCACACGCAATTCAATGGTTCGAAGGCGGACACTAAAAGGGGGCGCGCAGGTTCTATGACCTTTATTCAATATACGGGAGAAAACTATCATCCTTTACCTTTTTATATTTGGGTGTTTTCATGCAATATTCCAGGAATCGTGGATCAAAGCAAGGTACCATTAGCAGACGAGATGCAACATTGTAGACGACGAGCAGACGCTCTGATGACGCGATGCGCGCGCTGAAAGCAAAATATCGCTCGGCCCGCACAGCGCATGCGTGATGGTTCGCGCTGGGCACGCTAGGCTGCTCTGAAGGTACCGGCGGCCACGCGCTCCCGTGTTCACCCTTAGCGAGATCACCACTGTACGTGTCGGTTATGCGTAGTGGTGTCGCGGCTAGAACGCGTAGAAGCGGATAACTCGGGGTTAGCTAAGCGGGTTGCAGAACTGGAGGCAGCGCTAAGTAACGAACGCGATGAACGGAGGGCCGTCGAGGGAAAGTTAGAAGCAGCTGAGAGGAAGCTAGAAAGGAGCGTCATTTCGCCAACAAATGACGAACACTTCGGCCCATGCAGCGAGGCGGAGGCATGCACCGAGGTGACACCGGGGGGGGGGGGGGGAAGCAACGAAAGGGCAACAGCTACTCCCACGTGCTGCAAGATAGGCCATCAAAACCAGTCGATAAGCCGGGTACCAGTAAAGAGCGGCACGTGGAAGACGATACCGTCGTAATCATTGCGGGTGACTCTAACATGCAGAGGAGCAGCGCTGCCATTGTGGAAAGGGTAAAGGGGGATAAGCGTGTGAAGGTGGGGTGTTTCCCAAGTCAAACAATGCAGACGGTGATGACTGGAGAGAAGGGGCGGCTGGCCTTGTCTAGTAAAGCTAGAAACCTTGTGGTGATTGCCGCGGGGCTTAACGATGTTCTAAAGGGAGGGGAGCGAAATCTTGGCCAGGAGACAGCGAAGGGGGTAAAGGACCTGCTGGCGACGGTCCCAAATGTGGTCATTGCAGTCTGTACCGTGGCGGAGGTGATGAAGCAGGGCGTGCACACCGAACGGGCAGTACTCGCTGCTAACAGTGAGATCGTGAGGTGCAGCAGGGAACTTGGTCTTGAAGTGATAGACGTGAATAGGGTAATGGGCAGCATTGGACATAGGCAAGTGTTCTACTGGGACGAGATTCACTTCAGCCCGACGCTAGGAAGCAAGGTGGGGTGGCGCTTAGGTGGGAGCTAGAGCGGTAGATTTTTTAGGGGGCCCCTCGCAGCTAAGAAAGGTAAACTAGGAGACAAAGGGGAAGCAGGGGACACATGCACACCTAAAGCTTGGATGCAGCCAGGCCTAGAGCTAAACAGAGAACCTACAGACGTAACTAGGAACGTTGACAGAAGCGATTTAAGTGAAAACAATGGAGCAAACAATTTTGTAAAAGACAAAATTAGACCCTGCAAGTGGAAAGGGAAAAACAAATTTAATAAATGTTTAATCAGCTACATAAATATGCAGGGAGGTAGAAAGCCTGATACGTTGGTGGAAATTCAAAAGCAACTTGAACGGGAAGGAATAGACGTGTACGCTTTAGCCGAGACTCACCTCCCAGACCTATAAGCCCCACCTGTCATAGACAATTATGTCTGGGAAGGTTGCAAAAGGACCAGAGGAATGAAAAAATGGGGAGGTGTTAGCGTGCTCATTAAATAAGGGACCGACTGGCAGAGAGTGCATGAAAGCTGTAAAGAGTATCAATGGGTTAGAGGCACCATAGAGGGGAAAAATACATGGTTAGGAGTGGTGTATCTTTGGACAGGAAGTAGTGCTAGGGAGGAAAATGAGGAAACGGCAAACTGTTTGAGAAGAGATATAAACGAGGTCAAAGATTCGGGCGAAATAATCATAGTTGGAGATATGAATGGCCATACAGAAGGTTTGGATGGATACACATACCACAACGGTTCTCTAGTGATAGATCTATGTCAGGAAAACCGGCTTGTAATAGTAAACACAGAAAGCAAGTGTGACGGACAAATAACGTGGGACAGCGGTAACAGACAGTCCAGCATAGACTACAGTTTAGTATCCCAGACAGTATACGGAAGGCTGCTGGAAATGAGGATAGATGAAAATGGAAGAGACAGCTTAGGAAGCGACCAGAAGCGGCTTAGCTTTCACTTTGGAGGCGCAACCCGGACAAATGTAGAATTAGGTACAGTAGGGGGAACTAATTTGAACAATAAGCAGTTAAGATCATCTCTGATAGATTGGAAGATGGAATCAATAAATACCCAGACAAAATTGGGATTAGGACGGAATGATTGCGTTCATAAAGGGTAAGAAGAATGAAGCAAAGCAACGAAACCGATCGAAAGGGAAGAGAAAGCCGAGAAGCTGGTGGAATAAGGAAATAAAAGAGGCTATTGACCAGCGAAGAAAGGTGTCGAGAGAACATAGAAAAGCAAAAAAAAAAAACTGGTGTCCAACCGGAGGTAGTGAAGGAGAAATGGGATATCTACCGTGGGAAAAAACTATAAGTGCAGAAAATGGTGCAAGCAAAGATCAATCAGAAAAGCGAACAATGGATGGCAGAAATACAGAAGAAGGACAAAAGCGCATCCAAGAAGTTTTGGAACCATGTGAAATTACTAGGCTCAAAAAACGATAACCATCAAAAATTCCTAATTGATGAGGAGGGGAAGCACTTAGAAGGAGAGCACGCATTGGCGCATATTCATCGAGTGATTAGTGAGAAGTTTAGGGAAATAGTGGTAGAGAAACCTGCACCGATAACACCAGCGCCACAGAAGACTGCGGAAAGGGTAATAAGTTTGAGCAACCTTGATTGGAAAAAAGCAGAGCAAAAGGTTTCCCCCCAGACAGCAGTGGGCCCGGACGGAATACCAATGCAACTGATAAACCTGCTTCGACCTCAAAGTAAAAAATCGTTTACGAGGGCAATAGATAAGGTAAGAGAAACCAAACAAACACCAGAGGACTGGCTAGAAAGTAGGATGAATTTACTATATAAAGGCAGAGGAGAGAAAGCCAGTATTGATCCATGCAGCGAAAGCGAAAGCGAAACGCACGTCAGTGGTGTATAGATTCGTAATGCAGGCGATAAAATCAGAAATTCAAGCATGGATAGAAGGAAATGAAATACTTGGGGAACTGCACAATGGATTTAGACAAGACAGGCGAATGGATGACAATTTGTTCGTGATAACGCAATGCATTGAAATTGCGAAAGCACAGAATAGACCACTATGGATTACGTTCTTGGACATTAAAGGGGTATATGACAACGTAAACAGAGGACGGCTGTGGAGAATGTTGAAACTCCAGGGATTAAATGACGAGGTAATACAGTTCCTTATGGCGATCTCTAGAAGACAATAGACTACACCTTACATGGGAAGGACAGAAATGCGCCCATCAGGTCAACATTGATCGGGGACTGAAACAGGGACGCCCATTGAGCCGAATACTGTTCATGCTTTACACGGCAGGGTTAGAAAAGAAACTGGAAGAAAGTCAAGTAGTGTTTAGCCTAAACAATATGCTGCAAGGCGAAGTGGTACAACAGGATATTGCGGGAATGTTTTACGCATACGATATTGTTCTTGTAGCTGATAACCAAACCGATATGCAGCGGCTAAAAAATATTAGCGACAAGGAAGCCACCGACCCTGGGTTACATTTCAGTGCAGGAAAATCAGGAATAATGGTTTTCAGTGACGCTACCACTGGCGTAGTGTCTATACAGCAAGGCAAATTACCTAGAGTGAAGGAATATAAATATTTTGGAGTGTGGATAAACGAAGGGGATAACTACTTAGGAACTCACGAGGAGCGACTTAAGGTTAAGGGAAAGCGAAACGCAGCTATAATGAAGCATAGAGCTCTTTGGGGGTATAACAAACATGAAGTACTAAGAGGAATGTGGAAAGGAGTAATAGTTCCGGGTCTCACGTTTCGAATGCTGTACGCTGCTTAAAATCAGATGTTCTATCAGGCCTTGAAGTAAACAAGAAAAGGGGTAGGACGTTTGGCCTTAGGCGCGCATGGGAAAACAACTAACGAAGCAGTTCAGGGATATATGGGCAGGGCGTCGTTTGAAGTTCGAGAAGCACAGAGTAAAATATGCTTTGAGATGAGGTTGAGGGCAATGGATAAACAATGGTGCGGAGCTAATGTTTTTAGGTACCTATACTTAAAAAGCGTGGACACGCAGTGATTAAGAAAGACTAGAAGGCTAACGACGAAATACGGAAAGAACAGTGGAGAATCCAAAACAGCCAAGGTAACCAAAAAAGAGGCAAGGCAGATTGAAACGAATAAATGGAGGGAAAAAATGCAAGCTAAAACGTCGTTAGAGATGTACAGGGCTGAGAAATTGAACATCAGAAAGGAAACTTTCTACGATAATTCCCAGGGCAGTGTGATTGATGCTCAGCCCTCCGTTTTGTATTACTACCGTTTTCTTACACGCCTCCTTCATCTGGCCTAACGTGCGAACGAAATTGTCATATGCAGTGGCATTGTTATTATTTACAATGAAAGAATTCCAGTCAAAGATAGCAATTTGCTTGTCAAACTTTTTTTATCCAAGATGGTGACTGTATGACTATGGTCCGATTGTAAAGAGTTGGATTTGGTTAGCTGACCCCCAACGAAGTAGTGATCTGGTAATTTCTGCATAATTACAGCCCAGGCCGTACAAGAAAGGTCGGATGCTCGCACGTTGACATGATCAATACATGTTCGGATGAGATTATCTTTTAGGAACTCCTTTATCTTAATCTTTATCAATTTATCTTTATCTTCAGCAATTCCTCTCTGGTGGGTTCCCAGATAAGGGGCTCAATACCAAATTCGGAAAGTGCGTTCAGAATTGTTCAACAGCAGCCGCTCACTTCCCAGCAAGTTGATGTTGAAGTCCCCGATTATGAACAAGTTGCCTGAGTTGAAAGTTTTCCTGCACACCTCCCGCAATTCTTCTGCAAAACAAAGCGCACTTTCGGATGGAGGACGAAGAGGTCATTTGGCAGCAGCGGCCGAAATCGACGCCCGTCTTCACGCATGTCATTCTAAACCCAGGTCCCTCCCCGTTGCTGCCTGGTGTGTTTCGGCTGCTTTCATCCGCTGTCACTTCACCGCTGCATCGCGCACGTGCATCGCCCGAGCCGTGACGTCTCCTACGTGGTGGTGACGTCGGCATTTCGTGGACTGCTCTCGCAACCCGCGAGGGGGCAGCCTGTCTGGGCCTGCACTGAAACGTCAATCGCCACGGAACCTCCGACTGGTGGAATGACCAGCGCGCCGGCTTGAAAAGTTCAGGTGGAACCTGCCTGAGGCTCATTTGGCAGCAGCGGCCGAAATCGACGCCCGTCTTCACGCATGTCATTCTAAACCCAGGTTCCTCCTCGTTGCTGCCTGGTGTGTTTCGGCTGCTTTCATCCGCTGTCACTTCACCGCTGCATCGCGCACGTGCATCGCCCGAGCCGTGACGTCTCCTACGTGGTGGTGACGTCGGCATTTTGTGGACTGCTCTCGCAACCCGCGAGGGGGCAGCCTGTCTGGGCCTGCACTGAAACGTCAATCGCCACGGAACCTCCGATTGGTGGAATGACCAGCGCGCCGGCTTGAAAAGTTCAGCGGGAACCTGCCTGAGGCTCATTTGGCAGCAGCGGCCGAAATCGACGCCCGTCTTCACGCATGTCATTCTAAACCCAGGTTGGTTCACACGCTCTTCATTAGTGTACTGCCCATTTGATGCTTTGCCGCTGCTGCCAAAAGCGCCAAAAGTGAATGTGAAAGTGTAACAATACATGTCTTTACGTGATTTTCCGGTTGAAATGGAAAAATTCTTGAAAGATTTTAGGCAGGAGATGCGCGAAATGCGGAATGCACTCGAGAAGGAACTGCGTAAGGAATACAAAGAACTGAAGTCGTCAATCACCTTCTTTAGCCAACAGTTTGATGCAATGGCGGAGCGTCATACCAAACTAGAGAAGGAAAATGCTGCGCTGAAAAAGGAAAACGCTTCCCTTTTGACTGAATGTCAATCCCTGAAAGAGCTAGCAACCAGCTCTGAACAACGCATAACTGATCTTGAACAATACTCCCGAAATAAGAACATAGAAATAAAAGGTATACCCTTCTCCGAAAATGAAAGCCTCCCACAGCTCCTCAAGCAGCTAGGTGATGTCATCACAGAGGAAATAACCGAACAGGACATCGATGCCTGTCACCGCGTGCCTAGGAGGGATGAGGGCTGCCCTAACGTTGTGGTGCAGTTTCGTTCCCGGGCGAAACGCGACCTGGTTATCGAAAAATCACGGAAAAAGCGTCTTAGCACCTCTGACTTTGGGCACGTTAATCATTCCCCGGTGTTCGTGAATGACCATCTGTGCCCGACACTCAAAATTTTGCTTGGCCAGGTTGTTGCAAGGAAAAATGAAAAAGCTGGGAAGTACGCATGGACGCGGGATGGCAAAATCTTTGCCCGCAAAAGTGACTCGTCGCGTGTGCTGCGCGTGACCCGCTCACAAGACCTAGAAAATATTCAATACGTGCCCTCATACCTACTCAGCGTTTCCCTTATTGCACACGACAAACATGGCGAATGCTGTGTATTCCACTTCTGATGTATCTCGTCTGTATCAGACTAAGAAACGCCCTGCATCTTTCTTTCATCTAAATGCGCACTCTGCCAGGAATAAGAATGACGACCTCAATGCACTGTTCTCGTGTTTTAATTGTTTTTTTGACGTGATCATGTTGACGGAAACATGGTACCAAGACCAGAGTGAAGTACCTAGGATGACTGGCTATAACAAGCATTGCTTGAACCGTATGAACTAAAGGGGAGGAGGCATATCGCTGCTAACGAAAGATACACTGCACTGCGACGTCATTGAGGAGTTCTGTCAAACTACACGTGATTATGAAATTTTAACACTTTCTTGCAATCGCTATGTTTATGCTGGGGTGTATCGGCCTCCAAGCGGGAATGTATCTGTATTTCTAGCCTTTCTAGATAAGTTTTTGGGCTGGGTTAACGATAACGGTTTGAACCTGGTCTTGGGCGGTAATATAAATATAAACATGTTACTTCCGTCATCAGAAAACTGTAGTGCTATGACGCTTCTTGATTCAAATGCCTGCACCAACGCCATTAATACGCCCAGTCGCGTTCAGAAAGAGTCCTCAACGCTAATTGATGTCTTCATCACAAATATTAACTCTGAAAAAACAGTGTCGGGCGTTATTGGCGTCAAAATCAGCGATCACCTTCCAATATTCCTAATAGAAGAAAGCAATGCATCGACCAAGCCTTTAAAGTGCACCCCCCAAAGGACTTTTCAAAGCGTAAACCCACTCCTGCTGGAGCAATTTCGACAGGACCTATCAGAAGTAAACTGGGATGATGTGCATCAGCAAACAAACCCTGACACTGCGTACGATACTTTTCTGTCCCTATTCACAGCTAGTAACAAAAAGTTTTTTGTTCATACGCCCTTAACAAATAAAAAAGCGCGGAAACCATGGATTTCAAAACATTCACTTGAATTAATTAAACAAAAGGATGCCCTTTATCGGCACTTTTTACGGACAAGAGACCCTACCGACCTGCGCACGTTTAAAACGTTTCGTAATAAAGTCACAAGTTACTTGAGGCAAGCCAAACAAAATTACCTACACAATCAATTTAGCCCTGAAATATTAAGACGTAGCGATTTACTGTGGCAGAATCTAAACACTTTACTTGGTCGTGAGAAAGATAACACAGTGGGCACCGAAGTAATGAAAAATGGGATACGCATGTCCGGTCAGCATCTGGCCAACGCTTTTAATAACTTTCTTGTATCTGTTGGTGAGAGCTATTACGACCCACGTTGTTTAGAGTATATGGCACCCAGGAACTGCAAAAGTGCGTTTTTAGCACCTACAAGCGAGCACGAAATCATTTCCACGTTTAGTTCATTCTGAAATAGCAAAGCACTTGATTTAGATGACCTACAGATTGGGCCTGTCAAATACGCAATCGATATAATCTGCCCTGCCCTTGCACACATTTACAACCTTGTCTTTCAGCATGGAACCTTTCCAGCCCGCATGCAGCATGCAAAAGTCTGTCTTGTATTTAAAGCGGGTGACAAGAATGACTTCTCGAATTACCGCCCTATATCTGTGCTGCCGGTTTTTTCCAAAGGATTAGAAAAACTAATAAATGAGCGTATGACTTCTTTTTGTGACAAACATTCTATAATAACAAACTCCCAATTCGGTTTCCGCAAAAACCTATCGACCGAGTATGCTCTTATAACGCAAAAAGAATTTATTTTAAACGCCTTCGAAGCTAAATTATTAACACTGGGTGTATTTGTTGACTTTTCAAAGGCATTCGATAGGATAAATCACGCGACGCTGCTAAGAAAACTTGACCATTATGGCTTCAGGGGAGTTATCTATAATTTGATTCAATCGTATCTTCAGTTCCGCTGCCAAACCGTTGCAATAAACACCCATTTGTCCGAAATTAAACCTATAACAGCCGGAGTTCCTCAAGGTAGCATCCTTGGGCCATTACTTTTCATTCTATACGTAAACGATTTAGTGAACATTGCCCCATCAATCAAATTCGTCATCTATGCTGATGACACTACATTACTTCTAACCTGTAAGGATGGTACAAGGCTATTGGTTGAAGCAAATCGTGCATTAAGTACACTGCATAGTTGGAGCGTATGCAACTCGTTAAACATAGATACCACTAAAACGAAGGCTGTCCTTTTCAGAGCAAAAAACCGAAAAGGAAATGTTGATGGGGATCTTATGCTTGGTACGTCTAAAATAGAAATAGCAGATCACGCGAAAAGCCTGGGAGTGATATTCGAAGAACACATGGTGTGGAATAGGCATATCGCAGCGATTTCAACAAACTTGGCGCGTATTACAGGTGTTCTTGCGAGGCTGCGTTTCTATCTCCCAACAAGTGCTAACCTAATAATTTATCATTGCCTTTTTGTATCCAAACTAAATGACTGCCAGTTGGTCTGGGGAAACACAACAATGTCAAACATAACAAAACTTCATATCTTACAAAAGAAAGCTGTCAGAGCTATTTCAAACTTGCCGCATGATGCTCACACTGCACCCATTTTTAAAGAACTTTGTATCCGCGCTGTTCCACAATTTTTAATGACACGCTCCTCAAGCGTTACTACGCAGGAATGAAGCGAAACAACATTATCATCGATCAATTATCAACTATGAAACGAAACTGTCCTGTTCGTCATACTCGCCATGCTGACACATGGGTGATTCCCCTTACACGCACAAATTATGGTCGCCAGTTGCTCTCCTTTACATTGCCGTCATTACTTAACTCGCTGGGTACGTAGATATTCCTTTGCGTGAAACTGTTATTATAGAGTATTTCTCATTTTTGTGTATGAAATGTGTCTTCACGCATGTGCTGATCAAGAATGTTTGCTGTATAAAATTTCAACTGTGTGTATTAGTTTGTTACCGTTTCACACGCACGATTAGTTTTTTTTGTACATTACTACGAAAGGGGCACAGACCCCGTCAAGCCTTCTTTCTCTGGCTTTTTGTCTGTGCCCCTGGTATCTGTGTTGTTGTTGTTGATACCAAATAAAGGTGATTGATTGATTGATTGATTGATAAACAACTAGTAAGCGAGTTACAAGATAATTTTTGGTTAGCTGAAAAGCCAGAGCTTCTGCCGATGAAAATAACAAACTGTGCTTAATGAACACGGCAATACCACCACTCCTGCTTTTATTGCGGGTGAGCAAGTGTTTGCTGTAACCAGGAAGACAGAAGGTGGACAAGGAAGACAAGCGCACAGGTCGTCAGTGACATTAAATTCAGTGAGTGCAAAAACGTCAACCGTGTTTGAGAGAAGGTTCGAGATAGGGCAAACTCATCACAATGTTTTTGAATACTCGGAATATTGACGTGCAGAACAGTGCATGAGTTGCAACACAATGGTTGGAAAGCCTTGTGAAAGGCGTCGACATTTTGAAATTACATTTTTTTTCTGCCAGACATTAGTACTTAGAACACGCTAAGTGTCTTTTACAGCTTGCCTGCTTTCAGATGGGTGCAGATGATGGTCGTGTAGGGTCCCTCGAACGGTTTGAACAGACAATTTTTGCGCCACAGGTTAGGATCCTGAAGGCGCTGGAACGCCTCGTCTTCCAAAGCAACGTGGAAAGACGAATATGAGGCATAGCGCGTCATCAGTCGCCGACAGGCCAGAGGCTGTACTTCAAACTGGAAAAGTGTTCTCGGAGCTGGGCCGGTGCGGAATCCGGAGACAGCTTCGAGACAAACAAATGCCTTCCACCGAGGTCGTGATGCCACCACCGACAATTCACTGGTCACACCAACACCAAAACGCGCAGGCCGCCGGGTCTTTCCTGTCATGCCGGAAGCAACGCCTGGCTCCTGCAGCCCCGCCGATGCCGTGCGCCCCTCGCCTTCAGACGAGACACGCTCTCCGTCCTCATAGTTAGCTTGACGAGTGGTTGACGAAGAGGAAAGGACCGGAAAAGCAGCATTCTGGGCAGAGCCGGGCGTCTTCGGGGCAGCGAGTTTCGCTTCCGCGGCTGTCCTGGTTGGGAGCGGCGGGATATGAGCCAGCCGTGGCGGCCCCCTCAGCCGAACCAAATCGCCACGCAGAGAATGCACCTCTTGGCGCAGCGAGTTAACTGCGGCGGCGTGGGCCTCGGCTTTGTTGCTCTCTCATGGCGGAGTGTCTCATTGTCCTCCCCTAGTTGAGTGAATTGGTCGGACAATAAAGAAATGCCCTACAAGGTATCTATGAGAAGGGCACGGAGGGAGACCAGCTCGGCGCTAATGTCAACGGGCTGGATGGCGGGCCGCTGCGTCGGGAGGGGTGGACGAAGGAACAAGCGAAGAGGCCACTGCCGAACAAGTGCCGTGGTCGTCATTAGGGTTAGGCGGTGACAATACAGTCTTGCACGAATTGCAAATGAAGCGCCATGCGCCTGACTTGATTAGGTGCAGGTGGTCTTCTGCCAAAGTCATGCATTTCGCATGAGCGCGTTCGGTGCATTCCCCGCAGCGAAAGAACTAATGTTTTGTGTAGAAAACGCAAGAGCACAAGGCGCACACATCTTTACTGGGCGCCATCTTGAAGCCGCACCCACGAAGCAAACGAGGAGGGTGCAGGATTCAGGCGTATACGTGCCGTGTATGTCCGTTGATTATGTTGCGCAGAGATGATACAATGAAATGCGTGGAACGCTTCCTGGTGCTTTTGACGTGCGGAGAACAGCAGCTTGCTATTCACTGTTTCTCTGTGGTCGGAGCGAGCTGACCACCTCAGGCCCATTACAGTAATTTAACCTCAAGCGTCACATTGTTCCCTTTGAATGAGTGTGATGAAATTACAGCGAAACAAATGAGCCATAGCGTGACGAAAGTCATGCACAGGTGCCAGATATGTGATTGATTGATTGGCGACGAGGCAGGCGATGAGGCGCGCCGTAGTGGAGGGTTCGGAGTTAATTTAGACCACCTGGGGATCTTTAACGTGTGCCGAAATCTCTTACACATGGGCGTTTTCGCTTTTCGCCGCCAGGGGCGCAACGCGTCGGTATGTTTATTTCCGTTAAAGGGACCCTGAAACACTTTCGATAAGCGCTTTCACTTGTTCCTTCGCGTCTGGAACCACTGCGAAAGCTGTAGTTATCGCCGGCACGGAGCGGCATTTCATGATATGCTCGTCGCACCAGATACGCCTTCCATTTCTGATTTGTTTTGGGGGATTTTTCTAAGTTGCTATCGAAAAGCGCTCATTGCTACAACTGAAGGAAAACCGGCCAACGGCTGCTACAAGGCCTTAGTGACGTAATTCGAGCCGTCGAAGAACGTCAAGACCGGGAGAGAGAGAAGAATATGTTGAGCGAGTTTACAAATTATCTAAAGGGCATAGAGCAGTGATTTTTGGCTGAGGTACTTTGCGACCCCTAATCTCAGTACTTGGTGTGTTGGGTCACTACGTTCCGCAAGTATTTATAATTTCAAAAAAAGTTGGAAAAAGTGTTGCAGGGTGCCTTCAAGAGCCCGGGCAAAACCCACACGTGTCTCACTTTAACCACTCATTTTTGTATGCGTGTGTGTGTGTGTGTGTGTGTGTTGTGCCAGAGCGCCCAACACAGATTTGCTGCACCTGGCGACGTGCCGGCAGAGGGGCTGATTCGCGCCTCCGTCAAACTGCCCGCGGCAGACGTGCCGCAACTTAGCGGGAAAGTCGCCGCCGAGTCTGCTCTCCCTTTCCAATCGGCACGTCTGGACCGAATCATGCATGCGACGAATGGCCCGTGGCATAAAAGCAGCGAGTCCTGCCTGGAGGCGGCGCCGCTGAGTCACCTTTCCTTCGCCTGTTGCGGCGGCTCGGCTGATGCAATCGCTTCGCTTTCATTCGCCAGATTCAAACTGCGGCCAGTGATAGTCCCGATTGGAGGGATTTGAACGCACGCGGCAGTAACGAAACCCTGGGGGTATAAAACCATCCTGGAAGGAGCAGCGGGGCGGTGGCATCTCATCGAAGGCACAAAGGTGAGTAGCGTTATCGCCTTTGTGCGAGCCATGTAACGTTCTTGCTACCTTTGTATATATCGTATATAAATGCAGATTCAAATCACCGTCGACTTGACTATGCTGTGCTGCCGCATCGATAGCGGACTCAGCAGGGCAACGTCGCAACAGTGGTGACTGGGCTGGGGTGGCCCAGTCCCAAACATGTGTGTGTGTGTGTGTGTGTGTGTGTACGTGCGTGCGCGTTCGCGTGCGCTTGTAAGTGTGCGCGTGCGTGCGCGTGCTTGTGTGCGTGTGCATGCGTACGTGCGCGCGCGCGCGCGCGCGCGCGTGTGTGTGTGTGTGTGTGTGTGTGTGTGTGTGTGTGTGTGTGTGTTTGAGTATGTGTGTTGTCCGCTGCGTGCGTGTGTATGTGTGTGGGGGGGGGGCCTCTGCCAAGCTTTGTTTACTCGAAAACAAACATTGCAGACACTTTTTTCGGAGGCGTGGCTTGCACTGACGTCACTGTAGTTCTCGTGTTGGCGCGTTGGTTCAACAGTGGAAATCTGCATCTCTTATTTCAAGCAGCCATGATGAAGCTGACAGCGATCGATCACAAAGTGCGGTGGCGTTGTTTATGTTCAAGCCACCTATTTTACGAAACGTTCCAAGACGCGAGCTTAAGCCAAAAACCCGGTTCCTGGCGTTGGCCTTCATCATATAAAAACGGCCCCTTCACAAGGGCCTCCACAGTACGAGCTTAAACTCGGTAGTTGCTGGCAAGGGGTGTTCTCCCCGCCTGTACACAGCAGGTGAAGGTAGGGGAATAACAACCACCGAAATTTACCGTGGTCGTCAGCTTCCTCATTACACGGTAGCATAAACGAGAAGCGCCTAATCGGGTTTCCATTCGAAAGCAAAGTCATTCGAAAGCAAAGCGCTCCTCCAGCAGTAAGATGCCAGAGCTCTTGACAAAATATGCGATTTGAAACAAGTCGTCACCAGTGTTCGACTGGGCATTACGATGTCCAATTCACAACTCACAAACGTGCTTAGGTGAACTTGGATATTTTATTTCCATTGCAGGGGCAAATTCCACCGGCGCGCCTGCTGGTGGGGCTACTTGCTCACTTGTAAACGGCACTGCACGAGGCAATAGTTTTAGCGAAACTGAGCAAAATGTTTCAAAACGGGAGCGTAATAAACCAGATGTGCACACTTACATCAGCAAAATTATCGCTTGAATGGGCACGGCGGAATGGTGCAGGCAATTTCGGTGACACAAACTATGCAGTCGATTTGACGCGAATCACGTAAATAATGAGCGGTAAATGAGCGGTTCGGCTCACGACATGACTACACAGCGTGACATGCGTCTACGGAAACTACTGAATGCCGAGGAAGAGCGACTTCAGTGCCCGTACTGCATATTATTAGCCCCCACCGCCTCTCCCCTAAAACAACTTGAATGGAGCAAGCGAAACGAAGCAGCCACGTGTTCGCAGGCCGCGTATTTGTAAACAAAAATAACTGCCGCGATCAACACGTGCCTTAGGAACCGAGCAACTGTGGCTGTGTTTCCCACCGGGCCCTCACCCCCTCGTTTTTTTCCGTTTGCCTTTACCCCTTAGCGAGCTAGCGCCGAGAAACGCTAACAGCGCCAAACAGGAACCGGGAAAAAAGAGGGCAGCAATATTGGTAGTCTGTTTTCGCCATCCTTGTTAAGCTGCACAGCAGCACCGCTAAACGTTTGCGACTGGTACACGCGCGCCCAGATTCGACTTCATGATAAGACGCGTTTGCCCTACTGTACTCACGAGTGCATGTACTCACGATTTCAAGCACTCGATTTGAAATACAGTATTCATGAGTATTGCACTCATGAGTATTCATACTAATGAGTACTCGTACTCGTGAGTACTCCATACTCATGAGTGCTGTACTAGTACGTATTATGTATTCGAGTGCTGTGTACTCTTGAGAACTCATACGCTTGAGTCCTCATACTCTTGAGTACTCATGCGTACTGTTCTCATGAGTACTCATACTCATAAGTAGTGTACTCATGAGTACTTTACTCATGAGTAGGGGACTTACCCCTGTACTCACTCGTCATCGTACTCACTTTTTTATTCTGGGTGTGTACTCACTAATCATCGTACTCAATCGTGAGTTTAAGTACAAATGAGTGTACTCAAGACTGCGTCCACCTACGGATATGGTAGACCAATTATTATAAGGAAAATTAAAATCACCAAATATGATCAGTGTCGCATCAGAAATTTCTAAGATACATCGAATTTGTTTATATTACGGGGGACCATAAATAACACCAAGAATCATCTTAATAACTACATTTTCCAGCGATACCCACCTAGACTGAGGATATCATTGAATAAAAATGGGAATAGCAACAAGATCGTTGCCTTTGACAATTCAGCGACAGCTGCTTCGCTGCATCACCGTCAGGGCTTATCGCTATATAGGAGGAGTAGAAGGACGGACCAACCACTTGGCAGCAGCGGGGTAGCGCAGTACATCGGCCGATTGCCGCAATTTCGGCAATCACCACGCTGTTTAGAATCGCTTTCCTTCCAATATTTTTATGCTGTCTTGCTCCGGCTAGTAACAGGCGAGCTATTATTTCTTTGCTTTTCCTTTTGTGGCACTTGCTATGCCTCTTTAGCTCTGTCTGCTCGCATGGAGGACTTCATCGAGGAGTTAAAGTAAGAAATGAAAGAATTCAAAAGTAAGATTGAGCGCGATCTTATGAACGAGCTGAGGGAAACCAAGGAAAGCCTCGACTTCATGAGCGGGAAGTTTGAGGAAGCAAAAAAGGGCCACGAGTTGGTCGAAATGGAGGATGCAACGCTAAAAAAGGTGAACGAGTCATTAAAGCATGAATGCCAGAAACAAAGGAAGCAGCTTGAGCAACAAGAAAAGAGAATAACAGCAAGCAAGCAGTACTCAAGGGAGTGCAACATAGAGATAAAAGGGGTAAAGGAAGCGAAAAATTAAAATCTTGGAAAGATTGTGTGCAAACCTCGCACCCTTCTGCACGAACATCTGGCGCCAGCATACATAGAGGTGTGCCACAGGGTAAAAAACCAAAAATGAACCAAAGTGCTCGAACATCACTGCACAATTCAAGAGCAGGTCAAAGCGCGACTCCTGGCTTTCCAAGGCAGAAAAAGCTAGGCTTTCAACGAACGGCCTTAGATTTTCAGCAAACACACCGGTGTATGTGAATTAGCATCTCTTCCCTGCTCTAAAAAACTGCTAGGTGTGACTATTGCCATGAAAAGGGAAGTCAGTGGCAATTCGTATGGGAAAAGGAGGGGCGAATTCCTGCCACAAGAGATAAACAGTACAACGTCATTCATATCCAAAGTGAACGAGATGTCGAGATGATTCCATAATGAAACCTCATCACCTTTGTTACCATCGTAACCATCATGGCGCTACGGTGCAATGATTTCAACAACACCGTCCATAATAATGGCAGCATAGGAACCAAATGCTTCCACCTAAAAATACGTTCTGCGCGAAATAAGGAGAAGCTCTTCAATAACTTTTCAAAGCAATTCAATTTTACTGTTGACGCAGTAATGCGCACAGAAACCTGGTTTGCTTCAGAGCTCGAAGTAATGAGACATGCATGATCTAACCCATTTTAAAGCAAAGCTTTATACCTCTACCCCCCAAGGGTTCTTTCGCGACCGTTGATGTCAACAGAAAACTCCCGTGAACAAATAAAAGAATTTACTGGCACCGCCAAGAATCGAACCTGGAACTAAGAGCGTAACAAAGCGAGAGCTCGTTGTCTTACCGATTTATCTACGAGCCCATGCGGAGATGGAGAAGACAGGTGGCGGGCTCACCAAGCATATCTAGAGGTTTACCCCCTGCATTCTTGCTGAATGCCACGTGATCGCGTCACGCGACGTCACGCGCCGTTGTGCGCTCCATCCACGGCACGTCTAGCGGCCCTGTGCGCGCCTTGCGCGTGTGCAAGGAGTTACAAAAATTAAAGGAAGCTCACACCAACGCATGGCATGGCACGCCAATGTGCTAAAGCCTGTGGCCTCCAGTCTTCACGTAAAAATCATATCTCCTTGTCGTCCGCCCTCACGCCAAACGACACATCAACACATTCAAATACTCCTTGATGGCCAGGCTATCACTACAAGCCCCATTATCACGATCCTGGTCCTACATCTCCAGGACAACACCAAGAGTGACCTGTCGTTGCAGCGCCTCAAACACAGCAGCAATCAAATCATACACATGATCAGGCGAGTTGCCACCAAGAAGCGAGGCCTCAAGAATGCTGATACCTTTTGATTAATTCATGCTTTGGGCTCTCGAGAATCACGTCAACCCACTTCTCGGCAAGGAGTGCATAAAGATGATTTATATATTATTAAAAAGACGGTTTAGCAGGCCATTGGTCTTCCCCTGAGTGCATCCGCAGAGAGGCTGCTTAGCACGGCGCTCCACAATACGGTGGAAGAGCTGATAGAGGGCCACCTTTCTAACCAGAAGCTCCGAATGAGCAGAAGTGCGGTGGGTTGCCGCATCCTTCACCAGATTGGCTGGGCAGCACAGAATGTCACGCCATTTGATCTACTCCCGCAATCTTGGCGACAAGAACTGAGATGCTCCCTTTGCTTAGAAATATAAACACCTCACATGACGAGGGTCGCCGACAAGCACGGGCTCAAGCGCTCAACACAACCCTCTGTGGGAATCATGCAGTTATCTATATACACTGACGCCTCCCAACATCGAGGGCAGTAGTACGCCATCATCGTGGCTACCTCCGGAACCAACCACCTTGCGTGTGCCTCACTCAAGACTCAAGACATAGTGGCAGCAGAAGAGGCAGCCATCGCCTTGGCTCTCACTCAACCAGAGGTTCGGAAGGTAGTAACCGATTCCTAACAAGACTGCCTGAATTACCATTCGGGTTGAGTGTCCCGACGTGCACTGCGTGCGCTAAAAACCCACTTCCCAAACGGTTTCATTCAGTTCATTTGTAGACCCGCTCGCGCTCCCATGGAGGGCAACGAATACGCCCACCAACAAGTCTGCGCTCTTACCCCCCGTGCTTTGGAGCTGCATGAGGGCAGTCATCCACTTGTCTCGTTTAGGGACATAACCCAACTTTATCGCCTTCAGAGGCAGACCCTACCCTTGCCTTACCCTGACCTTTCTAGAGAAAAACAAACTACTCTACGGAGCATAGAATGCGGCTCCTTCCCACACCCGACGCGTCTTCACATAATGCCCTCGAATCGCTACGAATGCCCTCGAATCGCTACGCAATGAATGTAAATATTGCTCAGAAGTGGGAACACTCCGCCACACAATCGATGTGTGCGACTTTACCCCTGAGCACCCTCCTCTCTTTCCATTAACTACCGAACAAGAGAAATGGGAGATGCTGCTGTCCACCCCCTGTCTGCCTACCCAGCTTCAGTTGGTGGACAGAGCACAGGCGGCGCGGACTCCAGTGGGCTCCAGCGAAGAAAGAACCACTCCCCTGGGCCGCACTCTGGGCCGTTGAGAAATCTGAATAGAAGTACTACTTTCTCCTCTGTCTCCTCCTTCTCCTCCTTCGTCTTTTCGTCCTCTTCCACCGTCTCGGCCGCCGATCTCATCGCCTCCGTCCGCGGCGGCAGAGATGGAGAACTGAGATCGTCTAACACCGGGTTTGAGATTCCTTTAATTTGATAAAAAGCGTTTCCACTCGTGTGCTAACAAATACAATGCAACCAACCACCGCTCATGCATTATCATTGATTTAACCTTACCAGGAATATCTCTTTGAAGTAATAACGGGTCTGGTTAAGTGCATTTCACTAATCTCTGGTTTCACTATTTGTAAAGTGACGTGACTAATTTAAGGGACGTCGCATAAGCAATCGTTGTGGGTGCCGTTGACAGCTTTGAGAAAGAGGAATGCCTTTAATGATGAGGAGCTATGCTTTCCAACCACATTCACAGGGTGGATTGGCGCAAGTTTTTATTTTAACCGATGCCACCGACGAGGTGGGTGTCGTTAATCAACATCAAAAATGGCTTTGAATGTAATCTTCCAGAAAAGTTGTCATTTTCCGCATGGGATATTGAGTGTTTATCTGCTAGAAGTCATAGATACGTGTTTGTAGTAATGCATCCCGCACAAGATGGCAGCATTAATAGCTTTCTTAATGGTATTAAACGTGTTTTAATCAACGCAAATCAAAATGATCGAACATTACAACCAACAGCCTCGCAACATGAATTCAAAACACTGCTTTTATCAAACGGTTTCGGTCAACAAATCAAAACCGCTACGCGTATTACCACAAATACGCGAATATTACTGGATGTTTTCATCTCAAACATGCCCACTGACGGAACAATTACAGGTGTGCTTGAATCAAGCCTCAGTGATCACCTACTCATCTTCCTGATTTAAAAAAACTACAAACCGAAGAAAACCTGAGAGTAACACCAATATAAAAATTCATAATATAAACAGCCGCAGTTGAGAAACCTCTCGTTAGAACCTCGCTGCAATGAATTGGGACAAAAAGTATCAATCCGGCGGGCCAAAATGAACCATGTGAGAAGTGTTTCGGGCGTCTTCAGGGAGGCATACTTGCAATATTTTCCTCTAGTTAACCTTGAAAAGCCTACAAAAGCCCGTAAATTTAAAACGAATGCGTGAAGATGATAAAACGGAAAGTAACAGAAAAATTTTAGAAACGCGTGAACGAGATGACGGGGAAATATTTAGGAAACATAGAAACAAAACCAATATCCTAATTAGGCATACAAAGCAACACTATTTTTATAATTACTTTGAACTAGGTTGTAATCACAAGCCAGACAAGGTTTGGAAAAAAAAAATTCCCGCGCCTTTCCGCGAGGGGAACGCGAGTAAATGCAGAGCATTGGGGCCTCAGTACTGATTGAAGGCAGTGTTGCTTCCATCGCTATCGCTTCTTCCGTGATGCTGGAGTAGCAGACATGAGTAAACGTGGGCACGAGCGTCAACCAAGAAAGGAAGGAGCAACGCAGTGACTGAAACACGAGCGACCGCTAGCCGCTATATTTGCAGCGCGCGCAGTAGAGGGAGAGCAGTACGGGGGGAAGAGCGCGCATGCGCAAGCAGCGCGCGCACTTCCACGCCCCACCGCGCTGCTATCACGCACCTGTTACACCGAGACCGCGACGGAGCGGACGGGCTGACTACGACGCATGCGCGCGCCAGCTGCTGTTGAGAGAGAGGAGGGAAGGAGAGGCGCACCTGCTGCGGACGCGGAGCTGTTGACACCGTCCGACGCAGGAATAGGCGAGGCTAAGAAATGCTCTGCATTTAAAATAAATAAACTGCTAAACCGCGCCCCAACGAACAGCGCATATCTCAACTGACAGTAAACAACAAAACGATTAGGGGCACTCATATAGCTAACTCCTTCAACCTCTATTTTACAAATCTTGTTCCCAGCACACATTCCCCTGAGGCTGCAAATGTCGTCACAAGAAGAGAGGCGAGTCTGTTTCGTCTGCCCACACCTGAAACCAAAAGTTGGCTTAACATATAAATCTCTTGCAAATAGCGCAGCACGCGACATACAAAACTTTCAAATCACACGTGTAAAACATGTTTTCAGTTTAACTGTAACTCCAATTACATACGTATGTAATCTTTATCTCATGATGGGAATATTTCCAAGAAGGACGCAGTGTCGATAATGGCGACACAGATTCTCTAAAAAATTACCGCCCGATCTCTATTCAACCCGCATTTTCAAAAGGGTTGGAAGAACCATTGCACACTAGAATAACAAGTTTTGCCGATAAGTTTAGTTTGAGTAACCCCGCACAATTCGGGTTTCGTAAACACAGATCTATACAGCGGCCCCTTCTTACCCAGAAAGAATTTATTTTGAAAGCGCTTGAAGAAAAAAGTTGTAGCTAGAATATAAATAGATCTTTCAAAAGCGTTCGATCGCCTAAATCACGCAACTCTATTAGGAAAGCTAGGACTGCACGGCGTACGAGGTGTTCAAATGGCTTTAATAAAATCATATTTGCAAACTCGTACGCAAGTAGTTTCAGTTGGTGGACACTCAACGGATTCTCGGCATTTTATGCGGTCAGTCAACAATGAATTACACCTGTTATAAGTGATTTTTGTTCTCCCGTCGTGACAATGCGCTCTTCCAGCGGTTGGAGATCTAAATGATGTGAAAATGTCAAGATACGTTGAAGGCTTTTTAATTTTTCTAAACACTTTCAGTTTTCGTGACCTCAGGAAAGCATTCTTGGATCTCTTCCGTTTAACTTTCACGTCCATGATATCACTAAAATAAGCCAGGGTCTGCAGTTCGTCATATATTCAGATGATACCACACTGTTATTTTTCAGGTTTAAGGGCCAAACCTTCGGATCTGAGATAAACAAGACACTGTTAGAGTTGCATGGTTGGAGTTTTGTGAATTCTTTGGAAATTAACACTAAAAAAACCAAACTTGATCTCTTTTCCCCTAGACACTCGAAAGCATCTCTAAGGGCAGGTGATTTTAAAGAGTAGAAGTAGTATATTCCGTCAAAACACTTGGTGTACTATTCAACACAAAAATATTTTGGAATGACCATGTAAACAATGTTTTTACGCGAATAACAAAAATTGTTGCAATATGTACTAGGTAAGTTTAAATATTTTTTGCCACCTGCTGCTAATCTACATATCTATAACTCGTTGTTTATGTCTCAACTGATTTACTGCAGTCTTGTGGGTAAACCCAGCCTAAGGAAACGTAAATCGAATGTACGTTTTACAAAAAAAGCAATACTATAAGTAGTTGGCGTAGAGCATAATGCACATGCAAGAAACCTATTCACCAAACTCAATTTGATTTCAGGTCAGAATCTTTTAACTTCAACCTTGCAAAAAAATACAAATCTCTTACATCGTCACGGCACTTTCACAACATGGATTGCGAAGCTAACAGCAAAAGCATACAAATATCCAACACGTTAAGAAGAAATATGAATTGTACAACTTTCGCGCTCTACCTTTGGAAACCAGATGATTTGACACACTTTGCCTTCCTTGTTAAACTACCTTGTCGCCAATGAGTTTACAACTGAGCATGCAAACAGAAATTTCTTAAAAAATGTCTTCGTCACAAAAGAACACCTGCACTTGGAGGGGTTTTGTCGATGGCGTGCTGGCATAACTTTCCGAGAGCACTAGAAAGAAGGACTACACAATATTCTTTTTAACCTGCTTAGAGGGTCCCCAGCTGGATGGCAAGGGAAGTTCTTGGCTCTTGGCTTATACATCCAACACATGAGATCAACTTTAAAACGCACCCTCAAATCTAAAACTTTGATGCTCTCCTGGACGGGAAATTCAAACGTAAAACTGAGTGGCATAAAACAGGCATTTAGGACATCAGGATACCGGAAAAAACAGATCGTGTCAGGGTAAAAAACAGGGCATGCGATTCCTGATGGAAGGATCAAGAAAACTGACGTGTCTCAAATATTAGAAATCAATGTACCTGAAAGAGGGCATTATCACAACGGCATAAAAACAAGTCATTTAAAACTGGTGCAACGCACGACCCTATGCAAAAACCCTGTTTTTGAAGGTAAATGTTAAACACAAAGGAAACAAAGGTCACCCTTCAAATAGAAATATAAATGCTCCAAGCAGCCACACGTACTCACACCACAGGGGTTCTCAAAATCGAGCGGAACAAAATTATTAATGGTGGCCTCGACTCTGCACAGGAAATCTTTTATGTCGACAGAAAAGGCAGTTACACTTACATGGCCACATGTTTTCTAAAATTCAATAATGGCGGCACATTTCTTCGTAAAAAACGGGTTGTCCACGTGAAGCATCTTATGTTTGTGCATCAAGAAGTCTGTGACACACTTTGCCACGTACCCGATCCCGACACGATCACGCGGAACGGACATTTTATCGTCTGAGTCTTTGCCGCAAACCAACATTTCAAGAGAGACGTCGTCGCTGCTCTCAGTTTGCGTTACAACTTCAATAATAAGGTTAAGATGCTTGCACAACACCTTAGCTCACCACTTAACCTTATTCAACGGCACCTTTCGCTTTGTCTTAGCAGTCTGACTGAACAACGCACCCGTGCACTGACGTTCACCTACAACTAAGGGCTATGACTCTCAAGTATCTTGGCCACTGCGTCCTGCCAGCGGATAAGGGGGGCGGGTTTAGTGTTCACAGGAATGAAGTGTTCTATGCTAAACCTTACGAAGCTGATCAAGCTGTTCAAGACAAAAGGAAAGATACTCTTAAGAAGGTTAAATGTCGAGCTTAGGAGATGTGCGAGCAGCTTAACGTTATGGAAGGTGTGAGGCAAATGGAGAGCATGGAGAATGTTTTTCTTGAACTGTTTTTCGCGGCACAGAGTCATAAGAATCAATGTCCGTTTAGCGTGATTGTTTCGGGATCAAGTACGTGGCAAAAGTGTTTTGCAGACTTCTTGATGAACAAGCTTAATTTTCTTGACGTGGCCGGCCTGTTTCGTAGGAGGTATTCTGTCGCCGTTATGGACACTTCAAAAATAAGTAGTCATGCAAGCCTAACGGCCTTTCGCGTCGACATAAAGGTTGGTTTTAGTCTTGTAGTCTTTGCCACATGGAGGTTTACTATCAACCGTCGTAGCCGCCATTGATGATATCGGTGCAGTCTATTGTCAATACCCATTTGGTTTGAGTACGAGTGGCTTCTTGGAGCTTTTATCTTTCTATCTTTATACCCAAAGCCTTTGTTGCCTTGAAAAGTAACATTTACCTGCAGAAGCAGAATGTTTGCACCGGGTCGTGAATTACACCTGTTATAACTAAACAGCGCTGGATTCGGTTCTGCTGTAGACTGGATCCACGCAAACGACTCACGCGTATCAGGTAAACGTTTCGCACCTTGAAAACTCCACCAAGCCCACTTCACCCGTTCTCATCCATGGCTCTCCGGGAGGGCGTGAGTGAAGTGAGCGTTCTCGAGAAATTCTGCACTAAAATCACCACTATAACCACCAAAGCGGTAATTTCAGAGGTGTCCCCGTTCTGCTACTCCACCACGAACGCAACGCTGAAGGGCGAACCTTTCATCATTGAAGAGCTTACCACGGCGTTGGGAAATCTCAACTTGCTTTCCTCCCAGGCGCTGATGGAATTACTTATTTCGCGTTACACCACTTGGGTTCCCAGGCTCTCCACCAGTTGCTCTCCCTCTGCAACCAGTCTTGGCAGATCGGGCGTCTTGAGGCCTCCTGGAAGATTGCCCGGATCGTGGCGATTCTAAAACCAAGCAAGCCGGCAACGAATATAGACTGTTATTAGCCAATTGCACTACTAAGTTGTATTGGCAAATTAATGGAGAAGATGAGGCTGGAACGGCTTGTTTGGAACCTGGAGAATCGATACATTTATCCATTGCAAATGTCTGGGTTCAGGAGAGGACGTAGTAGTGTAGACAACATCCTTTCCTTGGTATCAGATGTTACCCGGCAAAAATCAGCCGCAAACATCACTGTAGCTGTCTTCTTTGACATCAAAGCGGCAATCGACAGTGTCGCACACGAAACCATTCGAAGAGAGATGACATGCATAGGGATTTGAGGACGCATGTTCCAGTGGCAATGTGATTACTTGATTGATTGATTGTGGGGTTTAACGTGCCGACGCAACGCAGGCGATGAGGCGCGCCGTAGTGGAGGGCTCCGGATTAATTTTGACCACCTGGGGATCTTTATCGTGCGCCGAAATCTCGTACACACGGGCGCTTTTGCTTTTCGCCTCCATCAGAAAAGCGGCCGCGGCGGCCGGGAATCGAACCCGCGACCTCGTGCTCAGCAGCGCAACGCCTTAGCCACTGAGCCACCGCGGCGGGTGGCTATGCGATTACTTACAAGACCGGTACGTTACATGGCCACCAGTGATGGCGAAACGGCCGAACATCCCGTCACGCAAGGAGATCCTCAAGGCGGCATCTTGAGCCCGAGGCTTTTACTGCAAAGCAGTATATGTCTAACCCCCCCCAGTTTTCATTCCGGTGTCATCGATTTACTCAGCGCCATTCCGGTGTTCCTACTCACCCCCTCTGACACATCTTCCACAACTATTTTTACCCTCGCCTCCCCCCCCGATGCCACTTTTTCAAGTTGCCCAGTCGCCAGCTAACGTTGGTAGTGCGGTTATCAGATGATTTCGGAAAATAAATAGAAGCACGGATGGGCGTAAAAAAAAATGCGCTGACGATTACCACACTGCTTGATAGGAAATTCGTGCGGAGCGCGAGCTGCAGCCTTCTCGGTCACGACGCATTTCTGCTGCGTTCCAGGAAGTGTTCGCGTGTTCAGCGAACGTATAGTCGGCAAAAGGCTTGTCTGTAACGCTCGAGCGGCGTGCCCCGGACTGCGCGGGAGACACCTAGTGATAACGCCTGGTTTGAGATAGGTAGAATGTGAGCATGCGCGGCCCGTATGCGGGCGATGGCGGTGCCCCTCATAGAGTTTCATACTAATATATACTAGAGGGAAATCTGACGCCACTGTCTAGGGGAGCCGGGCTTCAACAATGGTTCCGTCATGAAAGGGCCAGGCACGTTCCACTTGTCCTTCGCATGGCTCCTGAACAGGCTGAAAAGTTGCCTCTGGCTGCAAAAAAGCAACAATATTACTGTAAAGGATTGTTGAAAATGGTTTTGTTATTATAAAATTAAACTTCCAGAAAGATTTATTTGTCAGTAATTATTTAAAAGCTTTTTGCACGATGCAGAAGAAAAAAAATGTCGCCTTCCTGAATTCGACACAAAAAAGAAGCGACAGGACTAGGTAAGCCAAGCAGGCGAGGAACTTGGTGCTTGCTGCAATGGCACCGCCCACGGTGGCCCGCGATTGCAGAGGCAGATTTCTCTCTAGTATATATTAGTTCGAAGCTCTATGGTGTCCCTCCTTGCTGTGCCCGTCGCCTTGGCCTCCACACCTTCTTTAACCGTAATAAGCGCTGCATGCCTGCACTGCCGGGCCGGGAAACAAAAGCCAACATTGCCCGCCTTAGCGCGCGCTGTTCGAGTTTCTCATCTGCATTAGCTTTGGCGCACAGCTGCTCATTGCGTTATCGCTCTGCCAATAGCTGCATAAGTACTGCGTGCACCACTCTCCGGATTCTGGGCTCGGCTTTGCACGTCCCTGCTGTCGGGCTATCGCCACAATACTGAATGCATTGTGCAGGTGATCACGGACCGATATCTAGTCACTCGAAAACACCGGCAGCGTTGCGTTTTCGGCGATTGTTGTTCGTTGTATAGCATACCGAAAAATCTGCTATCGAAATTGCGTAGGGTCCCGCGAAAATTAAGCGTTGTACGTAGTTTAACACAGCCAACGCTGTGCTACCCATGGCTAATTTTCAGTATTGCGTCCCGGCCCGGCAGTGCAGGCAGCGCTTCTCCCGGCGAAAGAAGGGACGGAAGCCAAGGCGACGGGCACAGCGACAAGAGAAACAGCCATCGCGCTAATGCGGGTCGCGCATGCTCCCATTCTACCGGTCTCAAATCAGGCGTTATCACTAGATGTCTCCCGCGCAGTCCGGAGCACGCCGCTCGAGCGTTATAGACAAGCATTTTACCGACTACGGCAGCGTGCGCTACTCTGCTGCTACCTCGGACTGCGCCGCCGCATGCGGCCAGCATGGTGCAAATCGTGTTCGAAACTCCCGCGCAAATGTCACGTCGTTCGGATTAGCCCCGGACAAGGCAGCAGCGAGCTGTTGTGTTCGCTCACTGGATGGCGCGGCCATAAAACGCCGCTCCCGTGAAGCACAGGTAACGGCTGCCTTTTAGGGCAGCCGTTAAGCCCTTTTAGGGGGAAGCCCTCTGGCTTCCCCCTAAATCGACCAAAACCCGCCGTTGCCGTTTCCGTTCAAATTCACTTCTCCAAATAGCTGCGAATCCACCCCGTTAGAAGAGAAACTTCCCCAGCTGGAACATCGGCTTGAGCCTACATTTCTTTTTCAGCTTAGAAAGCCTTCCGAGCGACATTATCGCCGGTGTCTTTCACGCCTTAGTATGCGGCATCACCGGTTGCTGGTTTATGCGTCCATGGTTTGCAGGTACAAAGAGGGGGGCGTGCACGCACCGCTAGGCTGCATTCCGCTAGCGATGAAATGCCGGTTGTGCTGGTGGAAGATGTAGATGTCGAAATTAGATGGCTCAATGCGGTTAGTCGGCTGTCTTCCTTAATCGAGTGGTTCCGGTGTGGGTTGATGTGCTACACAGACATCCTGCACACACAGTAAGATGCATACGAGGGGGGAAGGGAAACGGACAGCCACATGTTTGTACGCGAGAATGGAGCTCAAGGGCTTCCAAGTTTTAAATATTTATTGGACTGATGGATGCCGTTCGTTTCGAGGAAGAGCAAGAGTTCAAGCGTTGACCCGAACACAAACGCGAAGGGGCGCAAAAACAACGGTAAGCTGCTGGCGCCGCCGTTAACGCCTGAAGTTCGTCGAGTAGCGGCGAAGGATTTTTGATTTTTGTATACACTTTCAGTTTTCGTGACCCTTCAGCTAGGACTCGCATAGACTGTTCTTTAGCTCTGAAAGACCCCGTAGTCCCACGTATCCAGCCGATTTAATTGCCTTTTTTTTTGCCGCCCATTCTGACGGTTAATTGCACAATCAGGACAGCTTGAGCTTCCTAACTTTACGGCTGAATTTTAATAGACGGTCACGTGTATTGGTCGTGTGAGCCAAAAGAAATGAAGCCTCCCCGGCCGTACACGCGGGCACACCCTACGCTGGTTAAGAGGAAAATTTTGTTGTCCTTCTTGTCTTGTGCTCTCTGCATGTCATACCAACACGCCGTGGGGGGAAGCCTCTGAGTTCTTCAGGAACTGATTGTTTCCTCTCCTGAAGGTCTGCATCGCGGAAGAAAAATCTCGTTTTACAGACTAGCAGAGGGCAGAAAACGAGAGGAAGGACAATGAAAGAAGAACCAAAGAGAAGATAGGTTTCTGTATATGCACAAATTTTCGCGCAACATCAAGAAAGTAGGCTAATGTTCAGAGGTGAAGGTCTTGTTCATGGCGCCAAACAAGCTTTTGTCCCATGTGAAGATTAAGCTGTCCCATGCGAGCGCGGAAACCGATGTGCATTAAATAGCACAGAGAAGCCTTTGTACACTGGCGGCGTAGCGTTGTCTACAAAACTGCTCTGTCTCATGTAGCAGGCACTATATCGGCCACGCGGGCGTATGCTTCAACGTTCGTTTAAAAGGGCACAAGGCCAGTAGGCCGCCCATTGTAAAAAACTGTATCTCGCAAACCCCTGTTATCCTCTGTGCGACGATCGTTTAGATTTTTTATCGCTCTAGTCTGGCAAGAGTAATTGTGGAAGCGGCGGGGATAGCAAGGTCCGGTGCATCAGCAGCCCTTATCAAAACTGGAGGTTCATTTGTTGTTGTAGGCGGGACGTGTCTGTTTTTCTTCATTGGTCTTTCCTGATGATGTTTTTGCTTACTTCTCTCGTCTTGCTAGCCAGCTCTGTTTATTTGCTCTGATTCGCCCATGAGCCAATTTTTGAAAGTTAGCACTCGTTCCGTCCTCGCTTCATCCTGTGTTGTTTGTGCGCTAAGTTTTCCGTGTGACTATGAACCGACACCCCGAAACCTTTTTAACCTCCAGGTACTCGACATCCTAGGCGTGTGATGGTGCTTCGTCCAGCGGGGGAGAGGTTGAGACGGATGGTGTGGGACTGACCATGAGCTTTCTCTTCCTTTTCTACGCCTTTCTTTATTCCACAAATGACAAATCCAGTACTGAGTACTGTTCGACAGCTAGTATACCTTGCCGTTTCAATTGAAACATCATTAAAGACAGGAGTGTGAAACATGTATTTCAGCAGCAGTTGTTTTGGCAAATTGGCGCTCGAGGTTGGAATTTCGTTTTCGTTTTTATTTTTTACAGCTTCTCGATATTCTGAAAAGCAAGAGTTAGAAAAAGTGCACCATTGCAAAACTCAACTTTAATTCCATATAACGTTTGCAAGCGGCGTCGCCGCGATATACGGTTGTAACAACCGCTATTCCCACTCGGACTGGAACGCGGCAATAAATGTATTACTGCGCGCAGTTTCGCCGTATTAGACGAGCTCACTATAAAATACATGCATCTGAGACGGCCGCCCAGGAGCCGATAAAATCTGAATATTTTATAAGGCAGACCCGGCTGAGAGTCTTCGGAGACGGTGAAAAGCGGGTTGCAACATATTCTGGTTTCAAAATCGCGTTTCCGTATTGTTGTCGATAGTTCCGAAAATCGCCGGCTCCGGTCGTTCTCGCAAATACCGCGGCGAATTCCACTTTCTTTGGACGATATTTTTTAGAACCTCGTCGGATTGAACGAGCCCGTACTAAAACTGTATGCATTTCAGAGTTTACACTGCGAGCGCGCTTGAATAGTGGATGTATATGAGCGCCATTCAATTAAGACGCAGTAGTTGTGTTCGTGCAAGGAGGACGAGGAGAAGCTCTCCAGAACGCAAAGCACGTAATAAATCTGGGAGGCGTCTAATAGAGCTTAAAATGTATGAAATGCTGAGTGTTTACTCTGTCGTTTTATTATCCGAAGTATTCAAGTCCACGAACTCCTGCCGCTGCCCGTCTTTTCTACGCGCAGAAAACAGACGTTTTACGAGAATAGTTTCATTCGTTTTGCTCGGTATTGTTTAGGGAAGACGAAACTCCATCTCCCTTCCTCTAGAAGCATGGCACGTTTCCCAATCGTCCGTTACAATCTTAGTGCGCCAAGGAGCGCTTCCAAAGAAGTAAAAGAAGACTGTCACTAGTGTTTTTCTGGAGGAGCGAGCTCAAGCACTCCATGAAGACTAGCACATGCACAACACAAGCTTTTCACAGACAGTATTCGCATGCTTTCGCGATACGGGTGGATACCAGAGGGATTACACTCCGAGATTCATTTGGCTTTAGCGATGGAAAGGCACGCATAATTTCCAAGCCCACCGCAGACTGTCGAAATACAGAGACATTTATCCCTGTGACGTGTTCTTCCTAGCTACTACGCAAGTGCTTTGCAATCCGCTACTTAACGTGCTCCTAATGACCTAAAGTTTATCAATCCTGAAAAGTGTACTGAAAAGTTCCAGATGCAAGCCTTAAGGCATGCCAACAGCATTTCCGCACTTAAACCAGGGCTACAGCGATATTTTCTTCAGAATCGCATGCCCTTTTCTCAGGTATTACGCCTGCTATGTCACCACGTAATTACTCCACCGCGAGGGTTTTTTTTACACTATATTCACCTCTGTGCGCAAACGTGGACATTAAAAGACTCTCGCAAACCATTCACCTTTTTATGATGTATTTCATGCAACTGACATGGCACTGTTTATGTCCTCAATGTAATCCAGAACGAATTTTGTAATTGTTACATCAGTATTGTGCTCTCACGAAGGTACCAAATGTTTCCTCTGCTGTTCAAAAAGTTCACGTGTATGAACCTGCTAGGTGACTCCCGTACTCACAGGACAATTTGGAACGACATGCAGATTTCTTTATAGTAGGCACACTTGCTGCTTCCGAATTTCTTAACTACAAGGAAGATTCGAGATGGAACGCCAGAAAAGTAAGAAAAACTAAGCGATTTCAAAGGGCACACAGGAACGGAGAAATGGCAGCCTTCCTTTTAAAGTAAAGCTTTTTAGCTCTACCTGCCAATGGTTCTTTTGTGTCGTGTGGGACAACAAACTCCTAACGCGCGGAGGCGGTAGCGGGAGGAGGAGGTGGCGGCGGGTTTCACTCATGGAGCACACTAGAGATGCCGCGGCGAATTTCCGACAGCATTCCCCGCGCGGGAGTGCCTGTTCGCCGACGGCGGCGTCTGCGGTACGGCTTTGTTGTCTGCTCTAGCGACGGTTCTTCCGGGCCTGTTTTGGTGCAGCTTCGCGTCTACTGCGCGGTGCCTTCGCCCGGCTTGATTAGCTTGTTCGACAGAACCTCCAGGGTAACCCGCATCCTACGGAATTAAGTGGTCGTACGGCAAACAACGTTGGTGATTGTTTGCAGGGCGGGAAGACAAAATGTGCAAACCACATACATAAATTTGGGCGCTAGAGAAACGCTGCCTTTTGCGCATTGCTTGCCACAAATTGGACTCCGATTTCTAAATTCATGAATACCAATCCGGTTGTGTTTAAAGAGGTATTACAAAAGGCGAAATCAGCAACTGGTTCTGATAAATAGCGAATATAAAAGTTCCCTCAGCTTTCTCTCAATTTTCAAACTTACTAAACTAACTAGTTTAAATCGGTGTAAATGGGAATTACTAAGCTCACATGCCGAATTGTTTCGGTGTCTGCGCTTCGGTGTCGGTGTCGAACGTTGGGGTCGAGTGGTGGTATAGCCCCAAGCTAGCACATCAGCATAGCTAGGCTCCGCTCTCTCACCCTTCGAAAGACGCTCCTCTCCGTTTTTTTTTTCTCCCGAGTCCCAGCCGGGCTGCAGCGACTGCATCCGTAGCTCTAGCCCGGTCGTGGCCGACGCTGTTGCTGCGTTCGGAACGCCGACCCCGCGAATTCCGGCTATCTACTAGCAGAATCTCTGGTTTCACTCTATGTAGAGCCAAGGGTGGGAGTTCGGGTGAAGTCGGATGGGCAACTGTTTTGGGTGCCGTTTGAAGCTTTACTTTCCAACCACCTTCGCAGTGTGGATTGCGGCCAAGCTCTAGACTATCTAGAAAAGTAGCCCTCCGATAGCGCCATCAATCACTAAGGGAATTTTCGCCGTGGTTTGTGGATTGTTTATCGATTTTTGAGCAATCGTGCACGCACTAGTGTGTCAATCCATAGTGCGGAAAGGTTTCTACTTTTAATATACCCACGCAATAAGCCAAACAATCAACTCCTTACGATTAACCATTTCGTCAACGCACCACGTCGGTAGCTTAACTGGGTTATGTCCCACGTGTGGGCCGATCGTTGTTTTTATAAACCAAAGAAACGACCGTGAAATCTAATTGGTACCTGGTTCCGTTTATTATACGGAAGCAAAGGACACGAACAGTAAAAAATACTTGTTTTTTCTCTTGAATTTGAGGAACGCCACTAGGGGGCCGACGTAGACGCACGCGCCTCACTTCAGCTTCCGTTTTTCTCGCTCTACCATCGGCCAGCCTCAACTGACCCCTCCCAGAACTTCACTACAGGCTCCGTGAAGTGCAGCGGAGCATTTGGACACCAAGACGACCCCCGAAGATCATCGGGGGGGGGGGGGGGGGGGCGACTCCAGTCCAGAAACTTCGCCGACCACGCCGGCTGAACCACTAGGCCTCGTCTTCAGGCCTAATGGTAAGGGCCTCCTCGCTGAGGTTCATCGCCGATCGACCATGATTGCGACCTCTAGGGATACCACCAGCAGCCATGGAGCACGGCAAATCCAGCGGCCGGATGATCCATCCACCCAACCCATAGACGGAGGTGATCGCAGCACGAACCCGCCAAGCTCTCTGAAAAGCACGAGCCGAGAATCGAACAACGCCGAACAACAACTCTACAGCCAAGCCTCACGTGCCTGCAGGCGCCATTCCACCTCCCCGCCTGCCCGACTCGCATTGCGTCACCGTCTATCGACCAAGAAAGGATCTGCGAGTTGGAGCTTAGGGCACGCGAGACATCGTACAAGGTTTGATCACCTAAGCGGTCTTCCCCGGGCTCAGTTCCTAGAACGGGTCACTATCTAAGCCCAACCGGCGCAGAATCTCGTCGTAGCCGGCACCCCAGATCCTCATATCGCTCCCGTCCTCTCACAAATTACAATGATTACTCTCGGGCAAAGCAGCCTCGAAATCACCGCCTACATGAAGCCCCCTCCCGGGACTTCCTGAGGAGTGATCCACGGCCAGCCCGAAGACATCGACAATGACGTCCTACTCGAACTGACGGCTGCCAATAAGCCTTACCTAATTCACGCAAGGCTTTCTACGTGAAAGTGGGGTGCGAACTCATTCGCTGCCACCCGTACAGGCGGGTGGCGCAATTGTGCCAACAGTGCGGGGAGGTGGGCCACCGCCGGGACGTGTACCCCCTCCACCAGTCCACGAACTCTTTCAAGTGTGGTGCTGCGAGCCCATCACCAGACAACACCGGTCTCCCAAAGTGCAAACTCTGTGATCAGCCAGACCTCACTGCCAGCAAAGAGTGCCACAAAAGCAGCCTTGGGCAGTAACTAGTTACTAGTAAAGCGTTATCGATAATTAGTTATTTTTTTCAGTAACTTGTAACTGTAACTAGTTACTTTTAGGTTAGAGGAACTTGTAACTGTAAAAGTGTTACTTTTTTACACACTAACTGTAACTGAAAATACCATTACAGTTACTTTGCTTTTTATAACGATGTTATCAAACCGCACCTTTCTTTAACCGCCGACGTATAGTTGGCGCTTTCCAGTTTTTATAAAATTTCTCCTTTCAATTGTGTCTGTATAGCCCTGTTTTCCACAAAACGGCTTCTTTCGCTGTTTAAGACAGGAAGTCACTGAGCGGCAGGATCATCCTTCCTGCCAAAGACCGTGGTCACAGGTCGGTCTTAAGGGGGATTTCTTCAAAATTTTCCTTTGTCTTAAGTCGAACAGAGACAAGAAAAAAAAGAATCTGGCTATTAGATTTCCGAAAAGGAGCGAATCGCTCAGATGGGAACTTTGAGAAACCACTCACCTTAAGTTACAGTGACTTTTCCCAATAAATTTCGCGACACCAAGGCTGCATCAACAAAAAATTGCCAGCACATGCTCTCACTTCACTGCAAGTGCTGTCAAAAAACCGTAGTCTTCTGCAACGTCTGCCACGTAAATGACATTCTTCTCTTTCGCGTCCACCTCTCAAGCTCTTTCTTTCCCACAATAAACATGGTGGCTGTTTTCTCGGGTCTATTCAATTTTGATGCGCTCCGCTGCTCGCGTGCAATCCTTTTGTGTCTGTTGGTCTTATATTGGAATGCTGCAACCTGAGAGAGGGCACGGGGCTGCGAGCGCTTTTGGATTTTCGGGGTCGAACCATTTGTTAATGGCTTATTTTATTTATTTTCTAGCGCAAAAGTGAATGCTTTTTAATTAAAATAACAATGCAAAAGTTACTTATAGATTGATGTTTTGCTTGAAATATGCCTGAAGTTTTCGTTTTGCCCACCTACATTGACAAGTATGAGCATCACCACCATATTTAGTAGTTCGAAATGTTTTGCTTATTTAAACGACTCGTTTAAGAATTATTTTGTTTTCTCCCAGCGGCTGAGTTGAGAGATAGACCGCAAACAGACCGACAGACAGACGGACAGACAGGTAGGCATCCCAAAATTTTCGCGTTTGAGTAACCTAAGAAAGACTGGCTAAAACGAATTAGGTGATTTTTTACATCATAACGGGAAAATAAACACAAAGGCACCACACAAGAAGGGAAAAAGCAGTATTGGCGCTGTTTCTGTTTGTTACCTTCTTGTGTATCGTCGTTTTGAGCTGGTTTTCCATTTATTCAAGAAAGACTATATTTTATAAAAAGGTGATGCAACAAAACCAGGCGCACACGACGATTGTTGGTGCGGCAGGGGTCTTCGGTGTGCCACCTTTTAGTTTCTCTTCGTCTGGAGTATTACAAAGTGCAATTTGGACTACCCGCATGCCTTCGTACTTTTGCATAAATAAACTGTATTATTTGGTGTGTGATCAATGGCTTGAAATTTTGCAGTAACGGAAAAGTAGCGACATTACTTTTCCACAGTAACTGCGACAGTAACAAGCTACTTTTGAGAACTCTGTAACTGTAATTGTAACATAGTTACTTTTTTGGCTTAGGTAACTGTAACTGTTACACTGTTACTTTTTACTGGTAACGTGCCCATGACTCCCCAAAAGGTATCTTCCCACTCCGCGACCCCAGCGAGCACTAAAGCAACAGCCTGCACAGTTCTAGGCCCGTCTACAACGCCACCACCGGAACCAGGCACCTCCTGCTCGAGCCCCGGATCCTCCACTACCCACGGCCCAGGTGAGCTGGTCAGCGGCCATACGCGACACTGCTCCCTCCCAACCTCTACAACTAAATGATGTCCCGAAACAATACCGCCTATCCCCCCTACATAACAGCCTTTTTAAAGAAATTCTCTGGGCAACAAAAAGAATTTCAGGCACGTCTAGGTGCCCTCACAGAAAAAGTGAACAAACTCACTTCCTCCGCGCTCCCGCCTCTCCCGTCTCCGGATCCCGAGCAGCTCGGTGAGCGATTCAACAATGTGCTGGACTCCATTACAAAAGCCCTGTCCGAAGCAACCGCCCCACTACACGCCACAGTGGAAGCACTTACAACACGTCAGTTGAAACTGGAAAAGGCAATCTCCACCCTCTCACCAGCCACGACCCAATCCCTAGCCTCATCACAAAAAGCGAATACCATCCATATAACGACGGCAGCCTCTCCCCGCGACCCCGATCTAGTCTCTCGTAATTACTTCCGCCCCAGCGCGGACCCTTTACATCTTCCAATGGAACTGCAGATCGTACAACAGCAAGAAAGACCAATTTGGCCTCTACATCCTCGAAAACCCTCCTGACATTGTCGCACTACAAGAGATAAACACTCCGAACCCCGGCCTCCGAAACTACGTCTCAATCTCGCAAGACCCCCAAAGCAGAACGGCCATCATGGTAAACAAAAAAAATTTCATCATCGTCCCGTAGGGTAACCCTGAGTAGTATGCGAAGCAGCCATGAGGTCGACTCAAGTTCCCATTCGTTTTCACTTCGATCGCGGCGTTGCGGGAGGAGAATGAGGGGGGCGGAGTGCGCGCGCGCGTCATTTATACCACGGAGCTACAATGGCGCCCCCAGCGGAGTATGCAGCGGCCACCGTCGTGTCTCTAACCCTGAGCTGCTTCGCATTATCGTGCGCTGAGCCGCGCGTGTTGCCATTCGTTGCCCAATCCCAGAGAGGAGAGCAGCTTCGGAGAGGAGGGGAGGAATGCCCCAGAAGAAAGGAGCGTCGGAGAGGAGTGGAGGAATGCCCCGCATACTACTGAGGGTTCCCCTACGGGAAGATGACGACGGTGGTTGAACGCGAAGCTATCTCATGATGGGTTCTTTGGGTGGCCAATCCCTAGGGGC
Source organism: Haemaphysalis longicornis (assembly GCF_048455015.1). NCBI lineage: Eukaryota > Metazoa > Arthropoda > Arachnida > Ixodida > Ixodidae > Haemaphysalis > Haemaphysalis longicornis. The sequence continues at coordinate 174,066,205 of NW_027526361.1, read as the reverse complement.
ATCCTGTCACAATCATCATGAGCGGTGCCTGGCCAGCCATGCGCATTGGTGGTTTGGTACTCATGGTTCCCCTACGGGAAGATGACGGTGGTTGAACGCGAAGCTATCTCGTGATATATTCCTTGGTTGGCCACTCAGTAGGGGCAACCTGCCACAATCACCATCAGCGGTGCCTGGCCAGGCATGCGCAGTGGGGGTGTAGACGCCGCACAACGGCGCCCACACAACGACGGAAGGAACAGGCTCGACCATAAGCTGCTTCGCATCTAAAATCATCCCGCTCAGACCCACAATCTTCCTCCAGATGTGGCCAACACCTTCGTGGAAATTATCCCGAGTCACTCTTCTCAACCAAGCATATACATTCTTAACGTATACAGCCCACCATCCGCATCCCTCAAGGAAATCGACACCCTGCTTCATGAAGCGTGCAAGATCTCCAAACAAGACCCCCTCCTCTTGGTGGGAGATTTCAACGCCCCACACTACAGCTGGGGCTACGCACAATCCACAAAAAAGGGCACGGCTTTATTACATGCCACCCAAAGTCATGGCTTTGTACTATAGAACGATTTGACCTAACCAACCAGACTGGCCATGAGTGTGGCACGGGACACAACACCCGACCTCACTTTTGCGACAAACACACCAAACGTTCACTGGACTTGCATGCCGGACACATTTGGAAGCGATCACGACATAATGCCAGTTACAATTAGGGTCGCCCACTCTCCCACCAGGAGTAAGAAGGCTAGAGTCACTAACTGGCCGGAATTCAGAGCCCCCATATCCCGCCACATGCACCCGACTTTCAACAAGGGCCCCCGAAAAGCTCGTGTTCGTCATCTCGCCAGAAAATACTCCAAAGACGGTCAGGTTCGGTACACAGACATTAGACAGCACCCCGGATCACGAAGAACCAGAATTGTTGCCCTTACTCCGCAAGGTAAGGTGGCCACAGCAGCATGTTATTGTAGTTTATCACCCACAGCGGCTAAGGTCATCGCTATTGCACATGCTGCAACTGCTCACAAGAACCAACCCTAAGTCACAGTTCTTACCGATTGCCAACGGGCCTGCTGACTGTATCAGTACGGTAGGGTACAGGAAAGCGCCCCTGGTCTCCTCCGGACCTTGCCTGAAGACATTAAATTCGCCATCGTATAGACCCAAGGCCAGTCGGGTCTTGCCGGAAACGAGGCAGCTCACGCTGCCGCCAGCAATCTGCACTTCGGGGCATTCTTATCCTCAAGGCAAGATTTCTCCAGCTGCCAGGGCTCCACAATCCCCTCTCTAATATCCCTGAATCCTACATACAATGCCATCCTATCCCACCACCTGCACTTCAGAAGCATCTATCCATCTTCCACCCTGCTCTCAGGAACCAGCAGTCTCATATCTGGCGCCGGCTACAGATTAGTACTTACTTTAACCACATGGTTCTTTCCCACATTTCTCCATCACTCTTCCAACACGACTGCCGCACTTGCAACGTCCCTCTCACTACCTACCACTTGGTGCACTCATGCCCACACAACCATAAACCCCTCCCCAACCCATCACCTGAGCAGTGGAAGTTTGCGCTGACCAGCTCGGCTCCGGAGCAACAAAAAGCTCTTGTCGACCGGGCACGCGGCCGCGAGCCCGCGGGCTCAGCGCGGGCTCGCGGCCTCCTGGAATTGGGAGGCTGACCACTTCCGCTCTTACTTCCTTTCCCTTAAGATAAATAAACGTTTATCTCCGTATCTCTGGAATTTAAAAACATGCAACGTTCGTGGTAAACACCGAAATACCATTCTTACCTTTCCAGCGGTTGTTAACGAGTACTCACGATTGCTCCTTATGAATCTGTCAGCCTGGTTTGAGCCTAATCACTTATTAGTATATGTTTTCTGATGAAATTCATAATAAACAGGCCCCCGCATGAAATAAAAAAATAATTTGAAGACAGTCGGGAATGCCTTCTAGCACTTCCTGCCTGCACACTAACAGTTTTCAGAAAAGCTACGCAGGTACACAAGTTTGAACATGGTTTGTTAATGCACTTTGTACCTAACAGAAAGCCATCGGGTACTCTAAAACAATCTTTGCACGTGAAAGTCTGGTGCTTTCTTTCAAAGTCCATGAAAGCTTTAAACTTCAGCTTTATTGGGACTTCCAGAAGCAAAGAGTAACTGGCAGGCAGCACACTCTGGCTAAGTGCAACACGTTTGTATTGGGTTGCACAACGAAACAGTCTAGAAAAAGGGAGGAAATAGCGGCTGCTCTTATACATGCTCAAGCCATTATTACACCGAGGAATTGAGGTCACGCGGAAGGATATTCCGGGCCCACCCCTGGTAGCGGAGCTCGTATGCTGCAGCACCACGCTACACAAATCCGATAACAAGATTGAAGTTCTCGCAGTACAATTGGCTGACTGGAAGAGGCACACTAAAGACCCAAAGAAATATATTTAAAAAATTCCCCCGCATTTCCCCGAGGGGGAGAATGTGAAAGTGCGAATGCACGGTTGTCGGCCCGCTTGCGGCGCTTGCGCTCGGCCCCCGCAGCCCACCGCCTCGCCGCCTTCTCTTCCATCTCTTCCATCGGGTTTGTAGTATCACGTGTACACCACGCAGTTATCAAGCCGCTATAACGCCGCTGAGTCGCCAACGCACGCCGCTGACGACGTAGTTTGAATGCGTTAAAGATATAAGGCGCGTCACTGACACAGATATCAGCGTCGCCTCCGTGGCTTGTGAGAGCCAAGCCACGGAGGCGACGCTGATATCTGTGTCAGTGACGTATCATGACCTTGCGGATATTGTTTTGCCTGAGCCGATGTACAGATCCATGTACCGTGCAGGGCCTGGGCAGGACGTACTTAAACGAGTAAAGAGAATGGCAGTGCCGCCATGGGTTAAAACGTTCTTTTTTAAACTTCACGTTGGCGTCCTTCCAGTAAAAACCTGGCAAAAAGAGAAAGGTCTATACATTCCATGGGGGGTAGACTGTTACCCATGCAAAAAACCCGAGACGGTTGAACATGTTTTCTTGGAGTGTTGGGATGGGGTCTTCTTTTGGGATGTGCTTCAGCGCACATTAAAGAAGGACTTCCCCCTGGATGCCTACGGGATCAGGTTTCTACCCATTCAAAGCGAGGATGGGGTACCATATGACCTCGTCATGGTTCTGGCCCTGCACGGCATTTGGAAATCGCGCATGGCCATCCGCCATCGCGACATCGATGCCAAACGGTCCAAAGAGTACTTTTCGGAGTCTGTTCGTCTGATTATTGAAGTGTGGAGGGCTCAGCCCGAGCCTCCGGAATGGTTGCCCGTGTTTGAAACTTTAACAAACATGAAACAATTTTAGCCATTACTCTGTTAGTCAAGTGCTGGCTAGCGTCTTTAAGAGTGTAGTGTTTTGTTTGTGTGTCAAAGTATGGCAATAAAGAAAAAAAAAATCGCCTCCGTGGCTTGGTCGGTAGAGCGTCGCACTGCGGCCGCAAAGTCCTCGGATCGAAACCTGGCGCCGGATGCTGTTTCTTTTTTAAATATAGAGGAGCACTGCGGACGCCAACGCCGCCGCCGCCGGCGGTGGATGGTTTGGGGTCGCTTATAAAGTGCATTCGCACTTAAAAATTTTCTGACGCCATTTTAATTGTTCTTCAGAGGGTGAAATTTGGTTTACATTTCTGCGGTGTGATTAGGCATAGCCTTGATAAGTTTGTTCATTTATTGAGACTCACCTTGGGATTTTGCAAGTGTTCAGAGGCGTAATCGCGGTATGCGAGTGTGCTACTTTCCTCTCCACCTTCCGAGTTAACAAAGTTCTCTAGCATTCGTGTACATTAATCCGCCTATTTTCATTACGGCATTATTCTCAAACCCATACTTCAGCACATCGTCTCCTCCCCATGGGAGGAGACGATGGTATTGACGATGGTATTGACGATGGAGGAGACATCATTTCGTGGTATTGACTTCTCATTAACACTGAGTACGAAAACTAATCATCGTTAACTGCTGCCGGAGTACTTCTGTTGACACCGCTGCTAACCACTGTTGCAAAGCATGAATAACAGTTTGGCCAATTCCAAAAAAAATTGCAGCCTTATAAGCGCGCAAAGAGCGACAGGTAAGGATTACACGGCCGACCACGGGCGTAGAAGGGTGACGTCAGCCGAACCGGCGGTTGTTTGGGGAGGGGTAGCGTTCTGCAGCACCGCTGTCGACTTTGTTGAAAGAGCGCAGCCAAGACGAAGCACAGCAATTTTTGCGGCATGCTACGTCGCCATTTGCGTCCGACGTGCCGGTCGCGCGGTGTCTCTGTGCGTCCCATGACACCGCTTGCATCTTTGTAAAAGGGAGTGTTCCGTAAGCGCTGGACCTCGTAATTGGCAACAAGGGATGAGTTGGGAAGGATGGCGACCGGATACCGGCGCTGCTGGACCACAAAATGGGTCACCGGCAGCTAAAGCGATCTAGCGTACCCAGTCAGCCGGTTACCAGTTATCATGTTATGGCAGAGGAGCGCGAGAAGTGCCTTGTTGCGGTTTTCTCAGGCCGGAGCAAGGCTTGCGCACCGGACCAAGCCTAAAGTGCTGAGAAAGCAAAAGGAAAAAAAATACACCATCTTCCCGTGGGGAACCCTGATGAGGATGCGAAGCATCGTGGCGGTTCCGTGTGGTTCCATTGTGTTGCCGTTATGTTGAGTGATCTGGTTTTTACTTGTGCCAGAGGGAAGTCCGCGTCCGGGTCCACACCGGTGGCAAAGGCACGCAAGTGCTGTTGTGTTACGGTGAGCAGGCGGCGGTTCTCGAGGCGCCGAAACTCGTCCATCATGTTCTTGTCGATGCTGTCTCTGTGGTAGAATCGGTAGTCTCCGTCAGCTTTGGTGAGGTAAAGGTTGTTGTCATTGGTGCACCGGCTGAGAGCAATGTACACGCCCTCCTCTTCGCAGCTTTGTCTTCTCGTTCTTCTTCTTCTTCGGCGGTTCCCCTACGGGAAGATGACGACGGTGGTTGAACGCGAACCTATCTCGTGATGGATTCTTTGGTTGGCCAATCCCTAGCGGCATCCTGCTGCAATCAGCATCAGAGGCGCTGCAGACGGGGCTGGTTGAGCTGCAAGGCGCGTGGCGCTTCCCCCCACAGCTTTCCCACGGGAAATTCAGCATCCCCCTCTAAAGTTTTCAGTTCGTCGTTTCCGTTGACGTTCAGCTTCGCGTGCCTTCGTTGTATCAGTAGCTTCTTGACGTAGTTTGAATGAGTCAAGGACATAAGGCGCGTTCGTAGCACTTGCTCCTGTCCCGTATTTGTAGCCTAGTGGGAAGAGCACCGCGTACCTCCCATTGCGGCCAGAGAGTCGTGGGATCGAAACCGGGCGCCGTATTTTTTTTATAGTGTAGTATCGCGGAGCTGTGGGTGTAAGGAGGAGAGCTGCGCATGCGCAGTGAGCGTGTGGACGGCGCCGCCATCAACGACACAGGACCAGGCGAGCCTAAGAAATGATCCGCATTTAAAACAGAGATTACCAAAGGTCGACCAATCAATCTTCCATTTAGTTGAATTGAACAACGGTACATTCGTGCTTACAGCCTCAAGCACTGCCTTCACATTGAGTCCTGCTGGTGCGTTTTCTCTGGGTGTTATATAATCCCGCTGTTCATTCATTGAGCGTGTGGACGGCGCCGCCATCAACGACACAGAACCAGGCGAGCCTAAGAAATGCTCCGCATTTAAAACAGAGATTACCAAAGGTCGACCAATCAATCTTCCATTTAGTTGAATTGAACAACGGTACATTCGTGCTTACAGCCTCAAGCACTGCCTTCACATTGAGTCCTGCTGGTGCGTTTTCTGTGGGTGTTATATAATCCCGCTGTTCATTCCGCGTCCGGTAAATTCAGCATCCCCCTCTAAAGTTTTCAGTTCGTCGTTTCCGTTGACGTTCAGCTTCGCGTGCCTTCGTTGTATCAGTATCTTCTTGACGTAGTTTGAATGAGTCAAGGACATAAGGCGCGTTCGTAGCACTTGCTCCTGTCCCGTATTTGTAGCCTAGTGGGAAGAGCACCGCGTACCTCCCATTGCGGCCAGAGAGTCGTGGGATCGAAACCGGGCGCCGTATTTTTTTTATAGTGTAGTATCGCGGAGCTGTGGGTGTAAGGAGGAGAGCTGCGCATGCGCAGTGAGCGTGTGGACGGCGCCGCCATCAACGACACAGGACCAGGCGAGCCTAAGAAATGCTCCGCATTTAAAACAGAGATTACCAAAGGTCGACCAATCAATCTTCCATTTAGTTGAATTGAACAACGGTACATTCGTGCTTACAGCCTCAAGCACTGCCTTCACATTGAGTCCTGCTGGTGCGTTTTCTCTGGGTGTTATATAATCCCGCTGTTCATTCATTTCAAACACTCATGGCGTACCGTCAGCTACAGAAATTACCATCTCGGCCCACTTTTACCCGGCCTCCTCTAAGATCTTTTCGTGTCTTGTCGCCGGCGTTCCCCTGGAGGCCAGAAGCGACATCTGCGTATCTAGCGGCTGACACTAGACCTACAGCCAGACCAGTATTACTTTTTAGATGCGACGCATCTCATTCACACGCCTTGTCGCTGCATCCATCCGGTGTTGTTGTCGGCGTTGTCGGCGTCCACCCCTCCCCCATTCTCCTCGTCGTGCCAGCTGCGCTCTCCGCCGCTCACCCCCTCTCCTCTCCGATAGCGAACACTCTCTCGCGAGGGGCATTGGATTGGATTCGATTGTCTTGGCTTGGCTTGGCTTGGCTTGGCTTCGCTTGGCTTGAATTGGATTGGATTGGATTGGATTAAAGTGGATTGTGTTAGATTGTGTTGCGTCATAGCCGCGGCAGACGCACTGGCGCCGGCGCATGTGCAGTACTCTCTCTTCCGCGGTCTCCTCTCGTTGGGGCGCGCTGCGCATATAACCGGTGTGCCGCTCTCCGGCGGCGTTTCGGTCGATGGTTGCTCTCCGCTTGCGCTTGAACCCCCCTCAGGGTCGCACCTCACCGGGGTTCCCACGAGGGGAGGTGGGCGTAATTTTTTTCTTCATGCTGTAGTCTGCGTTATGTATAAATGTTCTCAGAAAACGGGTTGTCGTGAGGCGCTTCAATTATTTCGTCTCGTGCGTGTGCGCGGATGGCGAAAAGGCATTTTGTTGTTGCTGCGAGGTCGTTTTTGTTCTTGAGAAGGACATAGTCCTTGCGGCAGAAGTTAATAATTTTCGCTGAAAATTACTTCGAAGAATGGGTTATTCTTGTTCTAGCTAGTCTACCACGAAGCGGAACACGGGTCCTTCACTGTCGCAATGCTAGAAACGCGTTATATTCGTCGGAGTGTGGTGGCCGTGAGGATGAGGTTACGCGCGGCAGTGGACAACCGAACTTTTCCTTCCGCATTGGTAGGTAACGGCACCGCCGAATTCCTGCAGGCTCAGGATGCATCGCTGGATTCGGTGGGTTGCGTCCGTCAAATTTGCAAGGGAACGCTGTGCATGATGATATTTTACAACCTTGAAAGCTCTACCGTATACTTATACAAAACCTTAAAAAATGTACATAGCACAGCAATCCGCTCTATGTCAGTGGCTGAAAGTTAATTTCTTCTTTTGACAAACCCCAGATAGGGATGAAATTAACTTCTCCCACGAACGAGGGCTTAATCTCGGCCGTGGTGGCTGCTTTTCAGGTGGAAGGTAAAAGCAAAAACGCCCATGTAATGACATTTTGTCTCACGTTAAAGATACCCAGGTGGTCGAAATTGGTTCGGAGCACGGCGCTCCTCATACCTCAAGTGTTTAAGCGTTATGTTGCATGAGAAATAGATGGCCCATGTAAAAAAAATTCCGCCAAATCCAGTTGGAGGGCGAGTTACAGGACGACTGATACTACACTCTTAGGCAAAAAGGACTAAAAGTTTGTCCTTTTGGGGACTAACGGCCTTTGCCACAATCATTAGTCCCTTTTGGGACTAAATGTGAGGGGACGAACGGCTAGTCCGCCACCCGGTAGGTCCTCTCCGATACTCCCCAAGGACGAACTGCCGAAAGTCGCAGAAAAAAAAAACAGACATCCACCAGCAGGGATCGAACCGCCAACGCCCGCAGATAGACGCAAGGAACCCGATGCACTACCACCACACCACGCCGCCGACGGATGGCCGGGTAGATAATTATCAAGTGTACAGCGTGTAGTGCTGTGCCAGGTGATGGATTCATTGCAACTGGTGCCGGAATTTCTATCCGTGCAAGCGAACGTGACCGCGATTTGCGGTTTGCGCTTAGCGCTTTGCTAACTTGAGGGTCCATTGCTGATTTCCAGTCTAAGTACAGCCTCACAATCAGTTTTTTCTCGTAAAGAGCAATCAACTCGTCACCTGTTAAGATAGATGGCTGGGTGATCGGACGACTCATTTGTTTACGCACAAATTAGCGAAAACTAAGTGTATTCTTACTGTTCGATACATGCGTTAAGTGCTCTAGGTATCGTCTGTGAAAGCGGTCGCCTGTATGAGTATCAGAATACGGAAACAGACCAAATTTTCCTGCATTGGCGTAAATCAAATTTGGTGTTGCTTAGCCTGAATTCTTCAAGTTAGCGTCGCTAGACGATCGGGACTGGGAGATGCAACTGGGGTTTACAACAGTTGCAGCATTGTAATAGCTTTGGTGCACAAGGCAATTATGTACCGAGTGTAAAAGATAACTTCAAGACGCTGTTGCAGTTGTCATCAGTTGTTGCAGTTGTCATTTTGCAGTTGTCACCAGCAACTAATGCGTTTTTTCTCGTCTGTGAAACACATATATATTCATTACGCTTGGGGATCAACGTTTGCTATTGTCAGTAATATTTGTGTTATTGTTGAGGGGCTTGAAATCTTTCATCGGCCGTTATTACCTCGCCCGAATCGTATGCAACACAGGGTATCAACATAACCTCGCCGAGAAGCGTCTCTCGGTCACTCATCGCCGCTCCTTGCCATTAGCCGCCGCTCGATTGTCACTAGGCGCTTTTTTTTTATTGAACATAGAGATTTTTTCCAGTCGCACCATGTAAAGGACCCACTGACTGCAATGACTTGTGTTTTGGAAATCTGAAACTGTCCACACACATATGCGCGAAATGGGAACGACGACGCCATTAGGGGATTAACGACGCAGCCGAGAGACTAAATGTATGCGTTTCGTCTTCCCGTTACTCCTTATAGATCGGCGGGGACGAACAGTTAGTCCGCATTTGTGCACACCGCACACACTCTGCTACAGATACTCCCATTGAAGATGAACTGCTGCCTGCGAAGACTAACACCTGTATTTTAGTCCCTATTTTAGTTCTTTTTGCCTAAGAGTGTACCGAAAAAAACTGAGTACGAGAGAGCGCTTGATCATAGCAACATTCTGGGGCGGTATTCTCGTAACTGTCCCTTTTGAAAACGTCCTTTTTGAGTCCCTTTCATCGTGACGTACTTCCCGTTAAGCAGTGAGCGTTGGCAGTAGGTTTGTTCCGCTTGCGTTACGTCACTTCCGGTTGTTTGCTCTTAGCCAATCAGGGCTCGCCAAAAGGGACACTTTTGAAAGGGACGCAAAAAGGACAAAACTCGAGAATACCGCCCCTGGAGTGAATACGGTGACGCTGAGAAGAGGACGTCTAAATCTGAGTTCCAGGCAATGGCCAAATTAGATTCTCGGGCATTTGGTTCCTGTTTAAGGATGTCTGTTGCTTGGGAGCTAGAATTCATGAGCCAACAAACACTTCTGCCTTTTAGCTCGGCGCTTTCGAAGCTCGTTAAACGAACTATTGCTGCGATCTCTTTTATGAACGCTCTCAGCAAACCTTTCCCGTAGTGCATGCGTGGAGCCACCCAGCCAGAAGATTAGGGACTGCCGGATGCCCTCAGCGCCTTCTTTTTCCAGTCGCAGAGCGCCGTCTGAAAGAATTGCGCACTACGTCACAAACGTGTGAAGCCCACGCGGAGCGCAGGCAGAACGTGACTGTGATACATTATTTTTACACGTCCCACAATCTCAAACTGTGGCGCTGGCTCCCACAAGCTTTCTAAGCTGTGTAGAATGCAACCCGAAGGCAACCCAGCAAAGTGAATGCGGAATAAAGCATGGGCGACCTTTTAAAGAGAAACCTTTCTTAGTTGGATCGATGCCGTTCTGTCAGAAAACTAATGCATTCCCCCTTAGATCGGTTGGTCAGCTGAAAAGCTCTGATAAGATCTCTGGACGTATTGCGCGTGCGTGAAACCGTACCTTCAGTGTGTCAAAACGGTTACTTAAAAATCGCGAAAAACCCGCCGCGGTGGCTCAGTGGCTAAGGCGTTGCGCTGCTGAGCACGAGGTCGCGGGTTCGATTCCCGGCCGCGGCGGCCGGTTTTCTGATGGAGGCGAAAAGCAAAAACGCCCGTGTGTACGAGATTTCGGCGCACGTTAAAAAGATCCCCAGGTGGTCAAAATTTATCCGGAGCCCTCCACTACGGCGCGCCTCATCGCCTGCCTTGCGTCGGCGCGTTAAAACCTACCATCAGACAGATCATCAGACAAAAATCGCGAAAAAGAAACAGTTCTAAATAAGACAATACAGGCAACATTCATAAAGGAGGCCTAAACAGTGTACCTCTATCGCATAAACGACGTATCGCATTTAGATCGTTTGTAGACAGGTTTCTCTCTACGATGGTTTGACAACCAAGTGGGTGCACTGTCAACGAAGGTTGGACGTAATTTTAGCTTTCGCGCTTCGTTCAACGTTCTTGAGGAAGAGATGGTAAATTTTGTGGAATGCGCAGAAAATGATACTTCAAATTTTCTTAGGCGCGGAAAACTGTGCGTAGGCCAAACTGGGAGGTGCGTTAACGATTGGTTGAGCAAGCAGGCAAACAGTGGGGAAAATGCACGTGAGGGAAAAGATTCAGAAGGCTTCGTGGCAAGGCACTGTTTGCCTTGCGAGGACTTCAGAAATGCTTGCGTCATTATGAAATGCAAAACAGAGCTGTCGCGTAATATCGTTGAATCAGGGCAAATTTTTTTCACACTTGGGGAGGCGTGCGTGAGCATGGCCGCTTTCAGGCTGTCTGAAAGAGAGTTTAAATTGCTACGCATCCGCAGACGAGAACCTGTGGTTGGACGGTTTATCTATGGGATGGGTTTCATTCGCAACAAAACCCGTTGGAGGTTACGCGCACTCTCCATACTCCTGTCTCTGTCCTTGTCTTTTTCGCGCTGTTTTACAGCAGAGCTGTCTATGACTAGGATCCAGCAGATAGCCTCCGGTAACAGAGCGATGTAGACAAGAATCGCTAGCGAGCGTAGCGCCACGTTGCGGAGCCCACGCAAATCCTCTGGATCGTAACACTGCGCGCCACACCCCCGGCGCACGGAAAAAATCATGTAAAATCAAAAAGGTCCCAGGGGCTCCATATTTTATTACAAGAGCGCTTATATTTCTTTTAAAAAATTGGCTGGCGATTACGATGCTCCCTAATGCGATATTTGGGCGCATCTGTTCGGGCAGCTCGTTTGGCAGCAGCGGCAGACGACGCAATTCCACCAGTTGCGTCTCTCATTGCTCTGTAAGAACTGGCTGAGAGCGCATGTGCGCGTTCTACAACAGCCGATGCAGATGCGCACGACCGGTTGCGTCATTCGCAGTTCAGCCAGGGGGATGCAACAACCCCGTTTTTCTGCCCCGTGACTGCAGCGATCCTAACGCTTCGAGGCTGCACTACATACGAGCATAAATGATCGTTGCTTTTGCATTTTCTATTTATTACGAGGTTATTTTTCTATTACGAAGTTTTTAATATGCAAGTGAACTTAAAAGTTTCAGTTCGAGATTGCGAAAATACGAGCGCCACCATGAGGGGAAAACGGGAACCGCGCCTTTCTGCTTTCGCACCGCAGAAAAGGGGCGTTTCTTGTCGCGCCAATAGGTATGCTACGATCCACCGTGTTCCGAAGGCCGTTTTTACCACCGTAAAGCTTGGCTCATCGAAACAGACGCTTGAATGATTGCGCGCCGTCATCATAGATCGTTCTGTACTGAGTGGTGTCAAAATTCTTCACGCCAGGCCGGAATAAAATTCCTTTAAATTCCGGCGGACAAAAGGTACGATCTGCATGACGCTCCTTTTGCTTTTCTACGCTTGCACGACATAGCAGGATGCGGTTGCAGCTGTTGCTTTTTAATATAAGTGAGCATACACATGCACTATTTATTTATTACATTCTGACTGTCTTCCTCGCCTCTTGAATTGCGCATGAAATGCGGGGCAGAGCATCTGGCAATTACTCCAATGACTACATTAGCTACACACGTTTGTTTATACGTGCGTTACTGATTTAATGCATTTCGATCGTGTGTCTCGCATTATGGGTTTAGTGAATGTACGGTATGCAGCAAAATGTATTCGTAGCAACATATACAATAACTAATAAAACGGTGTGAGCTTGGCCGCTATATTTTTATTACCTTTTGATTGCCTGCGTTTATAGTTTATTTCTGTAGATTGCGTTGTTGTTGTTGTTGTTATTATTAGTATTATTGGGATTATTGAAATTATCATGAGTGTTATTGTGATCGTTATTATTACCAGCCTATTTATGTCCACAGCTGAAGGAAGGCATCTCCCCTACACTTTTGGCTCAAAGGGTCGGTCCATGGGTTCATATTGTGTTATTAGCACTATGTTGACGAAGTAGTGACTACATAAACTATTTTATTGCGTTTCAGTTGTGTTTTCTGCATTTTGTCTCCACCTGAATCTACAGCATACAGCAGAATGAATTTGTAGCAATAAATATACAAACTAACCAATTACTGTATATGTTTATAATAGAATCATAACTATAAATTCGCCATTTATAAATTACGCTTCAGTTCCGTGCTTCGAGATCCAGCTTGAAGTACACGAACGATATACTCACGAGAACGCAGTACAGCTGTAAGCCGACAAATAATTAAACAATTCAGGCTTAACCTGTGGTAGTAATTTTTTACAGGTTTTTAAATAAGGTTTACTGCAGGGCCGGAGGAATCTGTGTGGAATACATAGTGCACCAAAGTATATATGCATGAATAATTGTTTAGAGATCCTGGTGTGGGATGGCTGGTTTTTTTCTGCAGAAATGTATTTTGGATTAGGAGGAAAGGTGGGTCGTTGCCACCGAACATTACGATCGCACAAATTGAAAAACGTATCCGCGTCTCTTAATAGTAAAGGCTGATTTTAATTAAAAATTCGCCTTTACCATTGGTGTTGCCACAAGTCGTCTTTGTATCCAAAATCAATTTAAGAAAGAAAGATTCCTAACATATCACATAACGTTTAGTTCAAATACAGATGCCAATTTTCACTCCTCAAAACTAGTATGTGCACCTGAAAACAGCAATAAAGCTAGTGTTCATTCTAACACGTGCTTGATGATGTACCAGATCTCGCGTTTGGCTGCAGTGTGCGAGGAGGCAGGACCTGGCTCATTTACCATCTCGCCACATCTACAGCACCTACCGGCTGTGTCCTACCCATTCCACCAGCCGAGACTACGTGGAGCTTGGGCAGACAAGGCACTGGATAGATATGTACTGGCTGGATACCTAGTTTTTAGCCTGCGGCCATGTGCCATACACTTCTGTATGCGACTAAAAGCGTAAACTATCCAAGTTGTGTTTTTACTGTATGAAAGGTACTGGGAAATAAAAATTAAAAAAACTGTGCTCTTTATTCTTGTCTATATTGTGTGTACTAATAAACCAAAACAACCTGGTACTTAAAACAAGTGGGGCAAAAAGAAGTGCACCCGCAAAACTTCCTCAATCAGAACGAGACAATTGCCCTTTTGATAATGTGGCGGGTTGCGAAACAGGAACAAGGTCATGCACTGGACATCTGTTAATCTTCCACTCACTCAATTTACCTTGCAAGTGCGTCCCAATTGAATTTGCGGCTAAGCCGCCACCGCCCCCCCCCCCCCCTTGCTCGGCTTTTCAGTCCCCATGAAGATGGCGTCTCCCAGTGCATGTCTGCAACGTGCCGCCATGTTTTCTGTACCGCCCCACAAAACCAGGGTTTTTTTTTTGAGGGAAGGGGGGGGGGCAGCGCCGGACAGCCCCCAAAAACCCCTGGTCTTTGGGGGCTGTCCGGCGCTGCGAGCGAATATCGCGTCCCATGCACGGTACAGGAAGTTTCACTCCCCTGGTTATTTGGAGTGGGCCCTCGACACTTCATCTGAAACTGACCCCGTTCACCATAGTGTGTATACTGATTCTCGGGCTGCCCATCGAGCACGAGCTCATGTTCGTTACACAGACCATGTGCTGTAGAAGATCCGACACTAGGCGTGCCTACTCCATGAACGCGTTCGCGATGTTACCATCCTCTGGGTCCCCGCGCATTGTGGTATACCCGGAAACGACAAGGCTTATAGATTAGCGCGCGCTCACCTTTACGCCGCGCTAGCCAGAGCCTCCGAACTTCCTTTTCCTCTCCTAGGTAACCCACGCGAGCTAGCAGATCCGCTGGCAGACAAGCATTTGACCAAACAACAACGTGCGGCCTGCCTCACAGCAGTTGGCAATCCACTCTTGATACCGCCGCTCCCCTCGAAGGTATTCACACGTCGAGAGTCTGTCCTGCTTCGAAGAATTCAGACAAGCACACTGCTTACTCCTTGTTTGCTGAACCATTTCCACAGAGGTGACACACCACTGCCTGTAACTGGCACCGGCTCCACGTGCAACTGCCGCGCTGATCTCGACCACCTGTGGTGGGAGTGCCCGCTCTACATTCCAGCTAGACTTCGTGCCCTGGCCACCATAAAACGGGGACTCTGGCCTTTTTGTCTCTGGGCATGGGCCTGTCCGGATCCCAAGCCTCCGGATCCAGCCACCGAGCTCCGGCGACCACTCTTCCTGTTCCTTCAAGACCCGGCGGCGCCACCGCTTGGTGATCGGCTCCGAACAGCCACAAGATTCAAGCGGCCTCCTTTTAGCTGCCTCCAAAGCGTCAGGTAATAAAACGGAGGCAGCCCATCCCCCCTTTCCCTCTACTATAACACCGTAGTCCTTTCAACCGCAGTGAACTCGGCACATTAAAATGTGGAATAAACGTGGTTTCATTCATTCCTGGTTCAGCACTCATTCCTGCAGTGCGCTGGGGCAGCACTAACTCGTCGGTTCTCTCGACGGTGAGCCTCTGCGGCGGCTGCGCGAAGTGCGTCTCAGGAAGAGACTGCGAACTGCGTCTCAGGCCAGGTTCAGACTGTTGTCGCAACTGTCGTAATATCTTTGAATAATGACATCAATTGACGTCTCAGCCAACCGAACTGCGTGAAACGCCATCTTTTTACGTCCATAGCGCACGATACGGCTGCTACGTCGGTAGTCTGAACATAGCATTAAGCAAACGCACATCATTGTCACGCGAACACCCCCCTCACGTTTTCGTCAACGTCGAGCTCCTCGTGCGGGCACGGCATACTGTCCCTTCCCTTCCCTCACCGCACACTTTCGGAAAGCGCTGGCTCGCGCCGCCACGGCGAACCACCCTCCCCTCCCAATTTCGCGACTTTCTCCTCCTTTGCTTTCTTCTACTCGTTGGTCTTCCCATCGTTCGCTCGGTCACGACGACGCCAACGCGGCTGAGCCCAGGGACGGGCGCCGAAGGGCTGCGCCCTAAAATGTCTTGCCAGTAATTCATTTGGGTTAGGAGGTTAAGCAGACTTTAAGGGGATCGTTGTAAGCTTGCTCTTTGTAAGATGGCTTTCCCACGTCGAGTGTTGCACAGTGAATCAGGTCAATCTTCCGAGGGAATACCTTTAGAGAAAGTGGCTCTAACGCTTGTTTTATTGAAAATATACCGAAACAAATTATATGACAATTAGCCGCTGAGACAGCCCTAACACAACGCCGGTTTTATATAACCTTCACAAGTGCATGGTTCTCAGTGAACTGGTAAATTTTGTGGAATTCTCGCCTGCTCTCAATACATAAGGGATACTACGGGAGGGAAACGGACACCCCTATGTTTGATCACTGGAACAAAACTCTAGTTCGTCCAAAGTTCATTCAGTTAATTAAACAGAAACTATGCTCAATCGCATATTACAAACAAACGTGTTTTGCTTCGTGCACCCCTTGGACTACGACCCAGTCAAAGCTCACGTTGAGGCTCGGCACCGCAGCTTTGCTGGCCATCTTTCGTCACAGAGTGGAAGGGCACTAAATGTTTTTTGGACCATATTGTACCAACACGTCTAGTTTTCCGTGTTGATCGATGAAAAGCAGGCGTTGTTACAGAGTCACAAAACGCCCAGTTTTTTTTTTTTCAGTTTACTCATGACACCAGAGGACTCACGTCAAAGAAATGAAGCGGCTTATTACTGTTGTGGGATTTGGATTGAAAGTCGGCTCCAGCAGTCGCGCTACTAGTTCGTGAATTTTCGTTGAATCTTCTATGGCTATAGTATCCGAGATATTATGGCTTCCATGGGCCAAGAAAAACGTAATGTGGGAAAGCCACTTTATATACCAAGCTCATCGCTTAATCAAGGCATATCGCTGCACACGTCGTAGTGAAAACTCGTCCCCCGAAACCAGTGATGCCAATTTAGCGGATTTTCCGCTAAATCTGGCGGATTTCATTTTATTCTGACGGGGAAAATATTAGTCTAGCGGCTAGTGGATTTTTTGACGGGTCATTTTTATACATAGCGGATTTCTGGCGCAAACCTCACGCAGTGCACCGATTCAGAATCGCCCTGCAAGAAACCATTTCCGTGTCCTCTAAAAATGCAGAAATTGCTTAACTTCAGGGGTTAGGAGGGCTCCTGTTCACTTGCTCTGCCTATCTCCGACAAACAAATCCGTGAGGTTTCAAAACGGCTCTGAGACAATCGAAAAAATTCAAAACCAGTGGAGCAAAATCACCCTTCTGGACTGGAATCAAATATCGTCCACGCAGTCGTTCTGGTGTGAAATTCACTTCTATAAAGACGCCTGTGGCGGAAACCCGTTCGCCGAGCTGGCCGGATTTGCCATGTCGATGCTCGGGATGCCGTATTCAAATGCCGAAGTAGAGATGAGGTTTAGTCAGCTTAACATACTAAAATCCAAGATGAGGAACAAGCCGAAGCTCGAAACAACAAACTCCATCCTCGTCGTAAGAGCGGGACTGAAGTGACACCAGAAAAGTTGTGTTGATTACGAACTTCCCGCAGCAGTTGTTAGTGCGATCGGGACATCTGCAACGTATGTGCAACGAAGTCACCTTTCTGGTCCCTCAACGAGTACCAACGGTCCTGTGGAGATGGTGTCAGCCGACGACAGCGGCGACGAAGACCTCGATGTGTTTTTCGTTGACCAGTGATTTGTTTTTTTTTTTTTCATCAGTGTGAAGATTTATAACTTTTAGCCTCTTCTGTGTAGAGGTTGACCAATGACGACCACCGCAGCACTGAAACCTAAAGTGTTCTGTTAGACTCCTTGGAAGACTCTTTTATATATTATTTCAGCTCTCGTAGTTTTGGGGAGCTTTTAAGAATGGTAAAGGTATTTATCATACGAAATTGCACTGTTATTTTAAATAAAATAGGCCCTAGCGGGAAATTTAGCGGATATGTTTTAGAATCTAGCGGAATCTGGCGGATTTCTCATTGCTTTTTAGCGGATGTCTGACGCCCAGCAAAGGCAACACTGCCCGAAACTGAAGTGAAAGAGAACTATTGATAATGAAAACGCCAACAACAGTAACGTAGAGTGCAAAAGCAAGCGCCTTTTCGACTCCGCCTGGCGTTGTGCGCGGCGTTAGAAAACGAACGTTCACGCGTGTGTGACCTAAAAATGCGCTCAACACATAAGTCGCACCCCGTCGAAAACATGATATCGACATCAATATTACAATAGTCATCATTGGGTATCATGAGGGGCATTAGAGTTTATTAGTTATCTTTATGTGCACATTTTCAAGGTCAATAGATTCTAAATAAAAGTGTATCCGCCTATGCATGTGTCGTTTTATATTACCACCGTAAAGGCTCGCGCTAAATAAAACTTCCGCGTACGTTTGAGCTCAGCTCACCTTCAATATGGAAAGAAAAACTTGCCTTAGTCTGGTTAAGTCTTGCTTTGGTTTGGTTAACCTTTGGTACAGCTGCGTTGCCGGCCACGGCTCAATTAAAGCCGATCGGTGCCGCGTAACGGTCACAGAAGGAGGCCCTGCCTCGCTTTCATTCACGGCGAACGCGGAGTTCATTTTCGCCGGGCGCAAGACGAGTCACGTAGACTGAGACGACCAAAGGGCGCATGCGCGGCAGGCGGTGGGGTCGGTCGCCTACCCATCAGCTGAGCGTCCGCGACCGCACGGCCGCCGCCGCTAGCTGAGCGGAACACTGAAAAATGGGCGTTGTGCGCAGCGCCGAAAGGGGGCCCGGAGAATCACGCCATGCGCTTCGAGGGGTGTTGTCGCAGAGGTGTGTCTGGGGTCAAAGGGTGAACTTGCGCATCCGCGACAAAACCGTCTATAGATGAAAGTAGTAAAGCGTCGCTTTCAAAAATTCGTTGGCATCACGCCCTAGGATTGTTAATGGCCAGCAAGGCTGTTGTAAACCACTACAAATGGTGATGAAGGAGGGTGGGAAATGTTTCCCGTCGTCTCGGCTGACTTGTCGCTTGCGCTCGGCTAGTTTCACTAGATAAGGGTACACTGAACCAGCCCCCTTTTCTCCTATTCTTCCGTGCCGCCCCAATGATAATTGGTCGGTTCGCATTACGTGACATCTTTTTGCACTGAGACGGTTCATGGAAGCCGCCATTTGGTTGTTTATGCGTTTTAGTCGGTAAACTCTGGTAGGCTTAGGTTGTGCTGCCTGCTCTGCGGCTTCGCGCGACCGACGTCGTTCTGAATGCGAATAAAAAATAACGCTTGTACAGCACTTCACCGCCGGAGGTGTGCACAAACATGCCATTTTAAATGCAGAGCATTTCTTTAACTGACGATGTCACCCGGCGTTGTCGGCGTGCCTCGGCGTCCGCAACAGCCGTTCCAGTTGCGCCCTCTCCCCCACTCCTCCTCTCCCGCATCACGCTACCCTCCTCGCTCTTAACAACAGGTCCTCACCCCTCCCCCTACACTATATAAAAAAAAATTACTTACCGGCGCCTGGTTTCGATCCCACGACCCTGCGGGCGGAACGCAAGGTACATGGTGCTCTACCCACTTCGCCACAAAGCCGACACAGAATGGAAGGCTACGAACGCGCCTTATATCCTTGACTCATTCAAACTACACACTAAACTTTTTTACACCCTTTTTGGTCGAAAAGGGTGTAAAAACCTTGTCCCATGGCTAACACCTTTAAAAGGTGTTTTCGCAAAAAAAGGGTGTACACCCTTAAAGGGTGGTGAGGACGCTCAACACCCTTAAACGGTGGTGAGGTCGCTCAACACCCTAAATAAAGGGTGTTGAGCATCCTCACACCGTTATTTAAAGGTGATGGCATGCGCAGTACCATGGTGTTGCGCATGTCATCACCATAGCCTTGGAGGCTTGCGACCTATCACCAAGGTGTCCTAATGCAATTCATGGCGACAGGTGTATGTCTGGAGGCTCTGTAAGTAAATGAAATGCAACAATTTATGACTAATGCCACAATTTTAAGTTATATATACAGTGATCCCTCGTGGCATCAAACTCGGATATCTTGAAATATCGGTTAACTTGACATGACACACAAAAAAAAACGTAGTAGTCTGAACCAAAAAAGAAGAAATAATAGAACTTCACAATTTCATGCACGTGACGATCACAACATTGGTGCACTAGAGGGACCACTGAAAACCGTTATCAGTGTGCTCACTACACATTAGCATTCAAGAGATACAACTAGACAGAACTGGACCCCCACTACAATTGCAATCATGTTTTCTGGTGGTAGCTTCCAAAAACAATATCCCATGTGATGTGCACCCGTAGAGAACTTGTATTGGTATTTGTCGTCACAACTTTTTTTAAAAGGCAGACAATCACATTTATAAGTTCTATTGACCATAAATTGCAAAATTTCTTTTGTGTCAAAAATCTTGAGACTCAAGCCGAATGAAACCACGTTTTCCGAACAAACTTTTACAATCGACAGTAAATGTTGCAACACAAAAAAAGAAACAAGAATGTTTGCAAAATTCTGTGCATGAATCCTGAGACTAAAACTAATTCACAACCATAAACTATGATTGAGGTGTCTATTAATAAACATTTTGGCAACTTCCCTTAAAACTTTACAGCCAAGCACATACCAAATATTAAGATACAAGCAATTATGAACTTCCTTCCCTCCGAATGCAATGAGGTGGACACAGCAGTCTGAACTATAAAGAACATTTATCTTTGACCCATCCTATAGCCGGTATTCATTGAAAAGTTTAGCTGTCAATTTCTTCGTTTGGCAACACTGAAATAGCCACGAACATGGCTGATCGCGCGGCTCGTGCCACTGCGGCCGCACGCCGAAGAAAAATATAACACCGACGTGCGTCGCCTGCTCCGTTTCAACCGATTCTCAACAGTGGTGTCATCAAAGTTGTTATTAAAAGCACTCGCGTTGGAGTCAAGGCATTACTTTGCGTTCGGCGGGCTAGAGCTTGGAATGTCCAAACCATATCATGCGCTTAGCACGGACAAGTACCGCCAGAATCCAAGCACACCCTTTAGGGTGCTTGGATTCTTTCGCCGCAGGAGCACCCTTTTCTGCCCAAAATATCATAGGTAGGAGCTTTTCCTGCAAAAGCACCCACCTAAAGGAGTACACAAAGGGTGCATCATCCTCGGTTCACAAATGGCGCTGCAGGTGTGCAGCCACATATGGCACAGTATGACACACAATTACGGTATGAAACGTTCGTGCTTTCCAAGCTCCGTTCTATGAGACATTCCATTAAAGCTCAATGTCAGCTGATAATTTACTTGAACTTTTTGACCCACCGATTTTTGAAACATCCATTTATAAAGTCTAATATTACAGCCAAATCGCAGTACAGAAGTTGTATCATTAGAGGATGTTGATTATTCGAAACGGTGTTAAAAATTCATTTTTATGTTCATTTTGCTAAACTGCAGCGCACATCCTTCGAGCTTCACTGCACAGCATAAACGTGTTATGCAGTGAAAGCAAGTAGGCGTGCAACAGATCAACTGCACAAAAGTTCTTCGAACCTTAAAACCCTTGGCTTCTCAGCATTTCATCAAACTTCCAATCACGGTAGCTACTCGCAATGTTTAGTGCCTTATTCTTGAGCTGAGCAGAAAAGCTCAATATTAAGGCAGACCAAATACAATATGTATACTTCCCTACGTACTGTGGCTTTATTCTACCCATAAAAGTTGGGTCGCCACTGCCACTTATTTTATTTTACATTATTCTTTTTGCTTCATGAAAAATGACCCCACATAGCAATACCAAGAACTGTAAACATCACAGAACAATGCATATGAGTTCCCTGGTTGAAATGTGATGACATTGTTGTTATAGCAGTATTTTATCATGAGTCTAGCTTGTGCATGGTGCCTTGCATTATGTTCCTGCTGGTGGATGTGGGGTCATTTTTCGATGTTGCAAATGAAAAGCCAACAGCCAGTGCCCATTAGTTTCGTTTAGTATTACGAGGTGCGTCATGGGAACCATCAAACCCGTCTATAGCCCTTTTTAGAGTTGACTAGAAATAAAATCAGCAATATTATCGATAAAACGTTTAGCATCTTTTTTATTAGCAGCTTTAGTGTTGCTACTTTCCGTTGCTACTTTCTGCTTTTCTTAATGACATTTTTGTTTCGCTGAGAAGGTGCATAACCAATGAAAGCTTTTCTGTAAACCTTTGGTAGCTATGCAATTGTTAGAAAATATTTTACTAAATAAGGCAGCTTAAACTTAGAATACTTGCATTTAGAAACATTAAAATCAATTTAAATTGATCATACATTTCTGGCTGTTTTTACACAAAGCTGCACATGGGATATTAAGCTATTCTTACTAGTATTTGATGTACATTTTAGAATAATCTCAAGTATTATAGCCACAAAATTATTCTCTACAACAGCACCCAGCGGGTGCTGTTATAGAGACATTGTGCACTACACCAGACAATGTACTACACTGTCGAGAGCTTTGACATCTACAAAGCAAGCTAATACTGGTAAAATGTTTCATACCATAATTACTGCGTGTTCAAAGCTCACGTGTGAAGTACAGATACTGGTGCTTCAGCAAGAACCGAGGATGAGCACCCTTCCTGGTTCTGAAAAAAAATAAACATGGAAAAATGCTTTAAGCAGGATTAAGAAACAGGGTTGAAAGAAAGTGAGCAAGCAATTCTTTCAAAATATGCAAAGCAATGCAAACAAATATTTATTTCAACTTCATGTCTACAAAAGACAATCTCATTAAGGCTGGTAATGGGGTCTTGGGTAAAAAAAGAGCAGAGAGCACTTATATAAATGCTACAGGGAACCTTCAAGCCAAAAATTGCTTGAGCACTTAAACTAATCACTGTTCAACGAATTCATGAAAATTGAATGGATGAAAAACCAGCGGTAAACACAGGACACAGTTAAAAGAGAACAACGGGACAAGCTGATCCTGTCGTTCTCTTCCGTACCCTGTGTTTTCCGCTGGTTTTTCATCCATTCAAACATGTACCAACTAGCACAGTCCGATGACTTGGTATCATAAAAGGACGAATTGTCACTCCTTACAGACAGTTGAAAAAAAAGAAAGTATAAAGCAGGTGACAAAATTAAAATGACAGCAGATTGGTTAACTTTTAATTTTAAGTGATAATATAAAAAATAATGGCATGAATGAAAGTGAGCAGCAACCACAGGACCATGATGCTAGGCCAACATTCCACTTTGAAGCAAAATATCCGTTTTCAACGCTACATAGGCCAAACATGCAATGCGGCAACCCTTTAGGCACACAAAACCTTCCATAATCTTTAAAAAAGCTACAATTTAGTTGAGAAAAACTGACCACAACAAATTGGAATTGACAACTAGATACAGTTGTCACACCCAAGCAAGCCCGCGAAAGATGAACAGATATCTAGCTGTCCTACCCCCTACTTGTGCCCTAGCCTCTGATCCGCTGCAGCAAACAAAAAAATTGTTTATATGTAGAACTATTGCTCTTGGTCAAACATAGACAGTTCTAATGAATGAGGCAAGTAGGTTCCGAAACGTTGGGAACGCTTCGGATAAAGTCCTTGATTAGAGTATTATATTTGTTTCCATCAAACACACAAAAAAAAATGCATGGTAAAGCGCTAACATTAACTTTGTCTACTGCGGTTCCTTCATGGTGACATCACTACAGGAACCAAAAATACAATACAGTGCATTAAAGGGGCCATTCGGACAACATAGAAGTTCGCTTCGTTCGAAATATTTCCTGTTTTATAGTGCCCCACCGCTTCATTCACTGAGAAATTAATTTAGGTTAAAAGTCTGATTCTCCCACCATTCGTGTGTTTTTGGGATGTCAGCAATGAAGCCATAAGTGCATGTAATCAAACAAACTACTGCGTCACTCGGGTCTGCAGCCTTGCTAGCCATCAGTCCTCCCAGGTGGAGCTACCATACTCATCCACAAACCGTTGTTTGCCATTGCTTTGTTTTTGACCGCGTCTGCACCTGGCTTGTTTTCGTTACTGTAGAAAGTAATGGTTTTGTGAAACATGAGGTATCCTCGACAAACAGGGTCACGTAAGACAACATCGCCTATGCCAATCGGCCAGGGCCGTGCAAGCCAACTCCAAAGCGGCGGAGTGCTGTGCAGCTAAAACAAGTATAGTGCACGCCGTACCAACAGCAGTGCGCATCGGTACTTGTATGTGTACGCGTATTTTCGTAACTTTCATTGTTTACTGCCCCATTTTTACTGCTGTAAAATGAATATGCATTACATTTAAGCGCAAATAGCTCGTTCGGCATGCTTATAAGGCCTGCCCAATTTGCGTTTGCTTTTGCCGGCCTCAGCCAATCGCACAGCTGGGGACATATGACATCATAGGTACTGCTGTGGGAAATGAGCTAGTGGGTCGCATGGCCATTCCCTTTTTCCTAATTATATAGCTTATTCGAGTGAATTGCGCGTTAAAAAATGGTGTCAGTATGATTCTAACGAGGCAATCTGTCGAATGAACCGAACTTGTGGGTTGTCTGCATGGCCGCTCTAAGCAAAGGCAAGGCAGCCAATTTTTCTGTTTAGACTGCCTTCATGCACACACTAGTGCTCTATTACTGCCAGAAACTCATTACGGGACTCCTGACATATTTACAGTTGCAATAAAAATCAGAAATAGAACGAATAATCATTGGACACTCCACAATGTCCAAAAACAAAGGAATAATGTGCGAGTGAGCTACCTAAAACACTGCGACAGAAGATCATATACATCAAGGCAACTAATAAAAACCACGGCTAGTGCATAGCCACTATGCAGCTCATTTGTTAAGAGCTTATGTGCGTCCCCACAAGTTGGCTGTGTAAACCCACTGACACCTAAAAGAGTCCAAGGTTCGACGAAAACACGTCAGGGGAGGGTGATTCATTGATGAAATACAAGCAGGCACTCACCTGGTCAAAAACAAATAAATAAAGATGCCTTGGGGCCCCTACTGGCCCCTTGTTCACAATGAAGAGGGGGTGAAAGGTCGCGACTATCTATAGGTTCGGTGGCGCAGATTGTGCATGTATATCTCAGGAAGATTACCCCGCTACCGGTTAATCGTGTTTTTAGTTGGTTGAATATGCTCTGATTCTAAAAGTAGTCGTGTCGACAGGCGCTTCTCTGATGCGATTATGCTTGCGGAATCCTAATCGATGGGGTGGTCAGTAGCCAGGTGATAATCCGCCAAGGCAATTCAACTTGCATTGCCTTTTTTGACATCGTTCTGGTGCTATTGAATTCTTTTAAAATTTTCCAGTTTCACCTATGTAGGATTAGGAACGAAAAAGAGACGCCGACCAGTCCAAACAAAACCTACTGACGTTTGGGCTTCCAACACGGAAGCCTTGTTCACAATAAATGCATCACCAGAAGTGGGTCGTTTAAGTGGGCTTAAATAATCGCTGCAAAGAGAGTGCGTAGATCGGGTTTAGATTTCCGTCGTTACGTTTGACTGTGTTAGATGTGGTCTGAATGATTAGTGATTCCAGATGTAGCCGTGATGCTGTCACTTTTTCTGTAGCGACGATTCTTGCATTGTCCCAATCAATCTTGTGGTCATTCACGACGGCGTGTTCGGCTAACGCATTGTTGCGGACGCTTTTATTCTTTACGTCACGTGCGTACTGCTGCAGACGATTCTTATAATTTCCTGATTCCCCGATATACACGCCACTGCAGTCTGCACAAGGTATCTCGTATACCACACCGGAGAAGCGCTCCTTGGGCAAGCAGTCCTCGACTCTCACGAGCTCATGGCGCATCTTTTTGGCTGGAACGTGGGCCACCTGCACGTCATATTCCCGTAGGATACGTGCCAAACATTCACTTGTTCCTGGAAGGTAGGGCACAGGAGCTCGCTTCATCGGGGCAGGAGGCACGTCCAGTTGTCCCCGTCGGGTCAGTTGGCGTTCCGTTGCGTTTTTAAAGTGCCTAGGGTAACCGCAGCTAGCCAGGTCGTCCCGTACCTTTGCCGTGCCCACCGCAGCATCCTCGGGCTTCGAGCACAATCTTTTCGCACGCTGCAGTAGCATTGCTAACAACAGCCGTCTTGCGGGAAGCGGGGTGCACGGAGTTGAAGTTCAGGTAGCGGCCTGTGTGCGTTTCCTTGCGGTACACGCTGAAACGTAGCCTCTGGCCCTGCCGAGACACGAGGACGTCCAGGAAGGGAAGTTTGCCATCGGCCCCCTCTTCTGACATGAACTGAATGGCACGTTCCATACTGTTGAGGTGGGCCAGCAAGCTGTTCGCCGCGTCTTTCTGAACGACGCCAAAACAATCGTCGACATAACGCAAGAACACTTTTGGTTGAGGGGCAAAGGAGGCTAGCGCGCGTGCTTCCAGCGCTTCCATAGTCAGGTTCGCCGCCGTGACCGAAATAGCGGCACCCATTGGAGTCTCCTGCCTTTGCTTGTAAAAATGGCTTATAAAGACGAAGTACGTATTGTTGAGGCAAAAATCTAGAAGCCTGCGTAGTTCTGGCACATCCATCAGTGATCTCTTGGGCAACGTCTGATCAGCCTCGAGAGCAGCGGTGCATAGGTTGACAGCCAGGTCAATCGTAATGCTCGTGAAAAGGGACTTCACGTCGAAGGACACCATCAAGTCGTCTTTCTCGATCACGGTGTTGCGAGTCTTCTCGACAAAATCGAAAGAATTACGAATGTGAGTGGTCCCTTTACCGACGAGCGGAGCCAGAACTTGGTGCAGGGCCACCTGTCGAAGTTCCTGCACCAAGTTCTGGCTCCGCTCGTCGGTAAAGGGACCACTCACATTCGTAATTCTTTCGATTTTGTCGAGAAGACTTGCAACACCGTGATCGAGAAAGACGACTTGATGGTGTCCTTCGACGTGAAGTCCCTTTTCACGAGCATTCCGATTGACCTGGCTGTGAACCTATGCACCGCTGCTCTCCAGGCTGATCCGACGTTGCCCAAGAGATCACCGATGGATGAGCCAGAACTACGCAGGCTTCTAGATTTTTGCCTGAACAATACGTACTTCGTCTTTATAGGCCATTTTTACAAGCAAAGGCAGGAAACTCCAATGGGTGCCGCTATTTCGGTCACGGCGGCAAACCTGACCATGGAAGCGCTGGAAGCACGCGCGCTAGCCTCCTTTGCCCCTCAACCAAAAGTGTTCTTGCGTTATGTCGACGATTGTTTCGGCGTCGTTCAGAAAGACGCGGCGAACAGCTTGCTGGCCCACCTCAACAGTATGGAACGTGCCATTCAGTTCACGTCAGAAGAGGGGGCCGATGGCAACTTTCCCTTCCTGGACGTCCTCGAGTCTCGGCAGGGCCAAAGGCTACGTTTCAGCGTGTACCGCAAGGAAACGCACACAGACCGCTACCTGAACTTCAACTCCGTGCACCCCTCTTCCCGCAAGACGGCTGTTGTTAGCACGCTACTGCAGCGTGCGAAAAGATCGTTATCGAAGCCCGAGGATGCGGCGGTGGACACGGCAAAGGTACAGGACAACCTGGCTAGCTGCGGTTACCCGAGGCACTTTATAAACGCCACGGAACGCCAACTGACCCGACGGGGACAACTGGACGTGCCTCCTGCCCCGATGAAGCGAGCTGCTGTGCATTACCTTCCAGGAACAAGTGAATGTTTGGCACGTATCCTACAGGAATATGACGTGCAGGTGGCCCACGTTCCAGCCCAAAAGATGCGCCATGAGCTCGTGAGAGTCGAGGACCGCTTGCCCAAGGAGCGCTTCTCCGGTGTGGTATACGAGATACCTTGTGCAGACTGCAGTGGCGTGTATATCGGGGAATCAGGAAATTATAAGAATCATCTCCAGCAGCACGCACGTGAAGTAAAGAATAAAAGCGTCCGCAACAATGCTTTAGCCAAACACGCCGTCGTGAATGACCACAAGATTGATTGGGACAATGCAAGAATCGTCGCTACAGAAAAAGTGACCATCACGGCTACATCTGGAATAACTAATCATTCAGACCACATCTAACGCAGTCAATCGTAACGACGGAAATCTAAACCCGATCTACTCACGCTCTTTGCAGCGATTATAGAAGCCCACTTAAACGACCCACTTCTGGTGATGCATTTATTGTGAACAAGGCTTCGGTGCTGGAAGCCCAAACGTCAGTACGTTTTGTTTGGACTGGTCGGCGTCTCTTTTTCGTTCCTAATGTACCCTCCCGGCCAGACGGGATTCCATCATGCTCTCGATTTCACCTATGTAGGATGCGTCGCAATCCTTGCATGGAATTTTGTAGGCAACACCGGGGAATCTTGATTTTTCTAAAGGGTCCTTCACGCGTACCAGCTTCTGATTAAGCCTGTTCGTTGGCACGTGTGCAATTTTAACGCCATATGTGCCAAACACCCTTGCAAGAGCTTCACTGATGCCTTGCGTGTAGAGGACGGCAGCGCGGTTTTGCCTGTATTTTTCAGGAACCCTTTCGGGGGAGGCAACTGAAGCCCGCAATTGTTGCGTCCTCACAAGCTTTGAAGGGTAGCCATTGCTGCGAAGGTCCTTCCTTACCACGGCTAGCTCTTGCTTGCGCAGACCAGGCTCAGAGCAGATTCGTGATGCGCGTGAGAAGAGTGCAGCGGCGACGGAGCGTTTTTGGCCTATAGGATGCGCAGAGTCGAACCCCAGGTATCTACTCGTGTGGGTCGGCTTTCGATACACACTGGTTGTAAATCCTTGGGCCGACCATCTCACAAGTACATCGAGGAAGGCGATCTGTCCATTATTTTCCTGTTTCATGGTGAACTGGATGCTTGGAACACAAGAGTTTAGATGCTCAAATAAAGGCATTACGTCTCGGCGGTGGATCACACAAAAACAGTCGTCTACGTAGCAGACAAACATCTTGGGGCCGCCTTTTACGAGTATAGCGCAGAATTTTCTAGAGCCTCTAGGGCAATATTCGCACAGACTACTGAAACGGAAGCTCCCATCCCTGTTCGAAACCGCTGGTCCGTTGAAAACAAAATATATGCGTTCTGCAGGCCAAATTCCAGGAGACAATACAAGTCTTGCGTCTCAATTGGCGAACGTGAAGGCAGAGATGCATCGTTCTCGAGTAGATCCTTGCAACTCCGGACCGCGTAATTTTGCCTGGAATTTGGCCTGCAGAACACGTTTTCTTTTCAACGTATAATGTTACAAGCAGCGGTTTGGAACAGCGATGGGAGCTTCCATTTCAGCAGTCTGTGCGAATATTGCCTTAGAGGCTCTAGAAAATTCTGCGCTATGCTCGTACAAGACGGCCCCAAGATCTTTGTCTGCTACGTAGACGACTGTTTTTGTGTGATCCACCGCCGAGACGTAATGCCTTTAATTGAGCATCTAAACTCTTGTGTTCCAAGCATCCAGTTCACCATGGAACAGGAAAATAATGGACAGATCGCCTTCCTCGACGTACTTGTGAGACTGTCGGCCAAAGGATTTACAACCAGTGTGTATCGAAAGCCGACCCACACGGGTAGATACCTGGGGTTCGACTCTGCGCATCCTATAGGCCAAAAACGCTCCGTCGCCGCTGCACTCTTCTCACGCGCATCACGAATCTGCTCTGAGCCTGGTCTGCGCAAGCAAGAGCTAGCCGTGGTAAGGAAGGACCTTCGCAGTAACGGCTACCCTTCAAAGCTTGTGACGACGCAACAATTGCGGGCTTCAGTTGCCTCCTCCGAAAGGGTTCCTGAAGAAGACAGGCAAAAACGCGCTGCCGTCCCCTACACGCAAGGCATCAGTGAAGCTCTTGCAAGGGTGTTTGGCACATATGGCGTTAAAACTGCACACGTGCCAACGAACAGGCTTAAGCAGAACCTGGTACGCATGAAGGACCCTTTAGAAAAATCAAGATTCCCCGGAGTTGCCTACAAAATTCCACGCAAGGATAGCGATGCATCCTACATAGTTCACTGGAAATTTTTAAAAGAAGAATTCAATAGCACCAGAATGATGTCAAAAAGGGCAATGTAAGCTGAAATGCCTTGGCGGATCATCACCTGGCTACTGACCACGTCATCGATTGGGATTCCGCAAGCATAATCGCATCAGAGAAGCGCCTGTCGACACGACTACTTTTAGAATCAGTGCATATTCAACCAACTAAAAACACGATTAACCGGTCGCGGGGTAATCTCCCCGAGATACACATGCGCACTCTGCGCCACCGAACCTATAAATAATCGAGACCTTTCACCCCCCTTTCATTGTGATCAAGGGACCAGTAGGGGCCCCAAAACGTCTTTATTTGTTTATTTGTTTTTGACCAGGCGAGTGCCTGCTTGTATTTCCTCAACACCGAACTAACCCGCCTGAATCACCACTTCATAGACATTGAGCAATTCTTTGAATTGGTTTATTGTAGCAAGCTGTCTTGTTTATTTCCTTATTTTTTTGGCATTTCCTGTCTCATTTGAAATTGGGAGACCAGATAGCTTTTACTACGGGTCATGCACTGGTGACAACAAATATTTGATTTCACTTTAAACAATTTTGAGTTCTGTTTTACTGCTCACCAGCCAATGACCTGAAATATAAGAGGCTCTTAAAACATGTGCTGGCATCTCTTTCCTGCACTGTAGTACAACTAATCATGACTTTTATCATATTTTGTTCACAAATTGTAATATTTAGAAAGTATTCAGCTGAATGAAAACGTTATTTCAGAAGCATGCGCAATCAACAAGGCCTCAATGACTCTCACCACGTGGTTCACTTGTTTCCGTCACAAATAACCTGATTGCAGCCACATTCCACCCAAGACGAAGGTAACATACCCTCTGGGATGATGAATATTTAAAATGCCTTACGAGTAAGTGCTCAGCACATGAAATTGTGGCATTAAAACCGAAGATCCGTCTGCGGCATCCTTCACTTGGGGCAGCACTTGATCACAAACTTCGAGAAGCTGAAAAATGCTCCATGCGCCGCTCCAGCCAGCAGAAACAATGCAGGACGCAAGTTGGTAGGTGGACCGTTGGCATCCTGCGATTGTGAAGATTTTTATTTAGTAGATGCTCTTTTTTTTTGTACCGTTGTTCATTTTTTCTTTAACAAGCAGCTGAACTCCTGCAGGTTCTACGAATCATACAAGCATAATAAAATGCAGCAATGCAGAACAATTGGCAGGGTTACCTCAATTTTTCTTTTCTAGGAATGAAAACAATGTAGGTAATCTATACAGAACTACAATCAAACCTTTCAATTTTTGATTGTGGGGGTTTAACGCGCCGACGCAACGCAGGCGATGAGGCGCGCCGTAGTGGAGGGCTCCGGATTAATTTTGACCACCTGGAGATCTTTATCGTGCGCCGAAATCTCGTACACACGGGCGTTTTTGCTTTTCGCCTCCATCAGAAAAGTGGCCGCCGCGGCCGGGAATCGAACCCGCGACCTCGTGCTCAGTAGCGCAACGCCTTAGCCACTGAGCCACCGCGGCGGGTCCTTTCAATTTTTACCTACTTCACTCCTAACAAGCCCGCATACACGTTAGACATTTGAGAAAGCTGCTAAATTTATGCCCACAAACTTAATCAGGCATCAGAAATCGGCAGGGAACGACGTGTTACCTTTAAATGGCACTTTTTTTGTTCAAAACACGTAAATGGGCGAGAAAGGCCCATAACTATGATTTCGTACCCTTATCTGGAATGGTTTTCAGGCAATGCTTACATCTCACTTCAGTACCTTCAGGTGGTGGAGATCTTTGAAAACTCATTGCGGGCAAGTGGGTTGTGTTCAAGCTCTCGTATCTTGCCAGCATATGCTGGATTCCAGCATTCCCAATTCAACGTGACGACTTGAATGTGGCGGATGCAAGAAAGAATAAGCACACGCCAAGGGCGTAGCCGGGAGGGGGGGTGGTCCAGGTGCTCCCCCCCCCATTCATAATGTTTTATGCCAAGGCTGGGGTGCGGTTTAGGCAGCCTGAAAAACCGCCTGAAGTCACCTGCAGTTTTAAGGACATTCTTGCTCACATAAAGCTGAAAACAAGGGCTATGTCAACGTCTGAGCCCTGCGCCCGCTCCAGATGCTGTACCTGTCAATATATACAGCCCGGCTGCATTTCGCGCCGGATACACCGACAAGGACCGGGAACCTGCCGCGAGCCGATCAAAACAGCCCTACTGTTTCAATGGCGGAACAGCACGGCTGGGGAATGGCAGAACAGCAGGAAAAGCCTCATATAGGCTTACATGTGGTCGGGAGCGTGTCATTCCTTGTCTTTACACTGGTACAAAGTATAATCACATGACAGAGCATGTCGCTGTATTTTGTTCAGTCAACTATCAATCCTTGATAAGTTTATTTTTCTACCGACATCGCATTTCATTGACTATTGCAGATCCATAATTTCTGCTGCATAAAAACCATTGCTCTGCCCATGTTGTATTTCCTCCGCATCAACAAAACTACACAATTTTCCTTATTGCGGAGCTTTGTTTTTTTGGCAATATTCCACTGTTTCCTTGACCTCCCTCTTGGTTAGAATCAGCATTCTGTATTTGCTTAACCGGAATTTTACTGAAGCCATGTCTGTTTCGATTTAACAGATAGAAATATAATGAAATTTAAGAAACGTGCAACAAGCTCAACATTCAACAGCAGTGCAATAAGGTGTTCTGCTTAGCGCAAGTTTACTACTCACGTTACTAGCACAAAAAATAACAAAAGGCGATTACTTAAGGACGAAGACGCACGTTTGCTAGCTTCACCGCCATAATATACGAATGCGCCACATGTACAGTCCACTGCGATTCGATGGTTGTCGCGGGAAAGCTACTCTTTCAAACGAAGCAGAAAGAACACCAGCTTTAGCAAATATTTCATGCAAGTTTCGTTATCGTCGGCGTAATAAAGGGCAACCAAGTCCAAGTCTGTGCTTGATAACAACGAATGTACAGCTTGAAACCCAAAGGGTGGCAAGTCAGTCGTGCGGGCCATTGTTGTATCATGGAACAGCCAACAAGGGAGCGAAGAGTGCGAAATCTCGATTTTCATGGTTCCGAAACGAAACCGTGGGTTGGTGGCACGCTTGGCCGCTCGATGCTGGCGCGATAACTTTCAAATCGTGCTCGACTGTACTTCATAGCTGACAAGAAAACTTAATAGTCCCTTTTCTAAAGGAAAATATAAAACACGAGAATCTTGATAGCAAACATTCAGTGTTGGCCTCCACTTCCTCCCGACGAACTTCGGGGACCGCGCGCCACTCACGAGCGCACTCATGATCACGCTCACGAGCGTGGGTCCGCCTAACCACCTGCTCTGCGGACGAATGATTCGCCCGTGGTCTGCCCATAGACCAGCAAACGGGAATTTAGGTGATCATAATTATCATCACCATCTAAGCTCCTTAAAGGAGCCATGAAGAGAAAACACAAGTTTGGTTCATTCAAAAGATTGTCTCGTTAGAATCATACTGACACCACTTTTAACGTAAACTTCGCTCAAATAAGCTACATAATTAGGAAAAACGGGAATGGTCATGCGACCCACCAGCTCATTTCCCGCAACAGAACCTATGATGTCACATGAGCTAAGCTCTGCGATTGGCGGAGGCTGGCAGAAGCAGACGCAAATTAGGTAGAGCTTACAAACTAGACGAATGAGCGATTTGCGCTTAAATTTAGGGCACATTCTTTACAAAGCAATAAGAATGATGGGACAAACAGTGGAAGTTACGAAAGCACATGTAAACATAGAAGTACTGATGCGTTCTGCTGTTCGTACTGCGCACAGCATGCTTGGTTTAGCTGCACAGCACTGCGGGGCTTGGGGTTGTCTCAGACGACACTGGCCGATTGACGCAAGCAACGGTGTCTTACGTGACCCCATTTGTCGAGCGAGCACTGTTTCAGGAAACGAATATTTTCTCCCAGAACAAAAACAAGCCAGATTTAAATGCGGGCAAAAACAAACCAAACGCTTGCCACGGTATGGTGGCGCCATCTAGGTTACAGAATGTAAAAAAACGCGGGAACAAACCAACACCGCTGTACAGGGTGGAGACAACCTTTGAAAGGTCCCGTGCCGCCGCAATTGGGCCAACGGGCTCAACGCGTTATTCTTTTCGTTTCCCACGAGACCTAGCAACGCGAAACAGACAATATGATTCAAACTTCTTCAGTAAACCGCGTTGCGGCGATAATTTCAGCGCGGTTTTGACACAATGACTTGCTTCGGCGGCGAGCGAGCAACCGAAAATGGCGCCGCCAGCGTATACGTGTCTCTGCCCTGTACGGCGGATACGTGAATGAAGGTACTCTTGGCTGCAGAGCGGTCGGTTCCTGTGATGTCATTTGGGACCACGAAAACGCACGATTGAGCGGGAAAATCAAAATTTTAACCTGAATTGTTTAATTTCTCAGTGAATAAAGCACCATTTGTATCCTGACAAGCGCTGGGGCACTATAAAACACGAAATCTTTCGAATAAAACCAACTTGCATTTTCTCTTCATGG
The DNA here is from genome assembly GCF_048455015.1 of Haemaphysalis longicornis. Classification (NCBI taxonomy): domain Eukaryota; kingdom Metazoa; phylum Arthropoda; class Arachnida; order Ixodida; family Ixodidae; genus Haemaphysalis; species Haemaphysalis longicornis. The sequence goes on along the minus strand of NW_027526361.1, from coordinate 174,032,025 downwards.
CTCCTTTAAGGTGGGCTTTACAGTTAGCGTTGAGCATACACAAATCGCATGTTAAAGTCAGTTATTTCAAGCTTCGTTTGCAAAACAACGCGCAAGATGCCTTGCCTACATATTTCCCCGTCCCATCTTTTGGTCGACCACGGTTCCCCCCCCCCCCCCCCCCGAAAAAAAATTCCTTGCTACGCGCCTGGCAAACGCCCAATCAGGAGTACGTTCAGCATGCACGTCGGTTGTTTAAAAAAAAGGGTGTAATGTATTGCTCAGAAGACTCAATGCTTGCACGCATCTTGGAGCAGCAACGGCCTTGGCAGATGTGTTTGAGTGGTTTTTCCTCTCTCATAACATCCACAGTGCTTTCAGGAAAAGCCCCAGGCCTAGCAATTAGCATGTTCCAGTTAAGAATAATGCTGCTGATACTTTACATTTTCAAATCTTTTTCTTTGTGGAAGGATGTTTCTTTATTGGCGGTACAGCACTAGCGTGCGTAAATCGCAGCCTTCAGAACCCCAATCAGGCCTGTTTAAATGGTACAGGCAGTTACATAACTATTTGAAAAAGTGGACTGCAAGGACTGTCAATTCACATGATAAACATCCAAAAAATAGCTGAAAACAGAACTGGTAAGGCTTTATCGAAGACTAAACTACAAAGGTAATAACATTTTTGTGTCACCACCTAAGAAATATGGCTTCACCGTAAACCTGACTAACACCAGGAAGTTCGTATACATGGTGATTAACTGCTACGCCCACATTATGATTTTGGGTGAAACTTTTGAGTTTTCCGAAATTAACAATAAAGGTTGCCATTGAGCGCCTACATGTTAGGTTATGCATGAAACACCAATAATTGTTACGGGGGAGAGAACTTGTACATTCAAGTGATCGAACCTTATTCAAGTATGATAGCCCACTGTGCTACCAAAACTGTGTTTGAAAACTTACGTTCTGGCAGCCAAACACTGTTGACAATGCTTGTGGCTCTTGTCCGGTTGAATGGAGGGACGTGATGCGCTCAGACCGTCCAGAGGTCTAAAACGGGATGACACATGATTACCACACATGCAAGAATGGAAATGATTAGGTGCACGAATGTTACGTCTCGGGCAACACAACATTCAGCCAAAATCACTGCCCGCGTACCGCCGCACCGTACACATGGTGAGGTGGCTCGCCGCAAACGCAACGAAGCTTGCGAGGCGCGCACTTTCGCTCGCAAACGATTCTCCCTCGCAATTCCCAACACGGCACAAATGACTGCGGTGATCAACGAAGCCGAAAACGCTGCGCAGCACAGTTTGGAGGAGTAGCCGCCCGTGTTCTGATAAACTACGCGTAAGACGTGGTTCGCAGTGGTGAACTCTGAAGCTGTTCAATATAGTGCTGCGGAATGGGAAACGTTACTGAGTTACTGAGCGCCACGGCGTTACTGAGCGCCAGTGCGTTTAGCGCTCAATGCAAGCACCACAATCTTTCGCACATCGCCTTTCTAGAGACGAGCCCTCTAGGTTCAACCTCGCCAGTTCAGTTAAACAATTCACACACGCGTGCTCCTGTTAACGAATCCTTAAAGCGGCGATGACAGCTACAAACGACATCCAGTGACAAGAAAGGCGGCAAATGTGACGACAGCTTACCGAGAGGAGCCGACGCAGAAGAGCGAGCGACGTTCAGAGGCAACCGCCAAGCGAAATTAGCCGTCTTCAGGTGGCAAAGTTGTTCTCAAATACTTCATCGCGAAGTTGAACACGACAGACACAACCGAAGACGACGAGGTGCCCAATTAATCATAATAACTGCGCTTGTTTAACCGCACACCACAGTAAACACGTAAATAATCCGATGAAAGACGGGTCACGGGGTATCTATTCCGGAATCCGGCCACGCCGCCGCGCGCCGTACTCAAGATATCGGCCGTTGGCAGGGAGTTGCGTAAACGAATTAAAACGACAACAATAAATAATTACCTCTTTTACTGAATATAACATAATCTTTAGGTTTATTATTTACTGTGTGTATTATAATAAAGAAGCTTAGATATTTAAAGTTTACAAACACAAAACGCGAACTGAAGCTTATGGCGCTCGATTTGAACGTTAAAAAAAGCAGCAGATAGTAAGATAACACTGCGCAATGAAATTTGGCAGTGTTCTAGTGTAAGTAATCGTATTATTATTTGGCGTCTGTTTATTTAGCGCCCGATTTCATGCCCCTACCTCCCCAACTTTTGTTTTCTTTTGATATCTGCCTTGTTCTCCAACGTTGTTTCTGCAGGAGAAACTAGGTGGTCTGTTTATTGCATTTGTACACAATATTTACGGTCGATAACAATAAGAATGGAATAAAATTGTGATTGCTAGTACGTTATAACTCCACTGAGTGACGAGAATGACTGTTGTCAGAGAGGGCTATGATTGTGCTGGTGGGGCAGGAGAGGAACAGGGAACGACGGAATGATGATACCGATGTCACAGTTCAAGGCTGTGCTGTGCTCCGTGCAAGGCTGTAGGAAACAAAAAGTGGGAGGGGGAGTGTTATTCTGTCGATGTCGTAATAAGCAAGGGCTGATATTTTTCCTGTTTCAACGTCGGTGCTGCCGCTGCTTTTTATTGAATTTGGCAGCTTTTTTTTTTGCTTTTGAACATTTTTGACGAGGTTGGGTGGATGGTACAATGGGATGTCTTTTTGAAATTATATTGCATGCATGACATCAATCAATGATGATCTGAACACCTTTTCCCCACCCTTTCAACACCCTTAAAAAAAGGGGGCGTTGAGGTTGGTCAACACCCTTTTTTTCACGCAAAAAGGGTGGAAAGCTACAAAAAAGGGTGTTGAGATTCAAGAAAAAGGGCGTAAGGGCCTCCCAACACCCTTTTTTCAATTATTTTACGCCCTTTTTTGGCCAAAAGGGTGTAAAAAAGTTTAGTGTGTACGTCAAGAAGCTGCTGATACAAAGAAATTCACTACCTGTGGGCGGCACGCGAGGTACATCGTGCTCTTCCCACTGCGCCACAAAACCGACACAGAATGGGAGGCTACGAACGCGCCTTATATCCTTGACTCATCCAAACTACGTCAAGAAGCTGCTGATACAACGCCTTCACTACCACCAACTCCCCAAACACTAAACGTTAACGCAATACACCCACCCCCTATGCGACGCATTTACTCGAGTCCCCCTCGCGGGGAGATGGGCCCTTTTTTTCTGCATCTGCGGTCTTGTTGTACGCAGACCACCCGGTAGAAGCTAACAGCGAGGCCACATATGCGGCAATCTCGCTACACTAATAAACGGCAAAATATCCGCCGTTGCTTACTTGCGTGCCCCAGCGGCGGTGCTCTAAGACACTATTCCCTGACACTACGCTCGGTTTCTCGGGCGGCCAATGCTGGGTCCTGCCTAGCCTGACACATGCGCTCGGCGCCTTCCACAAGAACTGCTCCATTTAGCGACACTAGCCCTGCCTAGCCTGAGGAGATAATCTGCGAACATAATCTTTGTCCCATTGTCTGGGGTCCCATTGTTTACAGGCGCCTTATCATCCATATACGGTTTAGATGTTTGTTTTGTGGTTTCTTTAAACGAACTCTGAGCTCTATGCCGTATGCCTAATTATTCTGACGCATGGGCTCAACGTCTTAAGCCTTGGCGCCTTGGTGTTTTTGCACAGTCAGATGAAAACGTTGAGGGTATAGGTATCACCATTGCTTTAAAATTACTCGCTTGACCTGAGAATCGATTAATGCGCCGTTGTCGGTCAGAAAGTGCCTACCTAACCTAAGGTCACGGGAGCAGTTCGGGTGTATGACGAGCCCCTTATGGTACGTGGTGCCGCATATGGCGATGCGTGACGTAGACGTCACACTCGGCATGAGGGTTTGACCTCCTACGGTGCGGAGGTGTGAACCGTCCTAATGTATTGCCTTCTTCACTTTTGATGCAAAAATGTGTCCGTGGACACGATGGAGGGCCTTAAACTACCGACAAGAGCGCAGTGTGCACATATCAAGGAAGCAAACAGTTCACACACGCTCTTTTCTGCTTGCGTCTTATTTCCGATCTTTTGGATGCAGCGAATGAAGGCGCTTGTGTGTGGGCCGACGAGTGCTTGTGCGCCCTTGTGAATGGTTTGTTAGGCGGAAACGAGAGCTCCGCATTATCCCCAAATGAGCTTCGAATTCAAAGTATCAGTTAGTGCGTGAGGTCGGCACAAAGGCCAAGCACTTTGGCGACAACATTGTCCTGATTAACTACGACACTCTCGGTGCCGTGGAGAATTGATTACTTAAGCATGTTGCTTCTGCGAGTACTTTAAGGTGACTTCAAGGTTTTTTGCAACGACACCAACTGCGAAATAACCGGGAAAACGTGAGGGGCGGAATCACAATCGTTTTACGGAAATCCTTCGGAGCGATCCGAAGCGCATACCTTGAGCTCAACAACGAATGCGTGTGTCGAATAGACTTGGCAGGCGCATAAAACAATTGTGTACTGTTTAAATCGGGCTATAGACGATGAGGTGTTTGCATCAATCCTACAGAGTTTACTCGAAAAACGAAATCCAGGTTGTTCTAAGACAATTCGGTCTGGCGACTTCATTGTCCCAGACTCCTCGTCAAGAAGAGCGGTAAATGTGCGCAACGGCCCTTAAGCTACACCATTGTTCAAATAATTTGCTTTACGCGCATCTAACCAGCTGTTTTCTATACAAACGCCGCTGGAAACGCTGTGGATACAGTCTTCCCGAAATTGAGTTCCGTTACTCTCCAGTAATTTCTTTATCTATCCTGGACTTCGGTGCGCTGCACCTACTGCTGGTGTGACGCCTCGAATACCCTCGGCACTCCACTGCTGTGTTAACTCTCCGATGCGCGATTTCTCACTCGGCCGTTTTAAAGCTGAGTGAGTGAGAAGAGGAAAAAATGGACGTGGGCAAGGCACGTAATGCGAAGGCAAGATAACCGTTGGTCATTAAGGGCAACAGAGTGGATCCCTATAGAGAAGGCAAGCATGGCAGGGGGTGGCAGAAAGTTAGATAGCAAGATGAGACCAAGAAGTTTGCGGGGATAAATTGGTCGCAGTTAGCACAGGACAGGGGTAATTGGAGATTAATGGGAGGGGCCTTTGCCCTGCAGTGGGCGTAGATAGGCTGGTGATGATGATGATAACCTCTGCCCGTGCCATTCGCGAGACGGGGAGAGGCAACCTGAACGAAGCAGGTTCAAATAACTGGCAAAAAGACCCGTGCCTCGTTAACACGGAATGAAGCACAGAGCTAGCCAAAACCGCACAAAACGAAATTTTCGTGCACTTCTCGAAGAAGGGGAAAATAGTGCGAGCACCAGAACCATCGTTGATTTCCATCTGCTGATGACCTGGGAATTCCGCCCCGCAAAGCAAGATCATCACGTCAGATGCATGCACCGCCATTCATGCCCGCCGCGGTGGCTGAGTGGCTAAGGGGTTTTGGTGCTGAACCCATGGAAGCGGGTATGATTCCCTGCTGCGGCGGCTTCTTTTCTGGTTGAGGCGAAAAGCGAAAACGCCCGTCTGTTCTAAATTTTGGCGGACGTTAAAGATCTCCAGGTGGTCAAACTTAATCCAGAGCCCTCGACTGCGGCGCGCCTCTTCGCCTGTTTAGCGTCGGCGCGCTAAACCCCACAAAATTATCAATCAGCACCGCCAACTTCTTCATCCCCTGAAGCCTTAAATTGCCGAGTTCTCAGTGAGTTTTGTGCGTGTTTTGCGTAGGCAAAATCAAGTTATCATTGACGTGTGCACGTCTAGCTATGTCGGCATGCAGAGTTTTTTGCGGCATAGCTCACAAGGGTCACTTCCACGATAAAACTTTATGTGGATAAAAGATAAAAAAACATTTAGGTACTACGTATTGTAAACATTATTACGGCAGCAAAGGACAGCAAAAAAAGATTTCTTAATGTTAAAGTTGGCGCTAACAACAAAGTGCTATTAAGTGACATTGATCCAAAAGCGGGTGAAAAGCGTGCGTTCAGCTAAAAACATCACTCAATATTTTTTCCGCATTTTTTCATCCCTTTCAATTGCTTTAGTAGCATAGTTAAGCAACCTGTTTGTTCTGTTATCACCCTCCTGGCGGTTACTGCCGCCAAGGTAACGTCTGCTGAAATAGCGTGAGCACAGAAAAAGTCGGCCGTGACCATCGGTTGTATGATGCGGTAGGGACAGCGAAACCCTACGCCTGATAACGGCAGAGCGTACTGATGCCACCGGTTCACTCATTCGCCAAGCTCGAACGTACTCAGTGCTGTAATGAATATAACAGTCTGTTTCCTTTGTTATTTCTTCTCTATACTTTGATCATGTGACTCCCCAGCCTACAAGGGGGAGTGTGGACAAATGTCATGCGTTGGGTTCGCAATGGGGAGGCTTGTTTTGCCGTCTTGGGTTCCGCTTACGCCAAACCAATCACTGCTGTTTTATTGCTGAACGTTAAAACAATATATGGGACATCATTTTGATTCTTCGTTATTCCGCCATTTGAAACAGTCAAAACTATTATTTGATTCTCTTGAAAACCGTTTTAAACCGCATTTGTGCACAATGGTTCCTGTTGCAAATTACGATTATTTCACAGCGCCGAGGGTTGCTAAAAAAAGGCTTACCTTATGGTGATGGCTGCCGACATGTGGAAGCTATTACGTGACTTTTACGTAGACTGTAGCTGCCAATGTGTGACGTATAGGTTCCTGCCAACTGTTTATATTTCATAAGGTTTTCTCAGCCGATCACAGAGAGGGCGTTGCATAGAATTCATATTGTTGTTTAATAGCAAACGCACCACGGATTGAAAGCGGGCCATTTGGTGCATAACTGAGTTATAAAACAGCGCGGGAAACGAGACTACAGAAAGGGCAAATAGACAAGGCGGTCTGTATGCGCCCAGTCTGTTCGCCCTTTCTGTACTCTCGTTTCCCGGGCTGTTTTAAACTCAGCAAAAGCAGGTCTAGGTTGTCATGTCTGTTGCATTTTGTCTAGTTTTATAATGCCGGCTGGGAATATGAAACTTTAAATAGAGAGTAAAAGGGCAAACATCAGAACTGGTGCGAGTACGCCTCATCAAACGTCGAAATGACGAAACCGCACACTCTCTCTTTGTCAGCTCGAACCACGTGACAAAACTGAACCCCAATCAGACAAAGCTCCTGGAGAAATCACAAATGCACGATTGATTCATAGAGTCGAGAATAGGCTCCGGAACGATCGCCGGGTGGCGCTGCACTCTCCCCGGAGGGGGAGTACGCCGGGGCGGCGGCCTATTCGGCACGTGCTTTTTTCGCTGCGCGCGTGCTGCATTTCTCGCGCTAGGAAGAGAGCTGGGTAAAATTTTCTTTCGACTTATGAAAGCATACACATTAGCACGTGTCCAGCAAGTTCGGTTTACACGTAGAGTAGCTACTGGGTCCATTTTTGCCGGTGCTTGTCTTGTGGTCTGCTAGAGACGCGTCGTCTGCGACGCGCCAGTCGAACGGCCGAGCGCCCCGGTGGTTTCACGGGATGAAGAGTGCTCTTGTGGGCGACCCTTGGCTGGTCTAACCACCTCAGTCATCGCGAAATGACTGCGTCTGGTGAACGGCTTTTCAGCGCCCTAAGCAGACGCCCCCCGGCCCGCTCCTCCGCGTCTGGCAAGTGCACGCGCAGCTCGCGCTGTCTCCCGCACCGCCTGAGGCATCCAGCCTCCTACTCACGAATGCGAACAAAAAGGGACTGCCGGCTGCGCGAGCCACTTACAAGAGCGGCGGGAACACTCCTCACTAGCCCGAAACGAAAAGATGAAACTGAAAGCGAAAAAAAAACCCATATTGTTGCATGGTCAGCTGCCACGACAGTAACATAGCGAAAGAAGAGGATCCATTCGTTAATTCTGCATGTTCCACGCGAAAGCGCACCAAAAGGATATACGGTAAGCATGGATCACTGCAGTTCGAAAGGTGAAATAAGTTGACACATTTTTGTTTGTATCTGTGTGCTTTCAGTTTACATTACCCGGCTTTGAAAATGCGAACTAGTGTTCTAATGAGGCCTCCCCTCTACACTTTTTCGTTCGTCTACACTCGATATCGTCCATATATAACACAATAAGTTGACATTTTGCATGGGTGAAAAAAAAATAGTTTCTAGCGATTTACCTGGCTGTAGTAGCTCTGGTCCGTCTTGTCATTGTGACTTGTGTTCTGGACGGGATTACTGCGTTGTTCGCTTTTTTACCACATTTTACCACATTTTTACCACTGGTAATTAAAAGAGGTATACACCCAAATTCTGTATATTATAGTAATTAAAAGTTATACTCCACAAGCTGTTCTGTTGTTTCCGCGAACTGTCACGCTAACCCATACTTGTACTCCAAGCGGGTGACAAACATTGCGAACAAAAATTTCTTCAAGGACAAGTAAAATGGAAATGCGGCGCTGTCAGCGCACCTCTTAATTAGCGTGTGCCTTTCTAATGCGTTTTTATAAGATGCAGCTGATTGTTTCAAGAGTAAGAAATAACCTATTAACCATAATCCATCACGTTTATCTTACATTTCTTGCAAGCGTCAGTGATTCTGCAGTCCAGAAAGTCCGGATGTCAGAAGCGCGAGCACGCGAAGGGAGTAACAAACAAGAGAAAAGTACGCTGTGACCAGCTGAGCAGGTGTCGCCTTGCAGAAGAAAAGAGCAACCGACGACCGCCGAACAACGCGTTTCCCCCCTTAAAATCGTCCGGGCAGACTGCCGGTCGAGCGGCGCGAAGCAGGCGACGCGTCTGTAGCAGGCGACAAGACAAGCGTCGACAAAAATGAACTCAGTAACAACTCTACGTGTAAACCGAACTTGCTGGACACGTGCTAATGTGTATGCTTTCATAAGTCGAAAGAAAATTTTACCCAGCCCTCCTCCTAGCGCGAGAAATGCAGCACGCGCGCAGCGAAAAAAGCACGTGCCGAATAGGCCGCCGCCCCCGCGTACTCCCCCTCCGGGGAGAGGGCAGCGCTTCCCTCGCCCGGCAAACTTTAGCTTCGGGTGTGACGGCGTAAGTCGCTGGCAGGAATTCCGACCGTGTATGCCGAGCAACAGATGGCGACTGTGAGAAAAACTTCATTGCGCCGAAGAGGCAGTCTTAAATTATGTATCCATTCGTTCGCCTCCGCCAAGGTGTCATTGTCCTCCTTTCCACGCTCCAGTGTCCACTGCTCCTTACACCAGATTCAGGCGAGCTCCCGTACTTGGCTTCCTCATAGGTAGTTTCCGGTCGACAGCGATGACGTACTTCTGCGGACGCTTGATGAGTTCGGCTTATTGTCGGCCCTACAAATATCTCTGGCGCACGTTCCCTCAATAATCATTGCAATGGTGATACAGAAAAGCGTTGTAGCCCATCTTACGACCATTACCATATAGAAATTTATCTACTCTGATTACATTGTATATTCTTTTAAACTGGACGCCAAATAGGTAAATTTTCATATTGAACGGCGCTGCAGGTATACTGAGACTATAAAAACGAATCAACGAATGGAGTAGGACGAAGGGCAAACGTAGAAATGCTTATTCAAAAGAACAACAAAATCCAGGGACACGTAAATTATATACGAGGACACGCCTTTGCGCCTCTGTAGCAACACCGATAACAAGAAATGAGCAGGAAAGTGTAGATAACCGACCTACTCGTGCGAAAACAATGGTTGTTAACACTGGCATGGGGAATGTGACTGTATGCAAGATGTCCTCTTTCTCGTGGTGGTGGCTCCCTTTGAATGAGGTTTCGGTCCTCATTATTAGGCAGGATCGAAGGAGTGCTAATGAACCCATCCGTTTCTGTGATTCTGTGATAGGCTTCTATGACCTCGCGTGTGGTTATATCTTTAGCGCGCGCCAAGATGCTCGCATCCTAAAACTGATGTTTCGCAATGGAGTGACAGATTGCTGGTTGGCTGTGTTTGCTCACCAGTCTATCGGTGTTCCCTGAGGGGTTAGTTTACGCACCTTCCGCTTTGTCCGATATACGCTTTCCTAGACACCAGTGGTATTTTGGGTACCACGTGCCTCTGACAGTCAACAAATTATCCTACGTGTCACGCCGCATTCTTTTGCACCTTCCTGCCTTCCGTTCACTTTTCCACGCATGCCATTTAGCTTTGACGTTGGAGAGGAACGTAGTTTGACATTATCCTTTTCTGCAAGCTTTCTCAACCTTTGTAATGTACCATGAATATATGAAATCGCTACGGGTGTCTTTTTTTCTGTTACTTCCCTTTCTTTGTTCCTGGTTCTTCCTGTGATAACCTGGAGCAAAACACGAGAGTGTACACCACAGTTCCAGCATACCCACGTCTTTGCACGCGCTAAAGATAGTATCACACGCGAGCTCATATAAGCCTATCACACGATCACAGAAGCGGATGGGTGCATTAGCAATCCTTCGATCCTGTTGTCTAATGAGGAAAAAAACTTCATTCAAAAGGTCCCACCGCCATGATAATGATAGCATCAAAGTCCTTCAATGTTTTTCTAGTCATGAAACTCCGCCGTCACGCTATGGGAGAGCTTCGTGCGCTGCCCAGGGAGGGCGCGCCGTGGCGCTGGTGTTGATTGGAGGGCAGCAAGGGCAGTGGTCAGAGCGTGTTTGGCAGGGAACGGACATTAGGCGCCTTATCAGCAGTGCGCTTTCGCTTTACGTGTCGTGGGCCGCTGAAATGGACTTATCATTTAGAGAGCGACAAAAAAATTTGATTGAACAGACATCCTGCTACTGCGTTCCAGCTGGCCGGTCTGGATAGAGAGCAGCGGCGGCCGCGCCCGATGCCCTCCAATCTGCGGTGGCGCCCCTCGCGGTAGCCTTTGTCCCCGTATGAAACTTGGCCAGGAGTTTCATGACCAAAGAAGCATTGAAGGACTCGGATAGCATCTTGCATGCAGTCATCTCCACTGTCATCCTGTGTTGTCATGCATTGTTATCGTACAAGTAGGCCTGTTATCTTGACTTTCTGGTTCCTTTTTTGTTCTTATCGGTTTAGCTGCGCAAGCGCAAAGGCACGCCGTTGTACATATCTCACTTGTGCCTCGTTTTTGTTCCCTTTTTTATTTAACAGTGGCAGGTCTGTGCTTTGTCCCTGCCCCTTCCTTGAGACGTTTATCAAAAGCTGTAGGAGCCCTTTCTCGGTGTCATGGAATCCTTCCTGTTAATGCTAAAAAGCAGATACGATACATTATTTCAATCCCACATCACATATTGTCGTCTTGTATAGGATACCGCATCACGCACTAGCATGAATACAATGGTAAGCTTGCAGACTAAAGCCATTCGTATCATTGCGGGTGAACATGACTGTTCCCGTACTAAACCGCCCTTCATTCGCTTCAAATGTATACTCGTTCACATGACGCTACCGCACATTATTGTTTCCTTATTCACTGCTAAAAACTCAATCCGTACTACACTCCCTATCAAATTGCCAGCAGTGAAAGAACGCACGCCGCCCTCTAACATTCGAAACACAGAAAAGTGGCTTCTTTTTAAAACGCGCACAAACTACTGTCAATTAATGTTAAAATATGTTATACCTTACATCCTGAACACTAATATAACTTTATTTGATTGTCCGAAACAAATAAACATGATTTAATTAAACAGATTTTAAGTGGAATTACTTAACAGTAGAAGATAGCAGTGAGTTCACAATCGGCATGCCACATTGTTTTACCTTTGTTATTCCAAAAGAACCTGTCTGGTTTTCCTTTGAGTTCCATATATGTAAGTGGGTATGTTTCTTTGCGTTGTTCACAGCGTTGTGTGAACGTTTTGTTTTTCAGCTTCCATTCTTCGTATCGTTGCACTGCGTACCAAGCTTTGTTGTCATTTTTTTCGAATATAACTCGTGATAAACTTTCATGTTCCCAGAAGGCATGCATGCGTGCACTGTAGTTGTGCGCACATGCCATATGCCTGTATACGCGTTTATATCTGTGTATACATGATCGCTGCTGCTCTACGAATTTTTGGTCGTATACGTGTTTTTATATTATGTTAGTATACGGCATTGTTATAGTTAAGTTTATGCGTGTGTAATATTTCTTCTTTTCTTGTTGATGACACCCTTTTGGTGAACAGATATTTTATATTTATTTTCTATATGTATCACTTATTTTTCGCTGCTACTGAACAATATGTTGCTGTTCTGCCGCACCACTTTCTGTGTAGGACCTCAAGCCTCGTAAACCTGCTAAATGGGCGCCTTTATGTCTAACGTCCGTTTTTCATCTGAAGAAAATTATATATCTACAATTTATATTATGAAATATTTATAATTATGATTCTCAATTCTTATAGGTGGAACTTAAGCGAAATCTGCATTTTTGGGGGTAATGCAGGGAATTACACTCTTCGCCAATTCCTGCACGTTTTTTTTTTTCTTATTTTTCGGTTTCTCAAAATTTTGTTTGTTTTATTATCTTCATTTCCGTTTTAAAACGATTAAAGGTCGAACTTCGAGAAATCTGCGTTTTTGCTAAAAAGCAGTGCTTTACAAGGTTTGCCATTTTATTCATTTTTTTATTTCTCTAAGTTCTTGGTTTTTCAAAATTCTGTTCGATCAAGCATCTCCATTTACGCTATTATAACAAGAAAGGTGTAACTTCTGGGAAATCTGCATTATTGTGGAAATGCAGGGCGTTACATGTTTGGCCATTCTCGCTATTTTTAAACATTTTTTATATTGTGGTTCTTCAAAATTTAGTACAACCAATTATCTGCATTTATGCTATTATAACGACTAAAATTGCAACGTTCGCGAAATTTGCATTACTGTGGAAATGCAGGGCGTTACACGGTCCTGGCTAGGAGTGGGTGGAGGAGTCAAGAAAGAATGCTACGCATTAAAACTACAAACTTAAACAGGCACAGCTTGCCGTACCACAAAATCGCCACACTGAAAAAAAACGCCCGCCAATCCACACTGTGATGTGGTTGGAAAGCAAAGCTGTAAACGAGACCCCCAAGGATTACCCACGTGACGTCACTTGAATCAACACTCGTGGCTCTAGAAAGAGTGAACCCAGAAACAAGTAAAACTGACTTTACCACAGGCTTTATTAGCGCAAAGAGACATTCTTTGCTAAGGTTAAATCATTGCATGATCAGCCTTAGATTATGTATTGGTGAAGCATATGAGTCGAAACTCTGTTTATATAAAATAGAGGAAGCTGAAACCCGGTGTTAGACGATGTCAGTAAGACGCTCTCACTTCTCTGTCTCTGCCGCCGCCGACTGAGGCGACGAGATCGGCGGCAGTGACGGAGGAAAGCCATGCATTGGTGTGAGCTTTCTTCAATATTTAACAACACCTAGCGCATCCACAAGGCGCGCACGCGGCCGCTGCACGTGCCGTGGTCACGTGACGCTATGACGTGTAATTCAGCGAGAACGCAGGGGGGTGATCCGCGCAGCTGTGCTCGGTGAGTGAACTGTTTCTCTCACCCGTCTCCGCGTGGGCTAGTAAATCAATCGGTAACACAACGGGCGCTCGCTCCGTTTCTCTTTTCGTTCCAGATTCGATTTTTGGTGGTGTCAGTCACTTCTTTTATTTGTCCGCGGGAATTTTCTGTTGACACCAACGGTCATGACAGAACCCTTGCGAGGTAGAGGTAAAAACCATCGCTTTAAAAAACAAAAACATATGAACACCATCATCAGGATAGCATATAGGGCAGCCCTCAACTTAACAATTTTCACAATCACTGAATGGTACTTAAATTCGTTCTTCGCACACCTTGGCATAAATCAGAGGTCGATCTCTTACCACAGACGAAGCGCATGGAGGAAACAAAATCGGCCATCCTATGGGTTACAGGCAGACCACCGCATAAACAACGTGACGCCATGATGGACATATCACCGATCCCGCGATTCGCAGCAAACTCCCACACCTAAGAAGATTGATCCACACTTACACAAGGGCAGGAGACATGCTAGGAAAAAAATTTTGATAGAAAGTTCCATCACCATGAAAAAAAAAGTATACGCCGGCGCCGGGATGTTGGAAACAACGAAAGCAACAATATTCGTAGTGGTCCTACCGTGGAAACCGTTGTAACATCATGGCTTCTCTACACACGGGAACGGAAGAACAGGAAATTGGAGTCATGGTGTTCTGGGTCCACTTGGCCGAACTAATGAATAGAATCATAAAAATTATTACAGAGTCTCATGCCATTAGACTGTTGGCTGTAGGCAGAATGCTAACACGCTTGACAAAGTTTCTGCTATTGACAATGATGGAAGTTCGCGTCAGAATAACACCTGGAAACGACTGTCTCGAAGGGAAGGACGATTTGTCTCTGCAACCCAGACCTTCTTCAGCTTCTCACTTCCGGAAACGCGTGAAAGCAATTATTCATGTAAGAGGCACCAATTACGCTGCCTACTCGCGTGAGGCTACACTGAAAGGGCTACTGAGGAGAGGCGACGGGAGCAACGAGAGTCCTGAGTCTAACGTCAGATCTGGGAGCTCGCCGGAGTGGCGACCAGGGGAAAAACTAGGTGCTACGTATACATGAGTGGCGTGTTTTTAAACGGCTTTAATAAAATGATGCGAATGGGTCGACTTTAAAATTACATCACACGAGACTGTGTTCGTGTACACCACACGTTGTAACATAATTTGGGGCAGGTAAACTTTTGTTGCAGTTTTCCTTTAAATAACGCGAAAACTTGGAATAAATAATGACGCTAACACATCCACATATTTTGCAAGAATAAAATAAAAAAAACTGTCGTTTTATTCTCCCTGCTACGATACAAGCATTGCCTCTTCTAGTTTGTTTCTCCAAGGACATTGAGGTTGGATCTGTAGGCCCTTCTTGGGAACTTTGCTGAAGGAGGTCTCACCAGTTAATATTCCTATGGTGCTTGCTACTACATGACCCACGGACTTACAAACCATCGTATACGAATAAGAAATCTTTTACAAACACGTATCAAGGCTAATAATGGCATACTTTGCTTATTTTAGTGATGTAACACTTCTGAACAGAAATACAAAATAAATTTCTTGCTTGCTGGACAGCCAGCGCTGTCTAGGGAGAACTGGGTAAACCAAAATGCATTTCTTGTTCATTCTTTTATCTCATTATATAGGTGAAATATTTCTAAAAGAAGCAAACAAGGTCGTTAGGAACATTTCTATGAATTTGTGCAACATTTTGCCTCGGTATACCACCCTTCTTAAGCTCGTGGGTCATGAATTTTTAACTCCCATCGGAATGTCATCAGGTGAGTCCCCCTTAAACACCTCGAGTTTTGAAGGAGCGCAAGCTGGGGTGAGTTGGTAGTATATTATGATGGTGGAGAGCGCGAACTGGCGACGGGACAAGATAAGAGAACCAAGGTGACACGAAGTCTATACTATCAACAGAATCCTTATTTCGAAACAGCAATGTTTATATGCACTAGCACTGCGTTCCGTACTGATGGAAGACGCGTTTTCAACAAGGCATTGTTATAGGCCGAAGCAACTATCTGATCACCCGAGAAATTATAGCAGTGGTGGGTATTTATAGATTAGGTGACCGGTGTTTCAGCGTTCCATCTGTACCGCTCTCAAGAAAGGAAGTGCACTACCGGAAAGCTTGTGGCTGATAGAAGTGTACGTCTTAGTGGTCCGAGTGGCAATATAAATATTTTAGGGCTATATTTTAAGGCTCGCTGAAAATATTCTTGTTTTACAGTGACCAATGCTAGTGTATATAAGCGGTGTTGTTTCAAAGTAAATATTCAGCTGAGAGTAGCGCTTCGTGTCGTCTTCGTTTTTTTTTCTCTCGTCCCCATCACTAGTTCGCGCTTTCCACCACTATGACCTCGAGCTTTCCTGCTAGAGAAAAGCAACCGGTCAGAAACCTAGAATAACCAAAGCAAAATTGTGTTATTTCCACACAGAGAAATGAGTTTACTTGGACATAAACATTGTAAACAAGTATTGTAGACCCATAAAAACTGTTGGCTGACGATTACTACATACGACATTCTCTAATGCGAAATTGGACCGCAGCGGGAGCTAGCTGCGTAGTCTTCTCGGCGGAGGCACACAGCTACTACATCGGCCGTGCTCACCTCTCGCTTCCTGCGTCGGCGGTGCTAAGCCTCTTCTCGGCAAGCACTTGCTGCGCCAGGGAAGGTGATCGCGTCATCAGTGGACGCGCGACTACGCGGGCTACTCTGGCGCTATCTGGTAGCGCGTCGTCACCATGGAGGTCGTCTTGCAAGGCCCCCTCGGCAAACCGGCCTCCCCTCACCCTTCCGCCCTACTCTCCTCCTTCGTTGACCTCCTCGCTCTCTCTTAGGTGTCCTCTTATGTCTCGCGGTTATAAGGCCGACGGCGACAGAAGACGCGAAATCACACGAGTAGGCGCTCAAGAGCGGCGCTGTAAAGAAACTGTCTGGGGTTTCTGTGGCTTAACCTGGCAACGTTCCTATCTCAAAAACATGCACAAATCAAGCTCTCGACATCGCTATTACTTTAAAAAATTAAAAATAGCGCAATGGATGAGGATACAGAAACAGAGTAGAGTGTGCGAGTACAGTAGGGCATAGTAGAGACGAGCACGGGAGAGACTGGACGAGCACAATAGAGAGAATTAAACTTTTTATTTTTTTTTACCCATGAACCAACCCACCCAACAAAGCATTCTCGCTATTACTTCTACAAAACAAGAAACACAGGTCCCTGGCCAAGTCAAAAATAAATTGACGTTTCGGGAGCGCTACGGCTCCCTTGTTCACGATGAAAACGGCCACTGGAAGACGCCGAATTATATAGCCCCCACTAATCCTTTAACTGATTTGGCATAGTCAGGATTCATGCAGCCGTCCGTCCTGTTGATTGTGTGCGGAGTTGTCTAAATAATCAATGACTCCAGATTCAGGCGTGCAGATATGTTGCGTTTCGTCGTCAGTATCTTGGAATGTTCCCAGTTTATCGCATGTTGAGAATTCGCCACGTGTTCCGCAATGGCGTTGGAGACCACGTTTTTCTTTCGCACGTCGTACTGGTGTTGCTTTATGCGTTTGCAAAAATTACCGGATTCGCCTATGTATACTGCTGGGCATTCGGCGCAAGCGATCCGATAAAAAACACCAGGAAATTTGCAACGCGGAAGCCTATCTTTCACATTCACCAGCTCATTGCGCAGCTTGCTTGTTGGTGCGTGCGCCAGTTGCAAATTGTGCTTTCAGAAAACACGTGATAGGGCCTCACTGATCCTAGGTACATATGGCACCACGGCGCGTTTTGGCTTCTCTGTGTTCGGGCTTGTTACATTTTCCTCGAGTAGAGGGCGCTCCGGAACCATTCTTCTCTGCGTGTTTCTCACGAACGAAAGCGGGTAGCCGTTCTTCTTTACGTCCTTTTCAATTGTTGCCAATTCCTTCTGGAGCACAACTTCATCGGAGCAGGTTCGTCTGGCCCGATTTGTTAATGCCATGACAACTGACCGCTTGTGACTGATAGGGTGTGCTGACTTAAAGTCCAGGTACCTTCCAGAATGGGTCGGTTTCCGGTAAACACGGAAAGTAAGACGTTCAGCCCCACGAGAAACGATGGCGGCCAAATAAGGAAGTGATCCACTGGCCTCCCCTTCAACAGTAAATTTTATTGAAGGCTCCACGCCGTTCAGGCGCTTTAGGAATCGTTGAACGTGCCTGCGGTCCAGGACGCAGAAGCAGTCATCCACATACCTGAGAAACAGTTTTGGCCGTGGCTGGAAATTATCCAATGCCTTGGATTCTGTGGCCTCCATTGCGAGGTTTGCCGTCGTCACGGATATTGAGGCCCCCATCGCTGTCCCGAAAGTCTGCTGGTAGAATTCACCGTTGTAGCTAAAGTAAGTGTTTCCCAGGCAGAAACTAAGCAGCTGGCATACTTCCGTCACGTCAAAAGGGTCCGTTTTTCTAGCGATGGATCCTCGCTTAGACGTTGCCTGCAAGTTTCAATTGCCAGTTCAACCGGAACGCTGGTGAAAAGGGAGCAAACGTCAAAAGACACGAGGATATCATTGTCCTCTAGAGTGACAGCCTTCGCTTTCGTAATAAAGTCCGATGTGTTCTTGATGTAGGTCCCCGTCTTCGCGACCAGTGGTGCTACGATTTCGTGCAGGTACTTCGACAGAGAGAAAAGAGGAGACCTCGTAAAGTCGACTATTGGGCGGAGCGGCACGTCTGGTTTGTGCACTTTCGGCAACCCGTATATGGATGGGGCTGATCCGTTGGTACAAAGCAGCCTGAAGTACAGGCGCTTGTATGATGGCGGTAATCCCTTCAAAATTTCCGCTAGCAATTTTTGCAAGTGCGTCTGCACTCTAGACGGGGGTCCTTCGCAAGCCGGCTATAAGTTTCTTCATCGTGCAAGAGGCTCACCATTTTCTTGTGGTATTTAGACCGGTCAAGGATGACGGTCACGTTGCCTTTGTCGGCGGGCAGGAACGTAGGCTACTAATGGCTTTGCGCTCATCTTCCGAGAGGGGGTTGCGAAAAGGGCTCCTTTTTATGTGAGAGAGCACACCTATGGTTTTCGTCATAACCTCATCTTGAACGTGCTGATCCAGCAAACGTACAGCTCCTTCCACAGCGCACGCGACCTTGCGTATGGTCAGTGGCTTCCCCTGGTTAAACTTGAGACCACGGCTTAGCAGTTTCTCCTCGGCTGAAGACAGGACGTAGGAAGAAAGGTTTCGGGTTTCGAACAATGGAGTTGTCCGGTCATTCTCCTTCCTGGCTAGTAGCGCGTGCAGCTTCCTTTCTTGGAACGCAACATATCTGCGCGCCTGAATCTGGAGTCCTTGATTATTCAGACAACTCCGCACACAATCAACAGGACGGACGGCTGCATGAATCCTGACTACGGCAAATCTCTTAAAAGATTACTGGGGGCTATATAAGTCGGCGTCTTCCAGTGACCGTTTTCATTGTGAACAAGGGAGCCGTAGCGCTCCCGAAACGTCAATTTGTTTTTTTTTGACTTGGTGAGTGACCTGTGTTTCTTGTTTTGTAGCATGCTACCTGACCAGACGGTATGCCGTCCAACCATCGACTTCATCAGCTATTACTTCTGCGAAAATTCCATGCACCAGGCTGAGTTACTCTAATCTTTTTTTAAGCAACCGTGATGAGCCGTAAAGCTCCTCATAAAAAAAACCCCCACTGACGCAGTATATTCACTCAAAGCGGTGCTGCGCACCGGTTCTTTTGGATTATCCATCAAAGACGACTGTACGGCACTTCAAGGGGTTCAAAATTACCTGGTTGTGGAAAACAGCTTGAAAAAATTGCGGCGCTTTCGAGCCTTACATAATGCGATAGAAATGGGGCGTACACCTGCTCCATGATGTCAGTTAGCAAACGGCTCGTCTTACGCACGAATATTGCAGTGACCCTCAGACAAAGAACAAAAAAAAAACTCTGCGGACGTCATGGCAGTGGCTGAACCATTCAGAAATCTGACAAAGTTGAATGCGAGTTAGCCTCATTCAATCTTGGAGAGATCAGCGTACATGCCGAGTATCCCGCCCAGGAAAATTGGTGTGAAGGCACCTTGAAGCTGTTTGACGCTGAAGTACGCAGTGTCCACCAGTTGCGAAACTTCCCATAGGTTTTATGTATCATTACGTGGCAGCAAGGCAAATGAGGCGAAGGCTGAACGATGTGAGCGATACATTTACATCATGGTGGCCAAGAGCGATGTGTTCTATTTCGTTGGTTGGTTGGTTGGTACCAAAAGGCAATGGCGCGTACCCACTCTGGGGGATTACAAGCGGCGATGATCGTTCGAGCCACGAGTCCGTGCCATGCACCTTTTAGTCGTCGTCGGTGATGGGTCCCAAGCAGTTATGCGCCAGTGCCTGCTTTCGCTTCCCGTAACAGAATTAAAAAGCGGGCCTTGGTTGGCCCCTGCCCAGGGGGCTAACAGGGCCAAGCATGGGTCAAGTTCACTAGCCTGCCAACTGTCGTCAAAAAGTTCAGCTCAAGCCCTTGAGACTGCGCTGGTAGGTCACATAAGAATAGCGTGGAAACATAATTGAACATAAATTATTTAGTGCTATGCAATTTGAAAAGCAAGCTCAATTTGGTTAGGAATTGCGTTTGCTATTAAGTGTTTAGCAAATTTCAGTTTTTGTCGGCTAAGTGCCGGGCCAATGTATTTGTCCCCGAGCTTCCATGAAGCAGGGGTGCTCGAACGGCCTGCGTTCTGAAGCGGAGTTTCGCAACTTGTGTGATAAATGAATCTAGTTTGACGTAATCCAGCACACCGCGCTGACTAAAAGCACGAAGTTTTCGACCAAGAATTTGTAACTTCGCCAGCGCGTTCCTCGTTTGCCACTAATTGGGTCGCACTCATTTTTGTCCTGTGGGTCTGCCCCTCTTAAACATTTTTTTTTATTTAAGTGTGCCCCATGACGAAATTTTCAGCGTCCGTTTCCTGATTGCATACCTCCACGCACGACGGTCTCTAAAGGCCGAGTTGACATATTTCGGATCGAGTGAATGGAGTTGATCAGCTTTGTTTCTGAGCATACTTTTAGGATGTCTTCCCCTCCCCGAATACTGCGAAACCATTCCGAACGCCTTTGTACTAGGCGTTCCCAATTGCGCCACTCCGAGTATTCACGCCAATATCTTTAAAGTGGCAAGCCAAGGCAGGTCACATACGAAACTAGTAGTTCACATATTTCTGCTATTAGCGGTGCTCTGGATACCGACTGAAAGCCCACTGCCATTTCCCAGCCGATCGCGGCGGACGTGCAGGGGAACGCGACGAAGATTTTGCCATCAATAAGTGAAAGGCTGAAGGCCTTCTGCGGGCATTTATGTACTTCTTGTAGCAATGTAACACTGCACAGTCTTTTCTTAACTGAGCTGCGCATGAATACGCGATTCAATGAGTGGATTCCTGGAGAAGGCAAGCGTGGCAGGGTGCAGCAGAAAGTTAAGTGGGCAGATAAGATCAAGAAGTTGCGGGGGAAAGTTAGTCGCAGTCACCACAGGACCGGGATAATTGGAGGTCTGTGGGACACGCCTTTGCCCTGCAGTAAGCGTAAACAGGCTGTTATTAAGGTATAAGCTTGGGCGTGTTGGTATATCATTGTGGGAACAGAGCGAAGAGACGAGGACTGCGCTGTGTCCCGTCTACACCTCGTCCTCGTCCTTTGGCGCTGTTCCGACAAGGCTGTCAACCTTATTGATTATGATGATGAATACAAACGCGAGCCCATTTGAGAGATTTCTCGCAATTTCGTTTTTACTCGTCCGAAAATCACGTTTCAGACGTCCCGCTCCAATTGTTGCTCCTTCGCCGACATTCTCCTATTGCACGCGGTGCCTCGTACGCTGAGTTGCGTCGATCACCCCAAGTCCCTTCTTTTAGTTCGTTCCTAGCTTGATGCACGTCGGGGCCTGTGCTGGGGGCCAAACGGCGCCACGCGCCAAGTGGCCCAGTGAGAGGTGCAGTGACTAATCCGGAGAGGTGCGAGGGTGGCGGACGCTAAAGATGACGCCGACAACAGCGCTCAGAAAAGAAGGGAAAGCCGGTGGAGCACAGGAGGAGAGCGAGAACGATCGCTTTCGGAAAGAGTCACCGCTGCACCAACGCCCGTACTTAGGACTACTCACGCCCGCCGAGAGAACGGGCTCATTTATATTGATCAAAGAAACATTAATGAAAGGCGACTTGCGTTCCCGGCCCGGCTTCTCCTTTCCCGGAGGCTTTTGAATACGCGGCTTCACCAACAAAATATGAACTTGGTCCCCCGCGCTGGCTTTCAAACCATCGCCACTGCGCTTTACGAGCTCCAAGAGCGCTTGTTTAACATCGTCATTAGGGTAAAAGCACCCCGCGTGCGGAGAAAAGCTTCTTCACTCCGCTTTCATTTTATTATAGAGCGGCCATCGTCAGGATAAGTGCTCGGGCTGGTACGGGGACACGTATGGGATGGGGAGCTGTGCGCGGAGGAAGCTATTAAGGCACTGCATTGTCAGGGGTGCCAAGAGTAGCCCCAGCGCATCCGCTCGCGTCCCGGTCAATAATGAATTTCGAATACCCCCGAGTTAGACAGCGCTCACTTTTCGCTCATCGGTAAGCCACCCGCCCTCGCTTGCGCCGAAATGTCATTTTAAGTTGGGAATGAAGGCTTCCAAAGAGCGCGGTTTCGTCATTAACAGCTTTAAACGAAGCGAAGCCAGCTTCGCCGGTTGACTCCAAGAAGCGCTCTTGGCACTGAATGGTCCAGACACTTTTGTGCCACTCCTGCTTTGCCTCTTAAATGACGCATGATGACGATGGGTGTCTTCGTGGTTCGCCCCTTCAAAATGGCGCCGTAGTGGGCTTAGCGCACTGCGTTTACGGATACCTGCCGAAAACATTGGACGGATTTTCAGCCCAGCATGAGAGCAATGGTCATCCTAAGTTCATTCAGCAGTATCAGCTTCAAAATACAAGCCGAGAGCTGGCAACGAACTTCACATTTTTGCGCACTAAATATTTTTGACTTCGCCCACATTTCCGCAACGGAAGAGAGCAGATAGCAAGCAGATTATATCCTGAGTTGTTTAACTTATTCTTTCAAGAATAACATTGGAAAACAAAGTAGCAAGGTGAACACGCAAGTTGGGGATTGTTGCTATGCGCTTGGTACCATTGTTCTAATAGCGCTAAAACGGCGGGAACAACGAAAGAACGACAAACACAGGCGCTGAATATCAACAAAAATTTATTCAGAAGAAAACTACAGTTATATACACATGCATATGGTCATGTGCAATAAAAGCGTGCATTGATAAAACAGCTTCAAGATATTTATACACAATAAAAACAGCTGCAAGGTTTTCGTTCGCCCTTTCTCTCTCTCAGTCTTGACACCAGCAAATTTCCTTATCTGACAGGAAACTAACCAGCAAACTAACCTGCAAAATAACTTTTTTATCGTGCAAAGTAACTTCCTTATCATTTAGCGCTATTAGAAGAATGCAGCCGTACCAACTACCTTGAGTTTCGTTATTGGTATCATAGTCTGCAAAAGAATTTTTTGCGCATTCTGTTGCATTTATCCCCATGCTGGCTTGTGCAAATGAAAACATTGCAGAGCAAAAAGTGGGAACGACACAGTAGCCGTATTAATAAATTTTTATTCAAAAAAACACAGGTTGTTAAATTAAAATTTGGCGCGTCATCAACCGCTCCCCTCTCACCCCCCTCCCCATACACTGTTGACAAAAACACTCACACAAGAGGCCCAAGGCTTATCTACCACGAACACTTGTACACGCAGTTCGTCTTGGAAGCCCACCTCAGCCTTCGTAAGTGGAACGCAATGGCTCAAGTTTATGTCTTTGCTTCCTAAGCGAAGCTTTGTAAGACTAGGCAAAAAAAAAAAAAAACGTGACGGCCTTGTGTAAGCAGAAAACGCCTCCTTCTCAACCCCATGGCATGCGCGATAATAAAACACGTTTCACAGTAATCAGGATTAAAACGAAAAAGATTGCCTCGGTTTCTATATATTGTAGCTACACCCTTGCATATACCGGCGCTGGTAAATGGAAACCGCACATCTGAGGAAGCGAAACCCAAGGGCAAACACCATCCGCACGTTTACAATTTAGCTGGTTAGCCATCTCAACGGAGTGCTTCGGCGAATATTTGTTAATCTTATGCACTTGGGCTATATCTCCGGTGCGCTGGCTTTCCTGCCTCATCAACACGACTATCCTATTTAGCTCGAGAGAGCAACCGCATTGTCAGCAGTCGACGGAGAGATGCGAAGACGTCACATTCTTCAGAAAACTAGCATGCACTCTTAAGTGGTGACACTGTCCCGCCTTGCCAATGTGAGTGCCGCCGCATGACAATGAAATGGACTGTAAAATTGTGCAGGCACCGTCGTTGAAACGTGTGGAGTGCTTTAAAGGGCACTTCCCACTCTCAGTAGCTGCTCCTCCTTACGGCACCCTTGCGTCGATACTCGGTTTTTTGTAGCGTGAGCTACACTGGCCGAGGTTAAGCAGTTTTGCGTGTCCCCTTGAGAGCCATGCTCTGCATGCGCTAGGAGCAGTGATGTCACACAGCGCACAGAACGTTGCTCGCTGCCCCGGCGCCTCTCACACACACCCCGCTCCCAGCGTCTTCGCCGACCTCCGTTCACTTGATGATCACGCCACGGTTTACTTGATGATTATGCGAGGGGGGGCCGGGTGTGGAACCGATGGCTCGCATGCCGCAGCAACACCGGTGTGTGCCTCTGGAACCATATTAGCTCTGGGGTGATTGGTGACGCTGCGTCGAAGCCGCTTGATAAATATACATGTGTCACATAATGCGTATTCCGTGTGTGTGTCATTGAAGCAGAAGTAAGCACGACAATCAAGCAACCAGGAAACCTAGGAATAACCAGCTGAACCTTAGCTCACGCTACGTATATCCTGGCATAGCCGAGTTAAGTCACTGGTAATTTTTTTCCTGCATGGGACACTACATTCACGTCGTAGCTACCGTCAGTCTATTTGAGGTTTTTGAACAGGGAAGCTGCTTAGGCTTGAGCTGTTCTTGTGCGCATCTTTACTGAAAAAAACTTACACCATCTTCCCGTGAGGGGAACCATGGGATAGATGCGACGCATCGGGGGTTTCCGTTGCGTTTCCGTTATGTTAGCGTGTCCATTGTTGTTGTGTGTCCATATGTTCCGCAGCATGTTCACCCCCGATGCGTCGCATCTACCCCATGGTTCCCCTCGCGGGAAGATGGTGTAAATTTTTTACGGTTGCGCCGACCATCGTGATAGCAGGCCTGTTAGTCTCCATTCAAATCATCGGTGGTCATCGGAGGATGTCATCGGCGGAGCGGCGGCTGAACGACTGAGCGGAGCGGCGCAGTTACCGTGTTTATATGCAGCGGAAAGAGAGAGAGCAGCGCATAGCAGCGCATGCGCATGTGTTAACCGAGCGCAATCTGCGCGCTAACCCGCACCCACGCACAGCTGGCACGGCGACGGAGCGAGCGCCGGCGAGCGCTAACATGCAGATGGCGCTGTGGTGAGAGCGGCGCTAGCGCGCAGCTGGCGCGGCCAGGAGAATGGGGGAGTTATGCGGACTACGCCGGACGACGCCGGAGGGACAAGGCGAGTGAAAGAGATGCGTCGCATCTAAAGCGTTTCTCGGTGAAAGGGAGAGGAGGAAATGCTGGGGCAAAAAGTGTGGAGCAAAGTGGCGAAAAGGCAAGGAGCCCACGAGCAGGCGCGGGGACTGCGTGCCTCAAGGAAAAGAACGCTTCCCTTCGTAGGAATGGAACCTTGGTCCCACGAGCTATGAAACCGGCGTCTATGCGATTGCACTATGGTCGCATACGGGACGCGTAGCATTTCCTTTGTCTTCGTAGAGCGGAAGCTGGCTTTGGCCTTTTCTAAGTTGGCTTTGGCTTTCGGCTTTGGCTCAGGTGATTTTGGCTTGGGACTTTGGCAGTTTGGATTCTGGTCTTTAGGAGGGTGAACGTGGAAGTTGATTCAACGTGGCTTGCATGGGCAAAGCTTCGAATTTAAAACATATTTCTCTTAAGAAAGGGGCAGACATAACAAAAGCAAGGTGAAGCTAATGAAGACCCCCAGCTCTGCTGTTTTGTCTGTCTTCGCACCTCAATCGCGGAGGTGGTTGATTTTTTAAGTTATTCCAGTTACCTTACAGGCCCATGGTACGCATAAACTAAATGGGAGCACACAATTAGAAACTAGCGGAAGAACAAACCGCAAAAACTTAATTACTTGAAATATCTAAAGTAAAAAATAATTTATAGGGAGGCAAACCGCCATAAACACAACGCAAACACAAGAAGAATCAAAAGCCAAGGAAGTTTAAATTTAATTAACAAAACGTGGCAGTATGCCTTCTGCAAGTACGTAGGCGTATAATCAAAAGAAAGCAAATCCTTAAAAGACACACTAAGCACAGTGTACTTCAATGATAGGAGATATCACCAAACACCAGAAACACTAGAAAAAATCATATGCGTCGGAAGTGAAGTTCAGCGAAACGTTGCGGGAAATAACAATCAAACACGCTGTGTCAAAAAGTATAATGGCATGTAATAGATGCAATGTCGTCTGGGAGGTCATTCCAGAGGCGTATGGCCATAGGAGGGTAGACGAATTGAAAGCATCAGTGAACCCATAAATGTGTGAGAAGCTGTACTAGTCGCACAGTCCCCGTGGCGGGGTAAGGAATGTCGACGATCAAACGGCTTTAGTGTTGAGGGGTAGACATACCTATCACATAGACATGAGAGTGCTATAAAGCGTGCGCGTTGGCAGGTGGTGCAAAAGGGGCACTTTCCCCCCTGCTAACCCGCCCTATAACTTGCCCCCCCCTCCCCCTCAAACCCTCTCCTTCAGCCCCTCTCTAATACGCGTTCTTGCTTACTTTGCGCTGGTATAGTTGCTCAGAAACTTTCCAAAATGTTAATTGCGACCGCAACGGCTTTGCCATAGAAATTCAGCCTGTGGCATTTTTCTTGAAAACATCTGCAGAAATTCCGAGAATAGTCTAGGGCGTATCGTTTTTCTTCAACTTGTCTAGAGTGTGACTTCTTTACAGCCAAATATGGGTATGGGTAGCGAAAAATGTTGCATGAATTTATTTTTTTAGGTTTTGTTTTGTTTTTTTCCCAATTGTGTAAATTATTGCATTATAGCGATGAAGTGCCTTTACTTCGCCAAATATGTATTTTTTTGTCGAAGATCCAAGGCGTACTACAGAGGTGGTCCATTTACGTTATATTTTTATTCGGATTTCAAACTTTCAGGACTTTTTTTTTGTTCAGTATTCGGTTTTGGGGAAGATGTATAAGATGCACATTTTGATTTAGTGAGATAATTTTTTAATTCTTTTTGTGCATTGTTATTATTTTGTGCTTTTTCGAAATTTTGTCTCACCAATTACTCCATTTGCATTATTACAACGATTAAAGGTGGAACTTCCGCTAAATTTGGAATTTTCTGCGGGTGAACATAGTGAGGTGAAAAAAGAAAAGAAAAGGGGAAGATCCTCTTTTCGCATCCCGGGCGTTATACAGTTTTCGCCTTTATCGCTGTTTTTATTTCGTATTTTGAACGTTCTTTCACTGAATTATTTCATTTATCCTCCGGTTTTGGTGGCAGACGTATAGGATGCATATTTTTTATGTTGTCAGACCATTTTTGACAAATAATTTTTTCTGATTTTTTATATTTTTTGTGTTTCGGTATTCTGTTCCACCAATTATCTCCATTTAAGTTATTATTTAGATTAAGGTGGAACTTCCACCAAACCTGCATTGTCCTACAAAGGCAGGGCGTTATAAGGTGCCGGTCTGGGGGTACTCGGCAAAGAATGCTACGCATTAAAACGACGTTTTCACTTCAAACGATTTCAAGACCTACCTTGTGGAGTTATAACTCAGCTACCCTTGGATTTTTTCTTAGCGAACCTCTCGCCTAACGGCAGGCGCTGATTCACTTAAGGGCTGTGTCAATAGCGTTTAACGGCTGGCTTCTGGACAAGCGAAACCTTCTGGCCAGAAGATGCTAGGATGCTGTTAGGAGCTGTAATACCTTTACATTTTCCGCACAGCTTTGCAAGACACTAACTGCAAGTAACGAGATTCCAATGAATGTAATGATCTTTTCTGACGCCGTGTTCCGTGCAAAAAGTAAGGGGGTGACTGAAAGATTCATTGAAATACAAAGTGGAAAAGAAATGGACTGGGGATATTTTGATCTCATTTGGGAGTTCACCAGCATACAACCCAGTTCGGGGGAGGGGATACGGGGAATGAAAGGGGTTGAATTTTACTGGCGAAAAATACACGCGGACGAAGAAGTACCCAGGACACTCGATAGCCTACAACTAATAGTCTAGCGAGTGTCCTAGTCCTTGTGTTGCCCTAGTGTTGTAGTCTAGCGTGTGTCCTATGTAATTCTTCTTCGTCCGCGTCTGTTTCTCGCTAGTAAAATGCAGTCAGATAACCAACTAGCTCCCCTTTCTGCCTTAAATGAAATGGGATACGTGAGAACAAGTGGGGACAGAAAAAGAGGGAGAGGGGGAAAGAGATTACGAGTGTGTAATGCTGGCTGTGAGGCATTGGGCGACAGCCGTTTGATGAGGTCGGTCTCTTCGAGGTAGGCCAGGTACAAAAGGCCAGAGATACCATCAGCATCAACAAACGCACCCCTCCCTCAGCCCTTCCCCCGCGTTTTGTAACTCGGGCTAGGTGCTTGTGGGTGTGTGTTCAGATCATTTCCTGACTCACACGGTCGGAAACTCTTTTGGCCCCTTTTGCCACCTCTAGCCGCAAGTTTAACTCCGTAAGTGGAGGGTCTAGCTCTCGGCGTAGCCTAAGGTCTGTGGGGTTCTACATTTCACACAGTAGTGAGTTCCCACCCCGCAGCCATCCGCGCTCAGCAAACATGCCTTGCGAGCGCAGGCTGCGTACGGGTCTGTTGTTTGCGGAGACAGACTGAGGCAGGAGGCGGAGAGGGCAAAACATGAATGGCAGCATTTATTGCGAAGTGCAAATCAAATACACTGCATACAGAACTAATCGTAGGCCATAACGGTAACACTGGGAGCGAGACATTAAACAACGCTAGAGATCGAGATGGTTCCACTCACCCATGGCATACCGGAGTAGCGGAGCGCTGCGCAGTGCGAGCGCGGTTGCAGTCTCCCAGCTCGCCCGGACGCGTCCTTTGTGGCGCGTTCCCCAGGTCAGGACCAGCGCGCCGAAAGTCCGCGCGCTACCCCATCCCCAAGACAAGAGAGCGTCCTCTCGTCATGCGACAACCCACCAGACCTCGCCTTTTGGTGGCGCTATAATATCGAGGAAGAACTGGTTCTCGGGTAAGGCAGAGGGGAAAAGGGTCAACGCCTCACCGGGGCGACAACAAACCGTCCGGTCGCTGGCGCCCTCCCGTATGGTTCCCGTCGCGTGAGCGAGACGCGTTGTGCACGCCGGCCACGAAGGGAAGCTAGCCAGAAAGGGGTTCGCGTGAAAGTCGCGATCCCCACAGGTCATACATGCGATATCCGTTCGAAAGGAAAAAAATTGTGCCACCCCCTTCACCTTCGAAAACTACAGGTGACATTGGCAGCGCCAATGTTCAGCCTGTCAGCTGGCGTAGCGTCAGAAACTCAAGTACTTACTCAAGCAACCTTCTCATCTAATAAAAAAAAGGACGACGACGATGTGAAGTGGTGCTCGGCACGCTTTACGCTTTCTAAGTTATTTTGGGCAAACTCAAGTCTTTACACCGACAACGTGGTTAGAACCGTGTTCTCCAACGTTCGCGATGCTGCCCGCGGGCTCCGCGGAGCCTCCGGGGCTTACCAATCCGCCCGCTACACATCTTGGCTCGATGGCTGCGGCTGACCCTGGGGCGCCAAGCCTACCGTCCACTTCTGATGCTCCACAGAATGTGCCTCTCCAACATCCTGAAACTTTGCTTTCGACGGGGATTGCATCACAGGGTCCGATTTCGGCCACACGCGCTGACATCACCACTGAAGGTATGAATCACGACATAAGCTCAATCTCTTTCGAGTCTTCGACCACCATGACCTACGAGTACGCTAAAGACGGCACACGCCCCTCCAACGAGGAGAAGCCTCAACTTGTGCCTCCCAAACGCCGTCGGTGATCTAAAAGATCTCTGTCCGTCGCGGCAAGCAACGCTGCTCCAAGTGCCCCAAAGCATGGACTTACTGTGATCTTAAAGCCGCTGGATTAAAAAAAATTATTACTCGCTTCAAAGCCACTATTGCTGAAAGAAAGCCTCGAAGGCAAGGCACCGGACGGGGTGCTGCAGCTGTGACCAAATTACAGGCTCAACCTCATGGCTATAGACACAAGGAATGCCGATGCTACTGAACGCCTTCTGCAAATAACAGCGATCGGGGACATTCCCATGTGTTCTTATGAACCCCGCCCAGCCAGCTGCGCTTTTGGATTTATCAAGGGAGTACCTCAGGGCATCACTGACATTGAAATACGTGAGATCGTGCGGCAGAGTACACCAGTGCGATCGGCGCGACGCATGGGAACGGCAGAGGTTATACAGATTATTTTTACTACTGGCACGAGACCTGAATACGTCATCCTGGGCTACACTCGACACAAGGCGTACGACTACCAATAAAAGTGGGTGCAGTGTACGCGATGTCAGCGTTTCGGTCATATTGCTGGAACGTGCAAGCGCAAGTTGCACTGCCCCGCTGTGGAGACGACCATGAGCTGAAGGCCTGTACTTCAACTGAGAAGCGCTGTCCAAACTGCGGCAGGTATCATGAGGCTGACTGACTTTTGTCCGACGTTTCAACAAGAGAGAAGCATCTATAAGTACAAGAGTCAAACCAAAGTGATCGTCAAGGCAGCGAAGGCGGCGGTCTCATCGAAGAAATGCTCCACGCGTCACGACACCAAAATAGCAGATGAGAGGCCAAGTCAGAACACCGATTTTGATTTCTCTGAGTTCCCGCAGCTACCACCGCAGACGCCTGATCAAGTTCCACAAGCTCCAACCCCTCCCACCGCTCCTGCTGCCCCACGGCAGCACACCTGGACATCTTTCAGCCAAGACCGCATGAGCCGGCATTGCGTGCAACCATCTACGAGCTCTGGCTCATCAATACTCTTCCTCATTGACGCCGTACGGTCAGTTCTGGCACCTTTCACGTCTCCTGTGACTCGTGCTATTCTTACTCTACTTAACACCATTGCCCCCTTCCTTCGGAAGTGGCTGTAACTTTTATTGGAAGTGCTATAACAGTGCCGATGCAAACTCTTCAGAAAACGGCAACAGTGTTCCAGTGCGGACTATCATTTCGGTTGTCTGACTTTAGACAACTCATCAATAAGCACAGGTTCCCAGTCGTGGCGAATTCAGAATCCAGACTGCGTCGGGATGTCCGTCTTTCGGAATACTATCTGTGTCGTTCATTGACGAGCTCAGAAAACAGCAGAGGGCTCCTTGAAATTCGTAATGACTTTACTTTTATAGTCCATAATGTGGTGCCAGATGACTCGAATGAGTAATGTCGCGGCAACGGTGGAGCACAATCAGGTGGCTTTCACTGTAATCACAGCTGTAATCACTGTAATTGCAGCTAAGGCAAAGTTCCACGTTAAGCGCCTGCAACCCCTCTTGGACACTACACCACCGCCACACTTGCTTACGGGGGATTTCAACGCGCACCATCCAGCTTGCGGCAGTGTTAAGACGACACCAAGGAAAAATCGTCTGCTCGATGTAGCCATCCAAGCAGGACTAGCAAAGGAGGCGCACTATCCGCTCGTGTCTATTGGAATCGCGAATTCCAGGCAAGACGGAAATACGGCCGTGAATGCGCTAGGATGGGAGCTGCAGTTATCACCCTGGCAGGATCCTCTTAGGATATCCTTGCCTCTGCACGCCATTGGCCCTGAGTGCAATTTCCAGTTTCCGCGAGGTCTACAAAAGCAAAATCAAGGTGTCCTTCTCCGATTACGGCTGAACGTTGCCTTCACCGGTAGTTTTCTTTTTAAGATAGGCTTGGGGGCTCACCATTGTGCTCTGTGTGCTCTGTGAGAGAAGACATACGGCATGTCTTACGTTACTGCCCGCAGCACACAACTCAGCGTGAAACAGCGAAAATAAATCTTGTGCGGCTGCTACGCGGAAACTCTTTCGAGCTGCATCACTTTCTTGGTCCATGGTAAAATCACGCTGAGGCGGTGCAAGGGACAAAGGCTCTCTTAACTTTTCTGTCGGACATGGGATTAATCGATGTTCTTTAACCTTGCGGTCCTCATATTTTTGTTCTCCTAGTGCTGTAAATATTTCTACTTTCCGAACGGATTTCATTTTCTTCTCGCTGTTAGTCATTGTTGCTGCGCACGTATTCCCCCTTTTTTTCTTTTTTTCACCTCACTACGTTCATCCCCATCTGAAGTAGCAAGCCCCGCCGTTTGTGGGGCTAACCTCTTTAGTATTAATTAAAGTTTTGTCTCTGTCTCCCTCTCTCTTTTTCTCACCTAAGCGAGTTTTGATGCCAATGTATGCCTCATAGGGAAAGCAGAACCAAAAAAATTGGCTGTGGCTTAACTCAGTTATGCTTGGGTGTGCGTAGCGAGAGGTACAATTAACGTTATTGTTTACCTCGGCTCTCTGCACGGTTACGACGCTTCATGAGCCGGGCGGCACATTCTTCCTCCGTCTCCTCGGCTAGCTAGCTCCCTTCGGTTTCGTTCCGACGACGCAGCCCCCCCGCTTCTTTCAGTTTCACCGACTCACTTCCCATATCTGACAAAGAATCCCACCTCACCGCCCCTTCTATATATACGATGCAACGCCGGCTCCGCCTTTGACATCATGCCAGATGGTGCGGCGAGGGGCGCTGCCAGTATCGGTGGTTGCTAAGCGACCGCTGAGCAGGCGGTGCTGCCGCCTGCCACAGCGATACGGGGAGACATGGAGGAAAGAAAAGGTTAGGAGAGGCCCTGACGTCACATTTGTGAAGCCTAGTCCCGCCATGACTTGAGCCCACGGAGCCCAGCACTCTATCCCATCATCCTTTGCTGTCTCCGGTTTGATTTGACTAACATGGCGTCGCACTGCCCTCCCGCTTCGAAACGAAAACAGCTTCGTCGCTAATTCCTCGGTGCGATATCATGTTCTAAGCTGTTGATTTCGCCTTCAATTTGCCCATTCTAACCCTGACCCAAAGTTTCAATCGAAAAACGGCCTTCGTTTTTTGAGATACAAGGACGATTTTTCAGCTCTTAAGCCTGGCAAAGTAGCGTTTGTCATCGTCATAGCAACAGGCTCGCGGGATGGCGAACGCAGACGACGGGAGCACAGCACTGCGGTCTTTGCGCGCTACGTCCCAGCAGCGATAAATTTCACTTCACTTCACAACGAAGAAACACAAAGTGATCAAAGAACGAACTGTGGCTCTCGCCAACGCTGAGCGAAGGGGATTTTCCCGGCAGGTCGCGGGCGGCTGCAGCGGCTCGCTCCGCCGATCTCGACGCGACGTAAGCGCCGCTGCGGCCGGGGTACGAGTTAAGGCCGCCTCCGACAACGGAGTTTTTAAACTGGCCTAATCAAAAAACGTTTGTCGTAGCGACTGCGCTGGTTTGCAAGCGTAGTGAGGCAGCGACATACCAAGCGCCTTAAAAATTTGTCCGTTCTATTGGCCAAATCGGGCCGCCGCAGTTGTAAACAAGTAAGCAACACTGTTCATGGGCTCAAGAAAAATGACGTAACTTCCTCCACACTTTTCGCAATGCGTTGGGATGCTAGGGGCCTCTCCTGAGTATTCTTTCCCCCGTGCGGGGAGAATACGGCCATTGTAGCACTGGCTACAAACAAATAGTGCGCAGGGCGAACTTCAGTATTCTCGGTTACGGCGCATATCTGCTGTGTCTAAGGAAGTTATCGCGTGATGAACGAACACACCGCGGCGCGCGCTACTCTGCCGTTATATCGCAACGCGTCGCTACCGCCGATCATGTTGTCGCAAATCGTTTTTGAACCTCCCGCGCAAATGTCACATGGTTCGGATTAGCCGCAAACAAAGAATAAGCCCTGGCGAAGGTGTGAAGACAGGGCCCTATTCGGCAGCGTCTCGTGGATAAAGTGTGAGTGTGGAGGCAATGACGAGTACGGAGCAGTGCCGACGCGCTGGAAGGTAGCAGGGAGTGCCGCCCTCCAACTCAGACTTTTGCCAGACGCTGTCCCTGTGTTTTCTTTCGGTGCTCGTCCGCTCGCTCGGTTACGCGGACACCATCGCCGTCGCGAAACCCCTGTAACGGGCGCCAAAGTGCTTTTCAGCCTCTTTTCGGCCTGTGTACGCCAAAGTGAGCTTGGGTCGGCCAGCATCGCGGAGCTGTTCTTGACAAGCGCGGTGCCACTGCGAAGCTAAAACAGGAATGAGAAGCTTACCCAGACACTCATTTTATTATTGCGCATTGTTTGATAAAGAGCAAATATTCCGATCCCGTCGACGACCACTAACAACCCCGCCACTAGCAAGATTGCTATGGGCCCAGATGATGTGTTATGGAATCCCTTCTTAGAAAAAAAAACTTGAATTGAATTGCATTCAATTTAATCCCTAGTACGGAGATATTTCTGGTACTGCTGCCGCACCTGAGCAGCCTCCATCATCGTAGGGCCCTCCAAATATTTCCTCGCAGCTAAACTTCATTCATACCAAAAGGCTTCAGTCTATGCCGTCAAAAACATTTAGATTCAACCACTTTTTGGTCAAGTCTAATTGAAGCCGATTCGTTACCATTTTTTAACGGAAAGGCTGTTTAAGCTTTTAGTTCTGCGGTATAGCGTTACCAGAAAAAAATACCAAACAAGTGGCTCCAATTCACGCTGTGAAGGTGGTTGGAAAGCAAAGCTGTAAACGACACCCACAGCAACGTCACTTGAATTCACACACGTGGCTCTACAAACAGCGAAACAAGCGATGCTGCCAGCCGTTACTTGGGATTTGCGGGGGCGGCTTCCCGAACGCAGGAGCGTCGGCCACGGCCGGGCTACAACGGCGGACTCCCCCGCTCTAGCACGGCAGTGCGTCGACAGAAAGAAAACGGAAAGCAGTGTCTTCCGAAGGGTGAGCAGGAGGACCGCACGCGTGGCTAAATGCGTCATCTCTCTCACTGCCTCACTGCCCCCCTCACTCGTCTTTCATGTGTGGCCAAAACGACCTGGGCTTGCCAGTCATGGAGAACTTTCAGCGACAAGTTCGGAAATCCATGTTGGGTGCAACAGCCGGGTCTC
Organism: Haemaphysalis longicornis; assembly: GCF_048455015.1. Taxonomy (NCBI): domain Eukaryota; kingdom Metazoa; phylum Arthropoda; class Arachnida; order Ixodida; family Ixodidae; genus Haemaphysalis; species Haemaphysalis longicornis. Next base: position 173,997,166 of record NW_027526361.1, on the reverse strand, counting down.
CGGCGAAGGGGGAGGGGCCGCGGGCTCGGCTGTTTGTCTAGACTTGCACTACTAGTGCAATCTGCGCCAATTTTTTTGGCCCCTATAAAAACGACCTTGTTCTGCCTCGCACCGGCTTTAACATGGGCAGTGAAGTAGACCCGTTAGCCTGCTGTGTCCATACTTAATGGACAAATTATTAACAGGGGAGCTGTTCTACGGCTGGCCCTAACGGCAGTCTCTGCTGATATTGTATGGCGCTCTCTCTGTGGCAGTCCATAGCTAAATAAATTAATTGCGCTAAAAAGGGGGACACGGAAGAAGTGAGGACGGACACACGGCGCAACAGACACACACAGGTTTCTCCGCAGCGGAAAAACCCGGCTTCCAATGTAGAAAAATATTCATAGAACAAAACTATGTTCTGGTCTCCTAATATTTTCATATGAGATGGCTGATATTGCCCTTAAAACCGTCTTCCTACTAATTCCTGTGCGTTCAGAGGTGAAGCCAAGTTTAGGAAGATCTGTGTAGGCTTGGGCTTTGTAAGCTGGCTTTCGCACGTCGTGAGTTGCCGGTGAATCGTGGCCATCTACGGGGAGAGTATAATTCCACAAAACGGCTATAACTCGTGTATTGCCTAAAGTATCCCGGAAGAAATTCTATTAGAATTGGCTGCTATGACGACTCTACCATTACGCAGAGTTTCTATTAGTCGTTATAGTTGGTTCACAGTGAAGCTCGAGGCGTTACAGAAAACTGTCTGCTCTCAACATAAGGCTATATTTTGAGGGAGTATGGTTACAGAAAACGGCTGTAAATGTTGTTTTACCCGAACTGCCCGGAAACAAATTGTATGGCGGTTAGCCGCTAATGTGAGTAACATTAGGCACCACGGCTTCGCTGGTCATTCTTCTTGACAGTGGAGGGGCACAAAATGTTTAGTGTGGTTGTTCTGCCTTTTACTCGCTAAAGCACATTTGGGTTCGCTAAAGGGAAAACCACCTTTTTAGTTATAAACAACTTTAATAGATGGGCCCGTTGGGTACGCACAAGAAAGCTAGGTTTCCTACAAAGGAAGACGGCATCAGTACAAAAGTACAGCATGCTACCTCTTAGTTTTTCCCGTTAATAATTTATCATAGTGCCACAGCGCCTTTTCGAAGCTTCGAAGGAGGGGGGTAGAAATTAGTACAAAATACAGGGAAACAGAAATATCATTTGCGGCGCAATGATAAGCCCAAACCCGGCATGTTGAACGAAGATACATTACAAAGAACACGAAAATTCCCCGCATTTCCCCGAGGGGAAGAATGTGAAAGTGCGAATGCACGAGTTGAATTTGCGCGGTTCGGTAATGTTCGCGAAAGAGAGATCACAAACACACACACACAACTACAAAGAAAGAACGATGCATTTATTCACAGACACCTATTTGTGTTGTCGTTGTACTCGATTGCTAGAGCGGATCTCAGCTTGGAAATTTCGTGTCAGTACTCCTTTAAGCAGGTGCATTAGCCCTTCTCACGCCCGATTCTTGGCCAATCCCCCACGTGGGTATGTGCCATGTCAGCGGCCAGGCAGCCCGCGCCCATCTCCCCCCGTTGCCAAGGAAGACGAGGAGATTCCTAGCCAATCCCCCACGTGGGTATGTGCCATGTCAGCGGCCAGGCTGCGCGCGCCCACCTCCACGTGCGCGGACATCGCCGGTGGACGCAGGTTCAGGGTCGCTTAAGAAGTGCATTGCACTTAAAATACATCATTAGACGTAATTGATACAACATTATCAGGTAACTTATACCAATCGCAATAGTTTTAGAGAAAAAGCATGTTTAAACAACACGGTTCTACAATGTATTTCTTTAATTTTACAGGCATCATTTGTTCTTAGCGAAACATAGTCTGGACTCATGAAATAACAAATCTGGCTTTCCCTGCTTCGTTATGAAATATATTGGGAAAAATGTGTATTTTGAGCGCTTTCCTACAATTCTCCAGCGAATCCTAACCTAGGCTGCGCATAGCAGTGGACACATGGAAGTTACTTGAGTAGTCTTTAAAAACAAAGGAAGTAGCCAAGTTTTGCACTCTTTCAATTTTCTCGATATTAGATTTCTTACGTTGTTCTCATACCGTACAAAAAAACCGAGTATGGGATGAACATTGGTCTTGTGCGGCAACTCTTTAGTCCGCACTTGAAAACGTTTGCTTTGCGACGTAGGAAGCCACAAACACTGCAAGCTTCCGCACACACATAAATTACATAATGGCACCAAGGCAAGTCCGAGGCAAGATACACACCAGGATATTTATGTTCTGACGTTAGGCTAACACATGCACCATTAATGGTATAAGAATAAACATGAGGCGTTTTCTTTCTCGTGAAACCCTTGTAGAGAGATTTTTGCAGGTTTATCTGCATTCCCCAAATTTGACACCAAACAAATAGCCTATTAAGGTCATGTTGAAGCGCAGTGCAGTCATCCAAGTGATTACTAATTCTTTAAAATGCACAGTCGTCTGCAAACCATCGTATTGTAGAAGAAATACCGGTACAAATATCGTTCTTTTAAAATTAAAAATAATAGTGGGCCAAAACAAAACCCTGCGGTACTCCCGAACTTACATCAACATCTGAAGACTACTGACCATTTACGACGACACGCTGTTTCCGGTAGTTTAAGGACACTTGTATCCAACGAACAATTTCAGGGTTTATGTTATACCACGCATATTTTTCTAGGAGGAGTGAATGAGGGACAACGTGAAACGCCTTTGCTAAATCAGGAAATATACAGCCCACTCAGAGAGAGAGAGAGAGAGAGAGAGAGAGAGAGAGAGAGAGAGAGAGACTTTATTTATGGCCAGCAGGGAGTGGAAGGTCGGGATGCGCAGAGCCTCCACATCCCACCCACGTTCACGACGTCTTCGGGACTAGGCCCCGCCGGCGTCGGCGTGAGCGGTGCGCGAAAGGTACTCGGGAGTTCGTCCCGTTCCCCCACATCTGCGACTCGCTCCGCTTCTGCCTGGCGAGAGCAGCCTCGAGCTGCTGGACGGCTAGAGTTTGTGCGTCCAGGTCCGTCAAATATACGGCACTCGTTATGGTGTCCGGCAGCAGTCCGTAGAGGTCGGCAGCTTCCACGGGGTGCACTGCACAGTCCCACAGGATGTGGGCCAGAGTTGCGCGATGTTGCCCGCACACACTACAGACGTGACTGGCGTACACGTCCGGGCACACGTGACCCGCGAGTGCCGGCGTGATCACTGACTGTGTTTGCAGTTGGCGTAGTAGCACTGCTTGCTGTCGTGTTAGTTCCGGGTGGGGTGCCGGAGCGGTTGTGAAAGTGCAGTGCGTGCGGTGAAGTGCAGTGCGGTGATCAGTGGAGCGGTGCCGGCTACCCACCTTCGGTGGTTCCCGGCGCACACCAACATCAGAGGCAACGTGGGCGACGGTCTCCCCAACCGCAACGAGACGGCGAACGCAGCCGCGCGAGGAATCACCAGCCCACTCAGAAACCTTGATCCAATGCACCAGCAATATCGTGAGTTAATTCTGAAGGAAAGGGTTTGACGGACAACCGTCTGGTCGGGAGGGTACATTTGAGAGAGAAAGAGGGCACCGACTAAGTAACGAAAAAGAAAAACTTAAAAGACGTTTCGGCTCCCACACGGGAGCCTTGTTCACAATGAAATTTTTTGCAGAGAAAAACGGCCTTAAGTAGGCTTTAAAACATGACGTAGGCAGCGAGCATACATTGGGTGCAAGGTTCCGATGCTGCGATTGAGGGTGTTAGGTGTTGTCTGTATTATTAGCGATTCTAAATTTAATCTTGCGGCCAAATTTTTCTCCGTAGTGATGATGCGTGCATTTTCCCAGTCTATCTCGTGACCCGACAGCTCCGCATGTTCGGCGAGGGCATTCGACGCCACTTTTTTCGTCTTCACATCATAGCAGTGCTGTTTTAGGCGCTTTTGAAAGCAGCCCGTCTCGCCTACGTACACAGAGTTGCAGTTTCCACAAGGGACCTCATATATCACTCCGGGATGTCTTTCTTTAGGAAGCTTATCCTTTACGTGGGTCAATGTGTGTCTCAGCCTCTTCGATGGCACGTGTGCCACGTGCACATCATAGCTGCGCAGAACACGAGCCAATGCTTCGCTTGTGCCAGGGACATAAGGAATGGCAGCCCACTTCTTTTTACCGGTACTGGGCGTTGTCTGCAGAGCCATCCTTCTTTCCACGGAGAAAACAAAGGCGTCAGGGTAGCCGCAGCCCCACAGGTCCTGACGAACTTTCTTAACGTCGTTCGCCACGTCTTCTGGCCTTGTGCAAACAGTATGGCTGCGTCGGATCAGAGAAGACACGACAGAGCGCTTGTGTGATGCGGGTTGAACGGATCTAAAGTGGAGATAACGACCGGTGTGGCTGCTCTTCCGGTACACGTCAAATTCGAGGTCGGGTCCGGAGCGTTTGACGAGCACGTCTAAAAACGGCAGTTGTCCATTGATCTCTTCTTCGACAGTAAACTGTATGGCCGCATTCCTGCAGTTGAGGTGCGTTGTAAACTGGGGTAGCACGTCTCTACGAATTATGCAAAAACAGTCATCTACATAACGAAGGAAAATTTTAGGTGCCGGAACAAAGGAGGCCAGTGCACAGCGTTCCAGTGACTCCATTGTCAGGTTCGCAGCCGTTGCAGACACCGACGCACCCACCGCTGTACCGTGAACTTGTCGGTAGTGCACTTGTCCAAACGTAAAATAAGTGTTCGCTAGGCAGAACTGTAAAAGTCTGGCACGGTCGGGCAATTCAATTGGGCACCTCTCCGGTAGAGAAGGGTCCTGGCTAAGAGCATCTTGGCACACCTTCACAGCTACGTCAGTCGGTACGCACGTGAACAAGGAAATTACGTCGAAGGATACCATAATGTCAGAGTCATCGAGACTGATGTGGCGTACCTTTTCAATGAAGTCAGGCGAATTTAGGACATGGATAGGGCCTGTGCCGACTAGCGGAGCAAGCAGCTGGTGAAGGTAGCCGGACAGCTTGTGAAGTGGGGAACGCGTAAAGTCGACGATGGGACGCATGGGAACTCCAGGCTTGTGGATTTTTGGCAGACCGTACAAGGCCGGAGCATATCCATTGTGGCACAGTAGTCGGTAATAAAGACTCTTATGCTTCGGGTCAACTGTATGGAAAACGTCGGCAAGCAGCTTCTGCAGCTCTTGTTGGACCTTAGGGGTTGGGTCCTTGGCCGGTTTCGTTACTTGGTTTCGTTACTTGGTCGGTGCCCTCTTTCTCTCTCAAGTGAGTTAATTCTGTTAATTGTGTCACACAAGAAAATCCAGCTCGAAAACCTTGCTGTCGCGGGCTAAGCAGAGCGAATGAATTTAAGTGGTTAATAATGCGAGTAAAAAGCACGTGCTTGAACACTTTACATACTACACTCGTCAATTGGGTACGAGGCTACGTGGTCCAGATTTGTGCAATAGCAAAACGTTCGCAAGTTTCGAGTCATCTAGTAGAACTCCTTCTTTCAGTGACTTCGAGAAAAGAATTCGAAAATATTTTGATGACGCGGCGGCACATGACGATAGCAACGCTGTAGGTAATTCATCGGGCCCCGTGGCACCGGAGGGTTTCCAACGTAAAAGCAGCTGCTCAATTCCGCGTATGCAAAACTCAGTATCACCCATGGGTTCAGCACAAAGGAAACCGAATCCAAAGTTACCAGTACGAGGCCACCGTTCTGTAAAAATGCATTGAAGCATGTTGCTGTCTCGCGACTATCAGACGCTAATGCACCATTACATTCCAGAGGAGGAATCGACACTTGGTCCTTTCTATTTGATTTATTAAAGCGTCATAGTTCTTTCGGGCGGTCCACAACGAGCTTGTTAAAAGAATAAAATAACCAGTTTTGGGCTTCCCTAACGGCTTCTTTAAACTCAGTCGTCACACCTTCAAATTTTAATTTATTACAGGAGTTAGGATTCCTTTTGAAAGCCGCAGAAATATTATTCTTTTTTTTACTGATCTGACGGACTGCTTTAGTGAACCATAGTTTATTCTTATTACGGCGTGATGCCAATACCAACGATGGTACGTACCCATCGCTCAGTTCCAAACTTTTGGATTTCAGAACTTCCCACAGCTCTTGAACGCTATAACTTTGGAAAAGTGTTTCGAAAGCATCATTATACCTGTCAGGGGGAGGGAAATCTCAGCAGTGTAGGCTTTCTGATAGTTATAAATGCAGTTCGGTTCCCGGCCGCGGCGGCCGCTTTTCTGCTGGAGGCGTACATCATAAACGCCCGTGTGTGCGAGATTTCGGTTCCCCATAAAGGTCCCCAGGTGTTCAAAATTTATACAGAGCCCTCCACTACTGCGTTCCTCATCCCCTGCGTTGCGTCGGCGCGTTAAACTCTACAATCAATCAATAGTTATAAATGCGTCGATTACCGGTGTCTGGCATTCGCGCGTGCTCAGGTGACATCTCAGAAAAAACTGCGTTGTGATCGTGTATGCCGGGCAGCACCTGCGGCAAGCAATCTGCTGCCGACATATTTGTCAAAAAATAAATCCAGAATATTGTCGCCACGCGTCGGTGGCGAAACGAGTTGAGGGAGCGAAAATGAGCTGCACATTTTAAACACATCGATGCCTAGTGCGGTTCGCCTTTCTTGCAAAGCAGCTATGTTGGACCAATTTACACCCGGTAAGTTAAAGTCGCCCTCTATAACCAAAGTATCTGCCTGAATAAGTTTAATTGCCTTTACGGAGTATCCAAGCATCTGATCGGAACTACCCGGCGGACGGTAGAAACAAGCCACCGATAAACTCACACCATTTCTGAGGCTAATTTGACCCACACAGCTTCACGTAATCCCACGTTAACTTCCAGCCGGCGACAGTTCATTTCATTTTTTACAAGAATGAACACGCCCCCAACATGGCCGTTCCAGTCTTTCTGATAACAGACATAATTTGGAGGAAATATTTCGTTATCGTTAATGTCAATATCTAACCATGACTGCGCGCCAAGTACTAACGGATTTGTCATGTCAATAATGCTCGCAAACTCAAGTGCTTTGTTTTTAACGCCTCGGGAATTGAAGACCAAAAATGGCAGGTTGCATTTTTTTGGTTTCTCTTGTCATGTAGCCCGCTGTATTTCGCCGCTTGGTTCATCATAAGTATACTTGTTTTGTTGATATAAAGCACGTCGTATCTAAGATTACTCGGTTTCCTTCCGTACTTTCTTGGTATATTCCCAAAGAATTATTTTCATTCTAATAAATTCCGATAGGTCTTCCGAGATGGTATTAGAACTGCCTTTCAACTTTTTC